>NC_064648.1:124094791-124399166 GCF_023864345.2 Schistocerca serialis cubense | reverse complement strand
GGATGCAGGTTTTGATATGTATATTGTGATGAAGAAAGAAGTTTGCCGAAGATGGACTTGCGCTGTGGAACACAGCAGCTTTGAAACCTTAATTTTGTATGAAAGTTCAAATTAAGAGAGTGTGTTCCCCATAATTTTCCAAACTATAGTGTAACTAGCGGATGCTTAAAATGTGTGAACTATTACAAGAAGTGTTTGAAGTGTTTTAGGCCATTTGGTATATAGTGCTCCACTTAGTTCTGGAAATGGATACTGCAGTCAAATAGGGTGGCACTAGAAGTACACATTAATGGTCACACACGCTCACCTGTTCAAATTCATTGCTGACACCTGTCTGGACAGATGGTGAGGCCACCCTAGCTACATTCTGCCAGAACCTCAATGCCTTCTCCCCCTTTGCTTAACCCTGTTCTGCTCAACCAGAACCATCTTCCTCCATGTGGGCCTCCACCTCGAGGATAGCTTCATCAGTACCTCCGTCCATATCTAACCTTCCAAACACTGACAGTACCTCCACCTCACCAACTGCCACCCATTCCGTACAGAGAAATCATTTCTGTACAGACTAACCACCTGTGGTCGTCACATCTGCAGTGATGAGCAGTCTGCCTGCAAATACACTGAGTGGCCCACCCAGACCTTCACAGATCAAAATTACCCTCCCAACCTTTTACAGAAACGGATGTCTCTTGCTCGGTCTCTCCAGCCATCTACCACCTCGTGCTTACCCACCATCTGGCTATGAAGGAGCATTCCTCTCGTGCCTCGGCACCGTGCAGGACGGGAGCGAAGGTTTCGACTACCTCTCACTGTGCCCTGAAATGAATATTCTACCCACTATCCTTCCACCCTCACCCGCAATCCATTGCCTCGACGCTCATATCGCCGGAATAGACCTCGAGGTAAGATGTATCTCGTAAACCCTCCCGACCACCTACTCCAGTCGGGCATCTTCTACCCCGTCAGAGGCAGGGTTACCTGTGAAAGCAGTCATTTTATCTACAACCTGAGCTGCAACCACTATGCCACTTTCTACGTGGGTATGACAGCTAGAAAGCTGCGTGTCCACATGAATGGCCACCGGAAACGTGTGACCGAGAGACAACTGGACTGCCCAGTTGCCGAGTCTGCTGCCTATCACGGCATGCTTTACTTCAGTGATGGCTTCATAGGCTGTGCCATCAGGGTCCTTCCTACCAACATGAGCTTTTCTGAACTGTGCAGGTGGGAACTCTCCCTGCAATATATCCTATATTACTGTAACCATCCTGGCCCCAGCCTTCACTAGTACCTGTCCACCATGCACCTATCCCCTTCGCTGCTCACGCTCCAGCACTACACAGTCTTGTATTCCCCTAACACACCCGCTAGTCACTAGTCTGTTTCACCCATTGCTTCTTCTCTCCTCCTTTCCCACTCGCCTTCCCTCGCCCCCCCCCCTCCCCCCCTGCCCCACCACACACACGCGCACGTGCATTCAGTCTCTCTCTCTCTCTCTCTCTCTCTCTCTCTCTCTCTCTCTCTCTCTCTCTCTCTCTCTCACACACACACACACACACACAAACACACACACGTCCTCCACATCCGCACCCCATGCCGCCACCTAACCATTACAACATGGTAGCTGCTCCTGTCAGGTGCTATACGACTCAGTTCAGCCGCAGTGGCCAGAGACAGTGCTTTTCTGTGTGTGTGTGTGTGTGTGTGTTTGTGTGTGTGTGTGTGTGTGTGTGTGTGTGTGTGTGTGTTTGTGTGTGTGTGTGTGTGTGTGTGTGTGTGTGTGTGTGTGTGTGTGTGCGTGCGTGCATGCTCTATATGGAGAATAGCAATCTATTCTTTTCATAATATTGTTAAAATAAATAATATTTTTATTCAGGATAACTGAGCAGCAAGAATATTGTGTAAAGTACACAGTGATACACCTTTCAGGGGCTGCATTAACGATCTCGAAATTCTTCGCTCACTTCCTGGTACATTTACTTTGCAACAATTTTTGTTGCTTATAATAAAAATTGGCTTCAGCTGAAAAGTGATTTGCACAATCGCTAAATGACACAAATAATTTTCATCTTGACACTTTTTCTTTTGGTCTAGTATACAGAGTTACATAATCTGGTGCAAAGTATTTCAACGTATCCTACCAAACATAAAGCAAGATGTTTGGCCAGGAATATTTGGCAGTTGATAAGAAAATGGAAAACATTCCTTGTTGGGCATTTCTGCTAAAAATTATCTGAATCTGCAGATTCAAGAATGTTAGCTACGTGACAAACAACAGTGTTCATAGAAATCTACATCTACATCTGGATTCCGCAAGTCACTGTATGGTGTGTGTTGGAAGGTACCCTGTTCTATGACTAGTCATTTCCTTTCCTGTTCCACTTGCAAATGGAGCGAGGGAAAAACAACTGTCTACATCCCTCCGTATGGCCCCTAATCTCTCTGAGCTTATCTTCGCAGTCCTTACTAGAACTGTACACTGGGGGCAGTAGAATCACTCTGCAGTCAGCCACAAATGGTGGTTTTCTAAATTTTCTCGATAGTGCTCCTCAAAAAGAACGTTGTCTTCCCTCTGGTGATACCATTTGAGTTCTTGAAGCATCTCCATAATACTTTATTGTTGTTGAAACACATTAGTAACAAATCTAGTAGCCCATCTCTGAGTTGCTTCAATGTTTATCTTCAATTCGACCTGGTGCGGATCCCAATCATTCGAGCAGTGCTCGAGAAGAGGTTTCACTAGTGTCCTACGTGTGGTCTCCTTTACTGATGAACCTCACTTTCCTAAAATTCTCCCAATAAACCAAAGTCAACCATTTGCCTTACCTACTGCAGTCGTTATGTGCTCATTCAATTTCATATCGCTTTGCGTTATGCCTAGATATTTAATTGACATTACTGTATTAAGCAGCTCACTATTTGTACACTATGGGTTCATTTTTCCTACTCATCTGCATTAACTTACATTTTTCTACATCTAGAGGTAGCAGCTATTCATCACACCAATTAGAAATTTTTTCTGAGTCATCAAGTATCCTCCTACAGTCACTCAATGATGCCACCTTACCGTACATCACAGAATCATTAGCAAACAACTGTAGATTGTTCTCCACCATATCATTTATATGTGTAGATAAATAACAACTTTCCTGCCTGACTTTCCTGGGGCACTACTGTCTGAACGAATGCCGTCAGGGACACCGTACTGCGTTCTGTTATTCTAGAAGTCTCTGAGCCACTCACATAACCTGGGAACCTATTCCATACACTCGTACCTTCATTAACAGTCGGCAGTGTGGTGCCATGTCAGATGCTTTACAGAAATCTAGAAGTATGGAATGCTACATGAAAAACAATTTTGTGATAAAATAGCACTGTTGTGACCTCTCTGGTTATCTCAGGGTGACCGTTCAAAGGTGTACACTCTGGTGTTTTGCTGAGTTGTCGTTTCCATCTCATGCACAATATTTCAACAACTGGATGAGCCATCTTCTATAGGTGCTCTGAGTTTTACTGTTTTGTGCACTTGCTGGCTGGACTCCACTCCACACAGTCTGGGAAGTGAGTAACAGCAAAACTCAGAGCATCCGTGGAAGACGGCTGTGTGAGATGTCAAAATATTGTGCATAAAATGGAACTGAAAACTTGGCAGAACGGCCGGTAGCACACAGTTACAGATTTTGTTGTTAGGATCTGCAGCTATTTTCTTTTAAAACTGACACTGTAATCAACTAGATGCACTCACAGAAACAGCAAGTGTTATATCGTGAAGCACCAGTCTCATACTTGTCAACCTTCACGATGATGTTTATCATGTAACAGTTATTTCGTGATTAAAATTTCATTCCATTTTGAACTGACATCATCAAAACCAGTATGGGTGCAAATGTAGTCATTTCCTTGTGGCATATGTTTATTCATCAATAAAAGCTTATCTGGTTTTGATGGTGTTCCAGTAGAGTACTAAAGATTTATTCTCATACAATAAGCCTGGTATTATTGGAAATATGTAATGCATCACTGAGTCAAGACGTTTTTCCAGAGAAACTGAAATACACCATTGTTAAATTCTTCTTTAAGTAAGGTGATAGGTGAGGTCAATAACTGCTGACCTGTTTCATTGTTGACGTCATTTTCCAAAATGCAGTTGAATACCAGCAGCTGCCAGTCTTGTGATGGCTTTTGTTACCACTGGAAAGTTGGCGTTGGTGATGCCAAGTTTCCAGACTAGGTGTGAGTAAAGACCTCTTTCACAGTTTTGATAGCACTTGATTCATAGCTATTGAGCTCGAAAGATTGCCTTTCTTTTAGTGTGGATCATCCAGTAATATTCAGCAGCAGTAAGCCAGGAGTCCAATCATCTAAGCACGAGGTGAGGGAAGGAGGGGCAGTGATGGTGCTCGTTCCTCAGATTTCTGCACCTGTAGTGGGACGTTCACATTAATTGTCATGCCACAAGAAATTAATTTTCCTACATCAGAGCAATTTGATCGCACCTCTTCTACAACTCTGCATAACGCATGCACGAGTCAAATGACATAAACCATACTGCGGTAGAGAATTTGAAGCCCTCGGCTGCTTTAGCCGTGTATGAAGCACCATCTGTTGCCAGAAGCAAAACATTTTCTCTGCTCACAACATCTAGTCACAGTAGCTTCACAGAGTTGTGAAACAAAATGGCAACTGTTGAATTTTGTACTCTCTCTCTCGAGAGCTTCACACATCAGGAGGAACATTTTTCCAGGCCTGTCAACTTTCAGAACACCCCATAACATTTGTGACATAACGTCCACCCACATTGGTACCTTTGTATACGGACGTTGATCTTTAGGTCAGCAACATTAATTCATATTTTTTTGAGCTACTCTTCATAGCACACTGATAAATAGTTCTTTCTAAATATAGATTAACCTGGAGCAGGTTGTTTTGTGTACTTGTCAAGAACTGTCTGAAATGTGGATTCTTCAGCTTCTCAGATGGGATGTTGCAAGACACCACCATTTCATCTGTCATGAAATGTATGTACAATTGAAGATGAACCTGTCTGCTCAACTAACAGCATTTGTCTGCTGCCATTTTCAGCACTTCTCTTCACACAGCTGCTGTATTTGGTGGTATTACAGTGCTGTTACACATTAAAGTGCTTTTCTGCACTAACATTGACTTCACTTAATTAACAAAATAACATTTCCCCACCAGTGCTGAAGAACTTATCATCAAACTCACAAACGAAAACTTGCAACTCCATGCTGATGGATCACTTTCGTTGAACCACTTGAGTTTATATTCTGACTGAATAGTGTGACCACGTGTGTGGTGTTTATTACGTCGGGAGGTGCCTTTGTTGGTTTTGAAAATGTTTTGTTGACCCCACCCAACAATATCTTACACCAGCAAACTGACTAGTGTGTAATGCTTCTTGTCTACTGTTGTTGTGGTCTTCAGTACAGAGACTTCTTGTCTACACTAATTATCGTCCTTGTTTCACTTCCATACATGGCTACACTCCATACAAATACTTTCTGAAAAGACTTTCTGACAAATCCATACTCAATGTTAACAAAACTCTCTTCTTCAAAAATGCTTTCCTTATCATTGCCAGTCTACATTTTATAGCCCCGACCATCATCAGTTATTGTTATCCCCAAATAGCACAACTCCTTTACTACTTTAAGTGCCTCATTTCCTAATCTAATTCCCTTAGCATCACCTGATTTAATTTGATTACATTCCATAATCCTCTTGTTTTGCTTTTGTTGATGTTCATCTTACATCCCCTTTTCAAGACACTGTTTATTCAATTCAACTGCTCTTCCAGGTCTTTTGCTGTCTCTGACAGAACTAGTATGTCATCAGTAAACTTCAAAGTTTTTATTTCTTCTCCATGGATTTTAATTCCTTCTCCAATCTTTTCTTTTGTTTCCTTTACTGCTTTCTCAGTATACAGACTGAATAACATTGAGGATAAGCTACAACCCTGTCTCACTCCCTTCCCAGCCACTGTTTCTCTTTCGTGCCTCTAGACTCGTATAACTGCTGTCTGGTTTTTGTAAATAGCCTTTTGGCCCCAGTATTTGGCCCCTGCCACCTTCAGAATTTGAGACTATTCCAGTCAACATTGTCAAAAGCCTTCTCTAAGTCTACAGATGCCTTTCCTTAATCTATGTTCTAAGATAAGTCGTAGGGTCAGTATTGCCTCACATATTCCAACATTTCTACAGAATCCAAACTGATTCTCCCCAAGGTTGGCTTCTACCACTCTACTAAAGTCGTGATAAATAAAGCTTTGTAGTAATTGTTGTGTTTATTTGTGACAATATAATCTGAAACCTTGTCATGTGAGCAACATTTTCATGTTTTTATTCGTGTGTCCATATAAGATACAACAAATATATAAAGTTTTGCAAAAGTTGGCAGAAATATAACCTGTCACTAAAAAAAAAAATGTAAATATGACTTTGAATGCATAATAGAAGTACATCTATACTATAACACCTGAATTTATGCATAAATTGTTGTTAAATTCACCATCAAGTTCAGGAAAAAATACGACTTGTCATTAAAATGTGGGCCCTTGTCATTATTACTTGAAGTAAAAAGTGAAGTGTCAAAAGTATTACATAATGTACCATAAGGAAACAGAGAATTAAACCTTTTAAACATAATTTCCATCACGTACATTTCATACACCACGAAAACATTATAAATCTGACATCTGTTGTAAATTTTTCCAGGTTGATGAATCGCCGGAGGACTTTGAAGTGGGCAGTCACCCATTGCTAATAAATCTGGTGAGTCACTAAGTTTTATAATATTTCAGTACTTACGACTAGAATACAAATTACAATAAGCTCAGTAAGAAGGCCTGACTGCAACTCATTTTCTCAAAGAAATTGTGGTTCTGTTGTTTGTCTCCTTCTTCTTCTTAGTTCTTCAATCGTCAGGTTGGTTGTCAGCAGTGCACATCGCTTTTCTTTCTTGAGCCTTCATCTTGAGGGTGGTATTTGGTGCAGTCGTTACTGTCCATGATCTAGGCAAAGTATTCCAGTCTCGGTCTGCCGCTTGTGTTCTTATCTCATTCTGTACAGCGAAACACTCCAAACAAATGCCTTCATGAGGTCTTTCCAGAAATGTCTGTCTATGCAGCTGGATGTGAAAAGGTTCCTCACTTTATAAATATTTTAGCATACAGTCACTGATATTAGGAACATGTCCAGAGCAATGTGTTTCGAGAGTCGAGCTCTCATCATCAGGCTGTCTAAGTTAACCCTACATAAAATGCACTTCAGAAGCACTGGAGGTCAAAATATAAGATTATTCAGACATGGAGACTATCATCTGACTTTAAAACTGGTAGCAGCAGATTCTCTGCATCCTTATGTGCATATTCTTCAAAACATTGTTTATGTAAGGCAGTAAACACCAGTCACACCAGCTGCCTCTCAGTGCACATCAGAGCTGCACACATGTTTATAAACAAGTGGTGCCTTAAAAGCAGCACTTCGAAGGATGTGTGTTAACATGGATAAGGAAGCAGGGAATCTGATGCTACCACTTCTCAAGTAAGACAAGGACTTCGTATCTGAGTAATTTTATTTGTTTCTCTATTTTTACCTTGAGTGTTTTTGAAGTGCATTTTATGTAGGATTAATTTTGAAGTCGGGTGATGGCAGCTTGACCCCAAAAACATGTTGCTGTGGACTGTGTTCCTAAAATTAGTGGTTGTATTCTAAAATATGTATAAAGATTACCTTAAAAATAGCTACCTTTCGTGCTTAAAATGGACAATATTAGAAAGTTTCTTCTCTTCTTAAAATCAGTCTTTGTGTGGTAGATTTGGCTTGCAATATTCTTCTTTGATCTTCTGTTTGATGTAATTTTACTCCATCGGTAGGTGAAGGATTCGGTGGTTTACAGTTGCTCACTGATCTTTGAGCAATGATATTTTGCTTACTCACCACAAAGATCTTTTTTTTAGCTGCATTAATTTCCATGTTATAAGAAAAACTGAGTGTGGTTCCATCTGGGCTAGCATCACTTCTAATTGAAGGGACTGGTGGAAGAAAGTGTTACATGTTGTTCGATTAACCCTTTTGTTAAGGCAGTCTGCTTCGCTGAGCTGGTGCCACTGATCGGTATGGCATGCCGCGAACTGTGCACATTGTACGTCAGTAAGCTGATGTGCAGGTTACTGTATTTAAGTGTTACATAACAATGTGTCTGGAGATTTTATAAGTATTATAAAAAAAGCCATTTAGGATCATTTGAAAGATTCTTAATAACGTAATTCAGTATGATAAATTTGAAAACAAGGTTCAACACACAAACCCACATTACAATTTTTTTACACTTGTACTTAGTTTCTCATTTTCTGTCATTTGCACTGCAAACAACACACCTTCTATTTCGGTTTCTTCCTACTGATTTGTAAACCGAAGAAAAATGTCTTTCTGTTAAGCTTAGTGGATGATTATTGCCTGTTTGGAGTTGATATTTTATGCTTCGACGATACTCTTCCAGTATTTCCTAATTAACTGCAATTGAAGTTTTGCCATGGATACCAATTCTTTCCTCTTGTGTTTATAAAGACAATAGGCATTCCACACACAAATGTCCAGCAAATGAAAGAAATGTTTTCAATGCCATTGCAGAGATTTGAGTGTTGATTCCACAGTGCTTATAACCGTGTCAGCTTTATCAACTGCATCCATTGAATTATTATAATCCAATATGCATACCAGTTTTTGGATAACTTTTACTGTATCAAATTCATCTGAGTGTATAGTAGAAAGCATATAGACTTCTTTTCTATCCATCCACTTTTTGAATATTAAATTTTTGCATGATTGACAGGTTGCCTGTCCTCATTTTAATTGTTCACCAGTTTTAGGCATTCCTTTACTTCTCTTTCTTATGGTCCCATATACATTTGTGCAATTATTGTGTAGCTTTCTAAATAAAGCTGCACTGAAATACCAATGATCTATGTAAACGCTATGGTCCTTTCCTAAATCGGGCTCCACAAGTGTTTCAACTATTGCTCCTGACTTTCCAATATCCTTATTTTTGGTATCCACCAGGGCAGATGATCCCTCGTAAACAATTAAATGTTGTACAAATCCTGTCTCACAGTCACAGAGAAAAAAAGATTTTATTTCAAATCTGTTTCTTTTTGACGGAATGTATTGTTTGAAAGACAGCCACCCTTTATATAAAAGTAAACTTTTGTCTATGCACAGCTTTTGTAATGGTTGAAATGACTGACTGATTTATTACAAAAAAAAAAAAAAAAACAGTGATGTTCTGTATTTTGTATAACAATCATTGGTAGAACCGACATCATGGTTGAAATGTAGCATTCATAATAATTTGGAATAGCCATCTCTAGCAATTACTTCTTCAAAAATATTGCTTTGTAGAAGTTTGTCTTTACTCCAGTACTCTACTAAATATAATTTCTTGTTCTGCGTCTTTAAAAATGCTATGGCCAAAAAACACAGTTCAGCTACTCCATTTCCTTCTTTAAAAATGCTATGGCCAAAAAACATAGTTCAGCTACTCCATTTCCTTCTGAATTGTTTGTTACTATTATCTTTATGAGGCCAACAATGATTTGTTTCATTTGCAATTAACTCTACAAGATCTTCAGAGATAATCACATTTCTGTTTTCCCTTTGGTCTTATGAAGGAAACTTCTCTTCAGCTTCGATCTGTTCCTTCCACAGAAAGAACTCTGAAAACAAAATTACAATGGATAAGTCGTACAAATGTAAGTGCAGCATTTATGTGTTATTCTGAGGAAATAGTTTAGTTGAAATACACAAGATAACACTGAGTAAGGTCATAACATATTAGCAGCTGTCTAATAATTATTATAAGCAAGGTGCCTGAGAAATAGTGGTAATGGAGACAGTCTGCCCTACTCATGTGTTGTAGAATCTGAAAATGTTTGTGGTACGTAAATACAATCGATGCCAGAATGCTTTATGCCATACATCCAGCCTAACCTAAGCCTAGGGCTACACTACAGATCTACCTGTCGCCACAACGAAGATTTAGAAACATGTAGCATGCTGGTGGAAATCCAGATTAACAATTTAATAAGTCTGACACTGTAGAGTTGTTTAAAGTTATATCCTGAAAATATATTGCCAGTCATCGATTACCCTATAATACTTTCTTATCTGTATTTAGATTAATAATACTCACCATGAACACTAATGATTACAACACCATATCATTAACTCATTGGAAAGACCTACACATACAAACAAAGTACAACATTAGTTATCTGGCACATACGTACATACAATACAGTACACTTTAGTTTCGTCACCTTCCACAGGATTAAATGTCATTTCTTTGAACTCCATTTATTGTTGTGAACACTCTCCAAATAGTGTATCAGTTCTTGCCTCTGAGAACACCAAAACATATTGCCCTCAGTACATGTCATCTAAATAACAAAGAAAACGGGTTTTTGCTTAATATCTTAATAGCGTACTGTGATGGAAAAGGGACGTGTAAACAGAATTAATGCACTTATTCATCCATCATGTTTAATACTGCCAATTATGAAGCAGAATCTTCAGGGATGTAGAACAACACAGTGAAGGTGCAGTGAGAAACTAGGGCCTGCATTACTTAAATATCTAAAATAAGTTATTTGTGCTCCATGAAACTACTCAAAAAATTCAGGGGAAAGGCCGCACCTCCAACTCTTCGTAAACGATCTATCCAGAGGGCCTACATCACAAGTGACATTTTACTTTGCTTAAGTGTACTAGTTACCTGTTAATTGTCAAAGAGTTTTACAGCAGTTCTGCTGTACGATCTATCCAGAGGGCCTACATCACAAGTTTAGATTAGATTAGATTTACTTTCATTCCAATTGATCCGTAGTGAGGAGGTCCTCCAGGATGTGGAACATGTCAGAAAAACAACAATACATGACAAATATTTACAACTAAAACAAATAAGCTAATGTACCATTCCACAGGTCCCAAGTGGAATGATCGTCATTTTTTAATGATCACTAAGAGTCATTTTACAAATACTAATGCACTAAATTTAAAATAAAAAAGTTTTTTATTTATTTATAAGGTAATAAACATGTAATACAACTACTGTAATACTTATTTACAATGAACACATTACTGCACTGAAATGGTGCAGAAGTTAGATTATACTTACACACACACACACACACACACACACAAGTGACACTTTACTTTGCTTAAGTGTACTAGTTACCTGTTAATTGTCAAAGAGTTTTACAGCAGTTCTGGCATTCGCCTCCCATGACTGTTACCTAGTAATTAACCCTCTCAACCCTTTCTTTTATAGCCTTAGCTTGGACCCATTTGTGGGCTTTTTGTGATACCTGAACGTTTCTGCTCAGTCTGTAATGCACAGAGGCTACTGCAGACATTCACACTGGTGATATCTCCATAACATTTTTGCTAATATAGCACGCTTGAATATAAATCAGCCATCTGGTTACGGCAATTGTGTTACATTATTACATTAAGGTTCATGCAGCATTTACATGGTGACTGAGAGGTAACCAACATTTCTCCTACCTTTCCAGAAGCAGAACTGTGTCTCTTCATGTGTTTGTTTATGTCTGTCACCAGCTTGTCATATATATTACATATTTCTTTCCTAGGCTCTACTTGTATATTCTTGCAATGCTTCACCCCCATCACACAAGCCTGCCACACCACTGGTCTGTGCAACGTCAACCATGGTGTAACGTATGGCGAGACATTAAGAAAAGCACAACACATACACACACCAAGATAGCTCCTGGGAAAATCATAATAACGAAGCGTTCAAAGATCTACATACCTGTAGCTACATCTAACTGGCTCTTACGGTCAACCAATGAGACATCGGTGTCAGTTGAAATAGCTATGCATATTGCCTTGTGGCTGTAGAAGGTGTAATGAGAAGCAGCCGATTCCACCTGTCTGCATTGACATAAGGGTGTTGTCGTGGGTGATGTCATTACGTGACGGTGTTTACAAGTTGGTTGTGTTTCATGGTGCCCTCCCATCTGGTGGTGGTTTTTTTTTAATTAAAAAAAAAAGCCTCTTATATTTAGCTTGACCTCACCCTAAAACCCACAATTTCCCGTGGTTGTCACGTTAGTTTGATTGAAGTTTTGGATGGAGATGTTATTGTCTTATTTGTATATATTTTCATGTTTGTTGTCATGTGTATGTAGTGACATCACAGGCACCATATTGGAGATGCTTAGAATAGCCATTTCTGCCATACTGATGACGTCATGGCTCAAAGCAGACGGCTGGAATCTGACACTTCTGTAATCCCTGGCTCATGACGTAATCTCTCCCGCTAGTCAATATCCGTGGCAGTTTTCAAACCATGGATTTCTTTTAACCTAGCCATCCTTTGCAGAAGCAACTCGCAGGCCCTCAGGAATCATGACATTATACCATGACATGAGGCATCTCTCATGCTAGACAGTATCGCTGGTAGTTTTTGAACCACAGATATTGTTTGAACCAAGCCATTCTTTGTGATGCCAGGAGGGTGTATGTACAATGCCAGATCTTGTGTTGCATGTGCGATAAAGCTTTTCAATTATGGAAAGCTTTGTATCCTGCATTTTCCTGGTGTGTGCTTATAGAGCCAAATATGGAAGTTACTGTGAAGTGCCTGCAGAATGACTGCAATTTTTTGTTCAACGTCTTGGTAAATTTAAGAACACATGCTGCAAAAGGACATGCTTGTAGAGGAGAAAGGAAAGTTTATATTCCAGATAATGGATGGTAAGTAGCTTCGTATAATAATTTTATGATGTGCAAGAAAAGTAAAGTGTCTGGTAAATCTACAGAATTTCCTTCTTTGTGCCTATAGTATTCTGATGCACTGTGTTACCCTGTAAAGTTTCTTTCAGTACAACTATGAGGATTATTTGTGGCAACAGCATGTTCTCGTAAGAAATGGCTTCAGTATTTAAGTTGCAATCATCGTAACTTTTGTTGGTCAGAATTTGTGTAGTAACTGTATTCTAACTTCAGTAGTGCTCTAATATTTGGTTTTAGTAACATGTTCCTTCACACTTGAAAACTTCTGAATGTTCAAAATTACATCAGTGACCATAGTCAGCATTTTTACAGTGAAATTGCTATGAATTGCAGTGACAGAATCCAGATTTGTGAGTGGTGTTATCTATTTTTGCAATGGATGTTTCAGTTTCTGAAGTGTAAGTCCAAAAAAGGGAAGACAGCAAGAGGTAGCTATTTGTGTTTTTCACGATTTATAGGCCCACTGGGGAAACTCGCCATTTAAAAAAAAATGAGAAACGCATCAAGCTTGTTACCTCTACGATGATGTGGAAATCCGAGCGTTGTTAATAAAAAAAATTAATTTCGTGTTTTTTCTTTTGATTCCTTTATCGTGTTGCCTGTAGTTCACAAAATGTATATACCGACTTGATAATTTCAACATAAATTGGACTATGCACATAGCTGTCTCTAATGGCTTTGTTGCTTTTCACAGGTAAAGTATGATTATTCACTAGTCCTTCAGTTTGCGTGTTTCTTAATCAATTGTGGCAAAAGAAATCACTGACTCAAACCATAATTTGCTTGGTACACACAATTGGAAATTGCCTTTTTAGTTGTTATTTTAAGTTTTTAGGTTATAATATTCTCTGAGAGTTTATCTTGCTGCCTTTCTTGGCTGTGGTATTTCTATATTTAACAAGTTTACTGATATGGTTAATTACAGATGTTTCACCACCAGGTAAGACATACAGCATTAAGCGCACTCCGCTATTGTCACTGGTGGTAGCAGCATGGTAGTCAATGTGTTAAGGGGGCAGTTAGGAACCTTGAGAGTGAAGTATATGCATCTGTAATAGTCTTGGCTAAAAAGATACAGTTAGAATGCTAATTACTGTTTGAGCAACTATCCTGTACTCAGTTGAATATCTTATGTTAAATATGTATCTAAAACTGAATTCTTAAACAACTTTCTAGTCATTTAATCATTTGGCTTTGTAGAAATTGAAATAAAAATACTTCAGACCCAAAAAGTGCCTGGAAATGTTAAGGAATATCAGATACAAGTAAATATTTTTGCTCAGTAACAATAAAGTGTAAAAATGCTGCTCTCTGGTTATTACCATGAGACCACTACACACAAACCAGGGCAGTGTAAGATTTTGTTCCCTAGTTCTCATTGGCTGAAGCAACTAAAATTAAATTTCTGAGATATGCTGGAACTTTGTCATCAGTGAAATGGCACTGATAGTGCATAACATATTTTGCAACTGAGACTAAGTGCTTAAAAATTGATGTGGGGTATGTATTTCAAGACACACTTGAGAACCAAACCAGACATTTGTATTGACACACAAGTAAACCCATCTGAAAGGCACACTGGGTTACACAAGCATTAGTTGTAGGTATGGAATGGGTAATTTACTCAGAAAACTTGCTGCATGAATTTCATTGTAAAGCACACTAAGGTTAAGGGAAAGATGCAGTGCACAGATGAGATACACTTGGATGGGAATGAATTGGTTTTGCTCAGATACATGGAAAATGAACTGTAGTATTATATTGACATATTTGGTGCAGTTTCCTGCAATAGCAACGTCAGTGAGGTGCAAATTTGTGGACAGGAGAGATTACATTGAACCTGTCGTGTATGGTGCACTTTTAGTTGCAGTGCAGGGATGATGCTGTCCAGATTTGAAAATTAGGGGCCTAGAAATGAAACTTATCAGTTTTAATATTTAAAAATAAACATGCATGAAAATGGAAGCTGAATTAGGACTTTCAAATAAATTGCAAAAATTTTCTTGTTTTGCATATTAACTGCAGCTGACACTTACAAGCACAGGGTTAGTGGCTTATGTTGACATTTACAAGTGTCAGCCACAGGTAACATATTGAAAATTTTAAAGTAACAAAGTAGTTGTTGACATTCTGATATTAATGGATAACAGTAAGAACCACAACAATGAAATAATGTAAATTACTTAAACCAGGCATTAAACAAATGTACATAGTTTTGAACACAGTCTTTACACACACTTCTTGTTGTTGTTGTGGTCTTCAGTCCTGAGACTGGTTTGATGCAGCTCTCCATGTTACTCTATCCTGTGCAAGCTTCTTCATCTTCCAGTACCTACTGCAACCTACATCCTTCTGAATCTGCTTAGTGTATTCATCTCTTGGTCTCCCTCTACGATTTTTACCCTCCACGCTGCCCTCCAATGCTAAATTTGTGATCCCTTGATGCCTCAAAACATGTCCTACCAACCGATCCCTTCTTCTAGTCAAGTTGTGCCACAAACTTCTCTTCTCCCCAACCCTATTCAATACCTCATAATTAGTTACGTGATCTACCCACCTTATCTTCAGCATTTTTCTGTAGCACCACATTTCGAAAGCTTCTATTCTCTTCTTGTCCAAACTGGTTATCGTCCATGTTTCACTTCCATACATGGCTACACTCCATACAAATATGTTCAGAAACGACTTCCTGACACTTAAATCTATACTCGATGTTAACAAATTTCTCTTCTTCAGAAACGATTTCCTTGCCATTGCCAGTCTACATTTTATATCCTCTCTACTTCGACCATCATCAGTTATTTTACTCCCTAAATCTCAAAACTCCTTTACTACTTTAAGTGTCTCATTTCCTAATCTAATCCCCTCAGCATCACCCGACTTAATTAGATTACATTCCATTATCCTCATTTTGCTTTTGTTGATGTTCATCTTATATCGTCCTTTCAAGACACTGTCCATTCTGTTCAACTGCTCTTCCAAGTCCTTTGCTGTCTCTGACAGAATTACAATGTCAGCGGCAAACCTCAAAGTTTTTACTTCTTCTCCATGAATTTTAATACCTACTCAGAATTTTTCTTTTGTTTCCTTTACTGCTTGCTCAGTATACAGATTGAATAACATCGGGGAGCGGCTACAACCCTGTCTCACTCCTTTCCCAACCACTGCTTCCCTTTCATGCCCCTCGACTCTTATAACTGCCATCTGGTTTCTGTACAAATTGTAAATAGCCTTTTGCTCCCTGTATTTTACCCCTGCCACCTTCAGAATTTGAAAGAGAGTATTCCAGTTAACATTGTCAAAAGCTTTCTCTAAGTCTACAAATACACTTCTTAGTCACTGCATATTTGTGTGCTATATCTAATACAGTAACCTTTTGTTTTCTTGTCTTTGATCTGGGACACATGTCAGAGCTTACTTGTTTTGCTGGATCAACTCTAGGTTTACAAGATTCACATTTCAGAATGGGATTCTTCAATTTTCTGTCAGTGTAGAAAAAACTGCTAATGTATTTACCACAGAAATATTCATGATGGCAAAGAACAGTGAGAGTCCATCTTCTGGAACACCTACTGTGTGGAGTAAATTGTGCACTTCACATCCAGTGGTGCATCAATTTCTTCTTCGGTAGTATCACAGTACTCTAATATCTCAGGCTGTTTGTTGTGATGCTCAGTGGAGCAGCATTATGCCTTGAAGACACTAAACGAACAGCCTTCTACAGCTTTTGGATGAAAGACGTAAGTAAGTAATATATCCAAAAACAAATGAGTTTTACATTTAGCTGTCAGGGACTCCTTTGGAAACTTTCTTTTTATTATTGTGTGTGGCCTTTTTGTGTCCTCTTCCCAGTTTGACATGTTCATCTGATTAGCTTATTGAGGATATTTATGGCTACAAACAAAATAAAATACAAAATAAAATAAATGTGGTGACTATGCAACCTGCAAATTTAGATAACACACAAGCTGGAATTAAATCTGCAGATATGATCCACCAATCCAAATACAGTTTCAGGATTATTCTCCAAAACTTTACAAGCTGAGGAAGTAAGCACAAAGATTTGGACATCATAGCATGTGTTAATAAACCAGATGTTTCTGGTATTGCAGAGCACAGGTATACAAAAAAAGAATCTCATTATGCACCCATTAACAAAGAATTTCTGCTCATCTTTCAGCAGGGAGTTCCAGCCTTATGGTGATGTTGCAAAAGTGGCAAAAATTAGTGCCCCAAAGATGTAAGTTCTTTAAGTGTTGAAGGTGACACTGAACTTTCTGTGATTAACTGTAGATGTGAAAGGACACACACAATTTTGGATATAGACAGATCTCCATCTGCAAGTACAGATCTTTTTAGCTAATCTCTATCAGTTGCTTTTAGAGAGAGATAGTAAATACTCAGTGAAAATTGCTGGGTAATTATGCTGATAATTGTTCAGTCCTATTGTTGTTGTGGTCTTCAGTCCTGAGACTGGTTTGACGCAGCTCTCCATGCTACTCTATCCTGTGCTAGCTTCTTCATCTCCCAGTACCTACTGCAACCTACATCCTTCTGAATCTGTTTAGTGTATTCATCTCTTGGTCTCCCTCTACAATTTTTACCCTCCACACTGCCCTCCAATACTAAATTGGTGATCGCTTGATGCCTCAGAATATGTCCCACCGACTGATCCCTTCTCCTAGTCAAGTTGTGCCACAAATTTCTCTTCTCTCCAATTCTATTCAAAACCTCCTCATTAGTTATGTGATCAACCTATCTAATCTTCAGCATTTTTCTGTAGCACCACATTTTGAAAGCTTCTATTCTCTTCTTGTCTAAACTATTTATCGTCCACGTTTCACTTCCATACATGGCTACACTCCATACAAATACTTTCAGAAACGACTTGCTGACATTTAAATTTATACTGGATGTTAACAAATTTCTCTTCTTCAGAAACGCTTTCCTTGCCATTGCCAGTCTACATTTTATATCCTCTTTTTAGTTTTATAAAATCTTATCTTACAAAAATCAGTTTTCACTCTTAAGAATGATGAGTGGGCACACACACAGATCTGTGTGCACTGATATGTAATACAGGTTACCCTCAGCTTTGTACTTTGCTGCCTTCATTTGTTGATTTTTTAAATGTAAATGACAAAATACTGCTCCCCAAATTCAAAACTAGTTCTGTATACTGATGCTACATAAATTGCATGCAAGCATAAAGGTCATGTGCAACTACAAATACTATGAAACTGTATTACAAATTAAATAGTTCAGTATTTAAATGAAAGTGCTCTCATTGCCAACACAAGATAACAGCAGTAATTGATTTTAATCCCACAAGACATATTTTGAAATTCAGCTGTGCTGTGGAACTGATATTGCCATCAAAGCAATATATAACTGGCTTAAAATGTATTTGCAACAAATATGTAGAGCAAATACTGAAACAATATCCACATATTGTGGTCTGCTTATCATATGTCAATGTACTCTAGTATAAAGTATGGATTAGAAGTATGGGATGCCAAACACAAGCAAATCTTCGTAAGCTTTTAAAGTTGGAATAGAAGGCTGTAAGAATAATTTGTGGTGCAGAACTAAGAGACTCGTGCTGTGTTTAGTTCCCAAAAGTTGGGATATTAACTGTTATAAATTTGTACACCGATCAGCCAGAATGTTATGGCCACCTACCTAATACCCTGTACAATCAGCTCGGACACGGATAACAGCAGTGACGCATCACGGCATGGAAGCAGTGCGACATTTGTAGGTCTGTAAAGGGAGCTGACACCCCATATGGACACACAGGTCACTTAATTCCTGTAAATTTCGGGGAGAAGTGCAATGAGCTCTGATGCCACTTTCAATCACTTCCCAGATGTGTTCAATCGAGTTTGGATTTGGCTATTTAGGGAGCCAGCTTACCAATTGGAACTCGCCACTGTGTTCCTCGAACCACTCCGTCACATGCCTGGTGTTGTAACATGGCACATTATCTTATTGAAATATGCCTCTGTATGATTGTCCTGAAGGAGTGTATGTGTGCAACCAGTGTACGACACTCCTCGGCCTCGCACGAGCTCCACTGGACCTATTGTAATGGATCTGGGAGAAGTGTTATTTTCTACCGGATTTGTCGATACCAAATCTAATGAGGGAAGTTGTAAATGTTTTCTTATATTTTTGTCAGAATTTTTTTAAATTGTAATTTGCCTTATTTTATGCTAATTTACTTATATTCTTGAGAGTGACAGCATATTGTTTGATATTAGTAGATGTGACGAAGAATATCAAAGACACTGATTACAAGTGGAAGCTTGTGTGTTGTGTAAAATGTCTTTGACGCTGGAGTCATCTTTGACCATAGTCAGTCGGCAGTGAACTCTCGGTGTGTGTTGACGGTGGAACAATGTGCAGGTTGCCGTCATAATAATTTGCTAGTGAACAGGAAAAATGAATTATGTTACTACCTTTTTATATAAACTGTAAGAAGAAACCACATTCGAAGAAATGGTATTTGAAGCACCAAAAATGAGGCAAACACATTGAGCCAGGTCATTTCTGCAGCCGACGAAACTGCATTGTGGAATCATACTTCCACTAGACAACTGAAGCCAAGACAAATATCGCCTTGTAAACATTTCATGGAAGAGGTACTGTCACGAATTACGCTAAATACAGTATATGAAAATAGTGAGCATATTTCACTATGGCTGCCCATAGCATAATGGAGCTGCAGCCAACTTGTTGGATCCTGCAGTACAGGTATCGAGGAGCTGTTCCCCTGGAGGACAACAGATTCGCACCCATTTCAGTCACACTTGCCAATGTCGTGGTGTCAAGATTGGCATATGCATGGGTTGTCAGCTGCCGTGTCCCATCATCAGGAGTGTTCTGTGCACTCTGTGTGCACACACACACATCCACACACTCACCCACCCACCCACCCACCCACACACACACACACACACACACACACACACACACATACACAAGCATTAAATTCTGATGTTCGTTCCGCCACAGTCTGCCACCTATCCTGTTTTACCAGTCTGCCCAGCCTACACTGCCAGACATCTCTACTGAGGGGTGGGCATCCAACCCCATGACACCTGGAATTGGTTTCACTACTTGTTGAAGACACTCACCACAGCACTGCTTAAACACCCAACAAGTGGTGCCGTTTCTGAAATGCCTATCTTGAGTCTGCATTCTACACACGGACAGCATGTTCACTGACACTACAATGCACCGTGTGTGTGTCTGACTAGCAGTCATTCCTCACCAAGTGACGCGGCTATTGCCTGGATGGGTTTATATTGATAGTAGGTTCGTGATCATAATGTTCTGGCTGATCAGTGTATACTTTTAAACCGATTATGTTGCCCCAAGCTCTTAGTATAAATGTAAACTCTGACCTGAACAAGCATAATACCAGAAACATACATCAGTTTCATCTCATAAGCCACCAAACTGCACTTTATCAGAGAAACCTACTATATGCAGGATTGATGCTTGTCAATTCAGTCAGATCACTCCCCACTGAAAAATTTAAAGCCAAACTAGAAAGAATATTTGTTGCCAACCCACATCTCTGTTTTGCATGGAATAAAGGCATTTTAGTATAGGCCTCATTATGTATGTTTAGCTTCATTTAATAGAAACACTTTATTATCCAGCATTAGTTTTAAGTTATTTCTTAAATAACTAATCTAGTAAAATTGATCTCAGTTGAAATCAAACAGTGGAAACTTCAGGCTGGAATATCAACAATATGAGGAAAAGGTAGATCGCTGCTCAGCATAAAGAAGACATGTTGAGTTGTCAACAGGCACAAGAGGACATGAGCATTACCTTTCTGCCAAAGCCTTATTCAGAAAATGAAACACACATACACAGTCATTCATTCACTCTGTGTGTGTGTGTGTGTGTGTGTGTGTGTGTGTGTGTGTGTGTGTGTGTGTGTGTGTGTGTGCGTGCGCGCATTTTCTTTTTTTAAAACAAAGAAGGCTTTGGTTTAAAGTGTCTTTTTATTATGCCTGTCCTGCCTGTAACTCAACGTGTCGTGTTTTTAGTGACTAGTAATCTGTATGTTCCTTATATTGTTGATACACATCTTAGCTAAGGTGAAAGGCTTTCTTCCTTCAAATGAAGGCTCACCTACAAGTAAATTACTTTTAGACCTGTGCCTTAATGTATCAAAGTTTGTTGTAAAAAATGTCCATTGTGTAGCCCTTTGTTATGAATTCATGAATTAAGCAAAATGATCCTTGTATTATAAGATGATGAATAAAGTTGTCGTCGTCGACATTATTATTATTATTGAAGAGAACCATTTATCTGTCACATTTCTAAATGACAAAACCATTTTGTGAAACCACTGTAGGCTATCTGTGTTATTATGCAAGATGCCTTTATTGCACTACTGGCCAGTTTCAAATGTTGGTGATGTGTGTGTTACAATCTGTAACCAGTTTCATGCTGTGTGGACACACATATACAACAGCTGTTGGACATAGAAACACAACCAGCAGCAAGCTTCCTGGTCCTCAAATTCATGTTACACCTCAGCATTAACATATCTGTTCACTTACGTTCATTTCATTATGAGAATGTAACACCACTTCTGTCTGGGAGAGAAATCTCTCAAGCAGTAGGATGGTGTCAGTCTCACCATACTAAAACAAAAAATGGTGTAGTCACAAACATCCTTGCTGTAAACACGCCCAATCTGGTGGTACTAGTTACAGGTTAAATATGTTAGGCCTGATGAGTTGTCAGGCATTTGTCAAAATAATAAAACACAAGGAAGTTAATTGATGCAGTGAAATAAAAGAACCAAGTGAAAGTAAAGAGTGTGGATAATTTAATTAGGATGCACTTTAAAACCAAATACAGGAAGTACATTTTGTCTAATAATTGGAATATATTTTCAAATCTCATGTATTCTAAAAAACCACTGAACTTTCATGTTAAGTCAATAATATATTTGCCTAAATAAACACTGGCATCTCACCAAATACAGTGGTAAACTGCAACA
Source organism: Schistocerca serialis cubense (assembly GCF_023864345.2). Lineage (NCBI taxonomy): Eukaryota > Metazoa > Arthropoda > Insecta > Orthoptera > Acrididae > Schistocerca > Schistocerca serialis. The sequence continues at coordinate 124,377,299 of NC_064648.1, read as the reverse complement.
TGAGACTTTAAATGATTGTTCAGAGGGTTCTCTGTAAAGGGATCTTAACCACAGTAATAACTCATTCTATAGAATTTCTGGGAGTGCTGTTATTAAACTCATTTGGTATATCAATAGCTTGTATGAATCATCTGCTATGTATTTTTAAATACACTAAAGATAGCAAAAAAATTGTAAAATGATTGAATTTTAAAAAGATAGAAACAAACAATGGCAGGATCATGAAATAGAACAAATAAAGGTGGGTTTTCCAACAACGAAGTACTATTATTTCCAAGTTGTGAGCATTTTTAACTATTTCTTTTTTTAATAAATGCAAGAGGAAATGGGGTGGAATGTAAAATTTTAATCACCAGATAGTGGACTAAATGTTGAACAAGCAATAACATGTAAGTGACAGCTAAATATTGTAACTGGAACACAGAAGCTGTTATGAGATGCAAGATATGTAATTAGAGTGATAATTTATTGCAGTTTCTAGGCCCAGTTTGGTTAAATTTTCAAACTGAAGTCACTCAAGAGGCCCATGATGATTATATGAGTAACTGAGCATGTATCTATTACCGCTTTGAGTCACTAACAAGAAGAGCCCAATTGTAATTTAAATTTTCTTATTAATGCATTTTAGGCAATGCCCATCTTTAGAATGTCAAAAAACATCACAGCCGCCATACATGCACAAATTATGTATGGCACATTAAGAGCAAACATATGGGTTCATCAACAAACTAGTTTACATACCACAGAAAAACCTAATTTCGGAATATCATGTCAAGAATTGAAACTTCCTGGTATATTAAAACTGTGTGCCGGACTGAGGCTCTAACTCGGGACCTTTGCCTTACGTGGGCAAGTGCTCTACCAGCTGAGCTACCCAAGCACAACTCATGCCCCCTTCTCACAGCTTTCCTTCTGTCAGTACCTCATCTCCTAGTGGAAGAAAAGCTGTGCGGACGGGGCGTGAGTCGTGCACAGGTAGCTCAGTTGGTAGAGCACTTGCCCACAAAAGGCAAAGGTCCCGAGTTTGAGTCTCAGTCCGGCACACAAATTTGCCAGGAAGTTTCGTATCACCACACACTCCGCTGCAGAGTGAAAATCTCATTATGTCAAGTATTATCTATTGTAACACTGGTGCACAACTGACAGTGCTATGCCATTACAAAATTAGCTGTCTTAACATACCACTGGGTAGCATGATTGTAGGGGTGCTAGGATCCAGTGTCATATTTTGATGGACGGTTAACAAAATCAACTATAAAACCGTAAAATAAATGTAAAGGGTTTTTTCCTTCACGATAACTAAGAATCATAAAGGCACAAAAGATCACATTCCAACAAAAGTTCATCATTAATACGTGTGGTATGAGTAAGGGATGATGGTTTGGAAAGAGAAGGGAAGACAGAAGGACAAGACAACACAGTGGGAGGAGTAAAAAATAATCTCAGCTTATACACGGTGTACAACTCTGCTTATGCCGTTTCCCGATAGGTGGCGACCACGGTGAGTAGCTATACTGTATATGGGCAGGGAAGGGGGGAAGGTTGCTACATATGCCTCGTGACGACAGTGTGCAGGAGGTCGAGTGGATGGGACTTTAGAGTGGGCATCCAGGGCTGCTCTTAAATGACAGAACAGGAAAGATAATATATTTCAGCGTACGGCATACAATGGGTGCGTCTACGGTCAGAAGTTAGCAGGTTTATGGCCGGTCTAGGAGGTCAAACAATTAATTGATATGGGCAATGGAAGGTGAAGTGGTTCATGGTAACTCACAGTGGTGGCTGGTTGTGAAAAGCAGAGCTAGAGGCTCTGCCTTCCAAAAAGATGTCTGTTCTGCTCGAGGTCTGGATTGCAAGAGAGTGAGGCAACTGCGTTCTGCACTGCAGAACACTCTAGCATCCACACACGTGACCTGTATCCCACACGCACTATTGGCTAAAACCAATGGCGTGAATACGTTTCAGCAGAGGTCTTGGGGTGCCTTGTCAGCAGCTTTAACTCGACAGAACTGCCTCAGTTTTGAAAGACAGGCGACTTTTGTCACATAGGCACAGTGTAAGTTGCTCTAGGAATAAACTTGTAAAGATTTGACTGGGCCTTTGAAATAAATTTTTTAAACCAATTCCCTAAAATATTCCTTGACTGGCTGGCACCATGTACATAGCGGTCGAAAGAAACAGATTGCAGATGTCACGCAGTTAGCATAACCTCATTCAATCATTACTTTATTTGTGTATGCATCATAAAGTTGTTCTCGATTCAAAATGTCAGTGCACGAGCCTAATTCTTGTCATTTGTGGGAGATGTTACCGTTCTGCTTGAACAGTACACCAGTGGCCTGTTAGAGCAAGAAATACGCCAGTTGAAAGTGAAGAATCACATGTTACTGTTTCGTTTCAATATGAATAAAATAGCAGCTGAGTCTCATCGAATGCTCTCAAGTACATATGGTGAGGATGCTATTAGTGAAAGAATGTGTTGTGAGTGGTTTCAATGCTTCAAGAACGGTGATTTTAACACTGCAGACCGGCATAGTGGTGAAAGAGAGAATGTTTTTGAACATGCAGAATTGGAGCCATTGCTGAGTGTAGACTCACTTCAAACTCAAGAATAATTGGCACGGTTAGTGGGAGTGACACAGCAAACCATTTCAAAATGTCTAAAGGCTATGGTCATGGTTCAAAAAGAAGGAACTTGGGTCCCATGTGAGCTGAAACCAAGAGACGTTGAATGGAATGTGTGTGTTTGTGAACAGTTGCATCGGAGGCAAAAATGTAAGGGATATCTGCATCACATTGTGACCGGGGACAAAAATGGGTTCATTACAATAACCCTAAACCATGGGGATATCCCGGCCATGCTTCCACGTCGACAGCCAAACCGAATATTCACGGCTCCAAGATCATGCTCTGCATTTAGTAGGACCAGTTCAGCATCTTGTACTATGAGGTGTTAAAACCAAGTGAAACAATGACAGGTGCATTGAAAGACAAACGGCCGCAATACAGCGAGAGGCACAATAAAGTGATTTTGCAGCATGACCCCCCCATTGCAAAAGATATCAAAACGTACTTCTAAACATTAAAATGGGAAGTCCTACCAGACTCCTGTGTTCTCCAGACATTGCTCCCTCTGACTATCACCTGTTTAGATCAATAGCACATTGCTTGTCTGACCAACACTTCGATCTCATGAAGAAGCCACAAATTGGATCAATTCGTGGATTGCTTCAAAAGATGAACAATTTTTTCGATGTGGGATTCGTACATTGCCCAAAATATGAGAGAAAGCAGTGGCCAGCGAATACATTGAATGATACATGTGTAACCAATTTGTTTCATTAAATCCTCAATGTTTGGGAAAAACGGCAGAAGCAGAGTTTCACACCTTGTGTAAATGACAGCTAGCAATCTGTAGCATTGGCAAACTTAAAATACGGAAGGGAGACCTACTGTAAGTCTATCAGGTGTTGCAAGAAGCATGGATAGATATGCACCGGAATAGGTAGGAGGATTGTGGATAAGCATTGCGCCCTTGGCAAATTCATCTTTATTGATTTACAATGCCACTGCACTACAGAAGTCACATTACAAAAAAATGTGTCTTAAAATTTACAAACACCAAAAATGCAATGAAGAGAAGCAATAGTTTACACCAGGCCTTATAAGAGATCATGTACTCCAACATTAAATACAGGGTGTTACAAAAAGGTACAGCCAAACTTTCAGGAAACATTCCTCACACACAAAGAAAGAAAATATGTTATGTGGACATGTGTCCAGAAACGCTTCCTTTCCATGTTAGAGCTCATTTTATTACTTCTCTTCAAATCACATTAATCATGGAATGGAAACACACAGCAACAGAACGTACCAGCGTGACTTCAAACACTTTGTTACTGGAAATGTTCAAAATGTCCTCCGTTAGCGAGGATACATGCATCCACCCTCCATTGCATGGAATCCCTGATGCGCTGATGCAGCCCTGGAGAAGGGCGTATGGTATCACAGCTGTCCACAATTCGAGCACGAAGAGTCTCTACATTTGGTACCGGGGTTGCGTAGACAAGAGCTTTCAAATGCCCCAATAAATGAAAGTCAAGAGGGTAGAGGTCAGGAGAGCGTGGAGGCCATGGAACTGGTCCGCCTCTACCAATTCATTGGTCACTGAATCTGTTGTTGAGAAGGGTACGAACACTTTGACTGAAATGTGCAGGAGCTCCATCATGCATGAACCACATGTTGTGTCGTACTTGTACAGGCACGTGTTCTAGCAGCACAGGTAGAGTATCCCGTATGAAATCATGATAACGTGCTCCATTGAGCGTAGGTGGAAGAACATGGGGCCCAATCAAGACATCACCAACAATGCCTGCCCAAACGTTCACAGAAAATCTGTGTTGATGATGTGATTGCACAATTGCATGCGGATTCTCGTCAGCCCACACATATTGATTGTGAAAATTTAAAATTTGATCACGTTGGAATGAAGACTCATCCGCAAAGAGAACATTTGCACTGAAATGAGGATTGACACATTGTTGGATGAACCATTCGCAGAAGTGTACCTGTGGAGGCCAATCAGCTGCTGATAGTGCCTGCACACGCTGTACATGGTACAGAAACAACTGGTTCTCCTGTAGCACTCTCCATACAGTGACGTGGTCAACGTTACCTTGTACAGCGGCAACTTCACTGATGCTTACAGTAGGGTTATCATCAACTGCACAAAGAATTGCCTCATCCATTGCAGGTGTCCACGTCGTTCTAGGTCTTTCCCAGTCATGAGTCATAGGCTGGAATGTCCCGTGCTCCCTAAGACGCCGATCAATTGCTTCGAACATCTCCCTGTTGGGACACCTTCGTTCTGGAAATCTGTCTCGATACAAACGTACCACGCCACGGCTATTGCCCCATGCTAGTCCACACATCAAATGGGCATCTGTATAAGAAAATGATATGCATTTGAATACACAATGAACAGCATTAAAATTACAGTACTGTTTTTCATATCTGATATCATCTATTCTATCAGTTAAACACAAGTCACTCATCCTGGTTAAAAGAAACACATCAATTTATTGTTACAATGATTACTGGTGGGATGCACAAGTGAGGGTAGGGGAGCAAGAAAAAAAGGTGGAGTTGATTGTGGGTGATTGAATGGAAAATGATCATGCACGATCAAAGAAAGACGTAAACAGAAAATAGAGTGAAGCTGTGGTAGGAAGGAGTGGGAGTTGGGACAGGGAGGTATATGAAATAATGGTAGAAGGGAATGGTGCCTTTGTTTGATGTGGAACCATGACCCAGACAGACACTATTTTACTGTTCCTGGTACTGGTGACTGTGTATGCCAAAACTAACAGGTAAATGAAGATGTCATCTTGTAATGCAGGGGCGGGCAGGAATCCTGCACGTGTGCGACGCACTTGCACGTGTGCAGTTAACAGGTGTTGTGCGTGCACACGGGGACAAGCTGGCCACCCACTTCTCTCCCCACCATACTGTCTCTCTGCTTCTTTCTCTGTAATGCGTTTTGTTTCCTGGCCTGTTTTACTGAATGAAGGAATAAGGTTAGTAGGAGTGCTTGAAAGAAATCGTGGTTTGAAAGAGTACCTATTACCTACGATACATTTTATTTAATTATCACAGGTGGAGTTTACAATACAATTTAATGTCTGGAACAAAATTTCTACATACAGACAAACGCAAACAGTTACATAAATATTAATTACTGATGTTTGCTCTTAAGCAAGACGTCTTAATTTTCATAACAGAAAAAGTCTCTCACAAACGTATGTCGAGCCAGACATTAACATTATCTTCGCGACTTCACGATGGAGACGAGGAAACTCTTGCTGTGGAAAGTCGTGATAAAAATCTGTTACACATCTTGCCAAATGGAACTTGTCTCTCAGACAAGAATTATGCTGTAGAATCTACAGTGCAGATCTATTAATTTCATTTGCAAACTGGGATGAATATCACCTACAGAAACAGCAAATTGTGTCGAGAACTATTCAAAACCTTGGGATAAGTGTGATATATCCCCAAATCGCTTGAGAAATTCCTCTTTTATTGCACTAAGTATGGGAACATATTGAAATTTATTATAATGGTGTTCAATATTAAACTTCCGCTGACCAGTGAGAATACTGTCACATATTGTACATTTCGAATTTTCATGTTTTTGCACAAAGAAAAAAATGATTCTCCCATTCCTTTTTAAAAGATAGCAAATCTCGACTTCTCCGTTTCCTTGATTCACTCTGCATTTTCTGGTTCTTGAAATACAACGTTCACTACGTAGTGGTTGCTTCACTTCAACGTCCACAGCTTAGCCTGGTACTACACTGCCACAACCTGCTGGCAGTCGTCACTGTCCTGTTTGACGATTGCACGCGAGCAGAACACGTGCAGTGCCGTGTGCTCATGAGCTGCGTGCAACGTTTGCCTGCCCCTGTTGTTATGAATGACTGGTATTAACAGCCATTAGGTGCTGGGCGCAGTAATACAGTCTTTGTGAAACTGGTCTGGCCTGTGGTTTTGCAGATGGGTGAAGGCTTCTTTCTTCTCCCCCGTGTTTGGATATTGTCTACTGCTTTCTATTTTTAATGACTTGTTTTTATCTTCATGGAGTATTATTGAAATAATGTTTGTGTTTGCGTATTCATCCAAGAATGAGATTGTTCACGTTTGTTGAAATATTGTGTAATATAGGTATTGGCTATCTAACAAATTATGTGATGAAAGTGGGGCTATTATTAATTCGTATAGTCCTGGCATTGCTTCCACTTACTTATGCCAGGCTCCTCACTCTTATCTTTCCTATCTGGCCACCCTCGGCCAGCTCTTGTTCTTTTCCGACCCTGACGCTATTAGGTTTCGAGGGCTAGGGGTCTTTCATTTTCCAACCTATACTTCTCATGCAGCGTCTGACCCGGAGCGGGCGGCTGCAAAAGGCGTCTGTATCCCATGTTAGGGGCGGCCTCCAGAACTGCGGAAAGCAACGGAAAACCACCACAGATTATCTTCCCTGCATAATGCAGTCTCCATTTTATGCACAAAAAATGGCTTCCTCTCATGTTAAATCAGTGTCCGGAGGTAAAATAGTCCCCCCTTCGGATCTCCGGGGGCGACAACTTGAAAGGAGGCAAAAAATCAAAATGAGAATTGGTACCTGGAATGTCAGAACTCTGCTACAAGCAGGAAAACTAGAAAACCTTAAAAGAGAGATGGAAAAGAATCATATGGACCTCGTAGGAGTTGCTGAAGTAAGATGGAATGGACATGGAGAGTTGCAGTCAGATGAATATGTATTCTACTACTCAGGAGGAGAAGTAAAAGGAATTAATGGAGTAGGAATGATTATGACAAAGGAATTGGCTAAACGTGTGGAATATGTAGACTATGCAAATGACCGGGTTATTGGTGTAAGGCTGAAAGGAGCACAAAAAGATTTACTGATTGTCCAGGTGTATATGCCAACTTCAGAACATGATGACCAAATTGTAGAGGAAACGTACAATGTAATAGAGAGAATAATGGACGAAAATAAAAAATGCTGCAAAATAGTAATGGGAGACTGGAACACCATTGTGGGAGAAGGGAAAGAGGGAAACATAGTAGGCAGTCATGGTCTTGGAAAGAGAAATGACAGAGGTGAATGGTTAATTGACTTCTGCAGGGAAAGGCAGCTGATAGTGGCAAACACATGGTTCAAGAACCATAAGAGGAGGCTCTACACTTGGAAATCACCAGGGGATAAATATAGAAACCAAATCGATTTTATACTGGTAGAAGAAAGATACAGGAATGGAATCAAGAAGGTGCACACATTACCAGGTGCAGATATTAATAGTGACCACAACTTACTTATGGCAGAAATAGAAATAAGAATGAAAAAACTGAAAAAGGCGACAATGGTGAAGAAATGGGATCTAGAGAAGATAAGGTCCAACAAAGAACAAATTACAGAAATGCTGTCTCGGGACTTTCTAAACACATTACGAGACAAAGAAGCACCTGATAATGCCAACGAGTACTGGAATATGCTGAAAGAAGGAATCATTAAAGCAGGACAGCAAAATATAGGATATGTAAAAGGGAAAAGGTCAAAAAAACCATGGGTCACACAAGAAATGATTTCCAAGATGGAGGAGAGAAGAAAATTGAAAAACAAGAACACTGAAGATGCAAGAAAGATATACCGAAGGTTAAATAACGAACTGCGAAGAGAAACAGAGCAGGCTAGGAAAAAATGGCTAAAAGAGGAATGTGATGAAATTGAAGAACTGGACAGGAAAGGAAGATACGACTTACTATACAACAGAGTAAAGACTATGACATGGGAACAAAACAGAGCAGGAAGTGCTACTATGGAAATTTTGAGTAGGTAGTGTATAAAGATCGTGACGATGTCCTCCAGAGATGGGAAGAATATATAAAAGAGCTATATGACACAAATAGCAAACCAGAATCTCTGGAACTTGAATCACACAACAGTGTAAGTGATGAAGAGAAAGGACCGACCATCATAATGGAAGAAGTAAAGTCTGCTATTGCTGCAATGAAAAATGGCAAAGCAGTAGGTACAGATACAATACCGGGAGAAATACTAAAATGCTTGAACCACAATGGAATAAGAGAAATATTGAGGTTATGTAATAAAATATATGACAGTGGTGAATGGCCTGAGGACTTTTTGACAACAATAATGATTCCATTGCCGAAAAAACAAGGAACCAAGAAATGCAGCGAGCACAGGACAATCAGCCTCATTTCACATGCAGCCAAAGTGATGTTAAGCATAATTAATAAAAGACTTGAAAAAGTAATAGAGGAGAATCTCGGCGAGGAGCAGTTTGGCTTTAGACAGAATACAGGCACCAGAGATGCAATAGGGCTCCTACGAATCTTAGGAGAAAGGTTTATTGAAAAAGGAAGAGACCTATATATGTGCTTCATCGATTTAGAAAAGGCATTTGACAATGTGGTTTGGGACAAGCTGGCGACTATTATGAGGGAAAAGAGAGTGGACTGGAAAACCAGAAGACTTATAAACTCATTGTACCTTAATCAAAAAGTTTCAGTTAAAGTGAGAGGAGAAAGTACAAACTGGATCAGACTAGGGAAAGGAGTAAGACAAGGATGCTGTTTATCACCTACTCTTTTCAACCTGTACTTGGAAAATATGATTGACCAATGCTCATTAGATGACAAAGGAGTAGAAATTGGAGGAAGAAGAGTAGGGTGCTTGAGATTTGCTGATGACATGGTCCTTCTAGCCACAGGGGAAAAAGAATTACAGGATTTGGTGGACACCATTGCAACTAACGGAAAAAAATATGGAATGAAAATTAACACAAATAAAACAAAAGTATTGGCAATAGGAGGAAATAAGGAACTAAAAATTGTGCTGAATGGAGAAAAACTAGAACAGGTGCAAAATTTTAAGTATCTTGGAAGCAGGATAGACACAGACTGGAAGTGCACCACAGAAATTAAAACAAGGATAGCAATGACAAAAGAGGCGTTTTATAAGAAAAGGAGAATCTTCTGCAGCGGTATGGACAGAGAACTCAGAAAGAGACTCATAAAATGTCTTGTATGGAGTGTTCTTCTATATGGCGCTGAAACATGGACTATGAGGAAAAAAGACAGAGAAAGGCTGGAGGCTTTTGAGATCTGGACATGGCAGAAGATGGAAGGAATAAGTTGGATGGACAGAGTAAAAAATGAAGAGGTACTGAGAAGAGTGGGAGAGAAAAGGCAGTTACTAGATGTAATAAAGAGAAGAAAAAGAAATTGGATTGGGCATATATTAAGAAAGAATGACGGACTGATAAAAACAGTTTTAGAAAGTTATGTAGAAGGGAAAAGGAAGTGAGGAAGGAAGAGATTCCAGATACTGGATGACATGATGGACGGTACAACATACAGCAGCCTTAAGAAGGAAGCAATGGATCGCAGAAAATGGAGAGGCAAAGGACCTGCTAATATAGCAGATAACTGATGATGATGATAGTGCAGTGCTATAAAAATTGCTATTACACATTACGATGTGTGCTCCACAGTCTTCTCTTAATGCTGTGATATAATCTCCTATGGCTTTGAACTTCTCACCCATTATTTCCTATTTAGCTTGGTTCTTCCCTTGCCCATGCCTGCTCACCTTTCCATTAGTCATGCAAAATCTAACCCACCTCCACCACCACAGTGCATATTCTGCCTGTGTAATTAGGTCAAATCTGTCAAAGAAAACAAGACTTGATACCATTCAACTGAGCCATGTGATCTGACATGTAGAATACTTCCCATTCCATGGTGCAACCACAAGTATGGTAAGTAGAGTCTAAACTGGCCGCAGAATCACATTGATCTTTTGGCCACCCAGGAAAATTAGAGAGACATGATCTGTCAAAAATACTCTTAGCCTCAGAATACCGGGGACTTATAAAATTACTTGTAATTGCGGTATCAGTTATGAAGGGCACTCTATATAGACTGTTGCTAATTTTTGTGTTGGACATTGCCACCTTAAGTACAGGAACACTTAAAGCAGCAGTTTCCAAGAACAGCCTAATGAATAAACAGACTGTTTGTACAGATGAGGATTCAGGCTCACCTCTCCAACTGTGTCTGTGATTAGGGAAGCAGTAGAAATTAGACTGTATGGTCGCAACTTCAAGAGACACTGGTAACACATCTAGCTATTTAGTTATTTAGTTACTTGCTCTTGGTTTTAGTCTTAGCTGGATACAAGAACAGATCAAATCTCACACACAAGTTAATATATCTGAATATAAAACTTAATATTTTAAAACAGTTTCAAATTAGCTAGTATAACTAAATCAATACATGGAAACATGCACGTGAGAAAGATAAATTGCAGAGGAAAACTTTACATAGTTTTACATCTACACACATACTCAGCAACCCACCATGTGGAGTGTGACCGAGGGTATCTTGTACCGCTACTGGTCATTTTATTGCCTTGGAGTTTTCAAATTGACGTGGCTTAGAAACCGATGAGATTTTATTCATTTCCTTTCCTGTTCCACTTACAAATAGAGGGAGGGGTATATGACTGAGTACATGCCTCTGTAAGAGCCCCAATTTCTCTCATCTGATCTTAGTGGTGAAATGTACATTAGTGGCAGTAAAATCTTTCTGCAGTCAGCTTCAAATGTCAGTTCTCCGAATTTTCTCAAAAGTATTCCTCAAAAGGAACATCTCTTTCCCTCCACAGATTCCCATTTGAGTTTCCAAAGCATCTCCATAATACTTGTATATTGTTCGCAACAAATCTGCAGCCCACCTTTCCTTTAATCCTAGTGGGGATCCCAGACACTCCAGCAGTACTCCAGTATGTGTCGCACTAGTGCCCTATGCACAGATACCTTTACAGGTGAACTACACTTTTCCAAAAATCTCCTAATAAACCAAAGTCAACCATTAATACCTTACCCTAACATGCCTGTCCCATTTCATATCGCTTTGCTACATTATGCTGAATTATTTAAAAAACTTAACTTTAACGCAGTATTTCGAACACTACACAACAGTTTTTACTACTCATCTGCATTATATGCATTTTTCTACATTAGAGCAAGCTGCCATTCATCACACCAACTGGAAACTTTGTCTGCGTTATCTTGTATCCTCCTAAGGTCACTCAATGAAGACATCTTCACATACACCACAACATCATCAACAAACAACTGCAGATTGCTGCACACCCTGTCTGCCAAATCAATTACATATACAGAGAATATTAGCAGTTCTATCACACTTCCCTGGGGCACTCCTGATGGTACCTCTGTCTCTGACGAATACTCACCATTGTTGACAATGTACTGGATTCTATTACGTAAGACGTCTTCAAACCACTCATATATCTGGGTACCTATACTGTACAATATTCATAATCTGATATGAGTGATGGCACTGCAAGCCATGCTGTCCACTAGGCATAAAAGTGTGAACCTCACCAGTTTTATGACAGTCAAACTTAGTCCATGCTGACAGTGATTGAGGCTATTTGAAAATCTTGGGATTTTATACAAATTTTATACAAATTTGACGTGGAAGTTTAACATAACTTTTTAGCCATATGAGTAAAAATATTGTGTAAAACTGATAGCTTCGCACCTTACAAAACTCTTCAGTGTCCTTGGGAGTCTTACACTTACATGTCAATATATTTACTCTCAAATAGTATTTATTGTTAATAACAGGGGTAGTTTAACTATGTTCAGTGAAATGAACTTGCAAAATGCTGGAAGTAAAAATATTGTTCATGTAGACTACGCATCCCTGTCTATGATTCAGGATGGAATTTTATATTCTAATACAATAGTCTAACAGGTTGCTGCTAGACATCAGGCAGAAAACTGGAAATTCTAAGATATTAAAAAAAAATACAAAGTAGAAAATTATTTTATTAGCCTCTCCTTCAATAATTAATGACGAGGAAAGATAATGCATATGCTGTTTGACACTAATGTTCACATTAAACAGGTTTTTAATGTTGCTGTTATATGTAAGGCTGACGATACTCATTGTAAATTTATGAAATGTTTTGTGAGAACTACGAGATAAGAACAGCACTCTAATAAAATAATATTTCTAATTTTCAGGTCCATTAGTTCCTTCCTCTGGGAAGATGGATATGTTTTGCAGGATTGGGAATGAGGGGAAGACCACTTAGACCATTCATGTAGAACTCTTGTGTGACCCATTCATGAGTACCTATCTAATGTTTGGATACCCACCAGGTCAGATTAAAGCAACACATTGAAGTGACTCATATGTGGGCTGCTAGATAGGTTACCAGTAGGTTCAAATAATGTGCGAGTATTATGGAGATGCTTCGCAAACTAATATCAGAATGGAGGGAAGACTGTTCTTTTTCTACAACACTATTGGGAAAATTTAGAATATGAGAAGTCAGGGCTCATATGGAAGCGTATAGATAGCCTTTCTTCCCTCACTCTACTTGCAAGTTGAAAAGCAAAGAAAATGATTTGTAGTGGTACAAGGTACCCTATACCATGTATCATTTAGTTGTTTGTGTAGAGAGAGAGAGAGAGAGAGAGAGAGAGTGTGTGTGTGTGTGTGTGTGTGTGTGTGTGTGTCTAATAGAGGGAAACATTCCATGTGGGAAAAATATATCTAAAAACAAAGATGATGTGACTTACCAAATGAAAGCGCTGGCAGGTCGATAGACACATGAACAAACACAAACATACACACAAAATTCAAGCTTTCGCAACCAATGGTTGCTTCATCAGGAAACAGGGAAGGAGAGGGAAAGACAAAAGGATGTGGGTTTTAAGGGAGAAGGTAAGGAGTCATTCCAATCCTGGGAGTGGAAAGACTTACCTTAGGGGGAAAAAAGGACAGGCATACACTCACACACACACCCATATCCAACCACACATACACAGACACAAGCAGACATTTGTAAAGGCAAAGAGTTTCGACAGAGACTGATATATATACGGAAGGAAATTGTGACTGCCTACCACATAAAAAATATTATGTGGAAACTGACCGAAAGCTTAGTGATTTATTTAAAATGTTTTGTTTCACATTTACCTGTACCTGATACACTCTGACAATCAGTGACGTGCAACTATAACAATCATAGAATTTGGAGATCTCAGTATTGCTTAGATCCTATTAATAATCGATCATTCGCCTCTTTTTGTCAAAAGATCACATAAAAATGAACTGGATTTGAAGAAAATGTGATTGACATATAGCTGTTTGTTTACAGATCAACAACAATCAAAATTTAAGCATATCGGTAACACAGATTGGGCAAGAGCACATATCTGGGCTAGAGTACTATATTGGATTTCACGCTTGCCCTGCCCCCTTTTTCCTTGAATGCTTGGCTGGAGTAACAAGTTTAATTGCAGTATATTCTCAGGTCTACATTAGGTTGAAAAGTAATAAATGGAATTGTGAAACTCAGCGAATGAGAAAGGTTGTGGTAACAAACAGGTATCTGGGTTTGCCTAATACTTTGTTTGTGCCATATTTAAATGCACTTTCCCATAACTAACACATTTTCATAATAAAAAATAAAGCTACTAGGTCATGCCCAAAAACATATATTAGAAAATAAGCAAGCATTCAATGTGTGTTTTGATGCATATTAAGTACAGATATTTACAGAAACTGGAAAAATGTAAGAGGCATTTCACTACATATCCTTTACCATATTTGATCCATTTTCCCACATTTGCTACTGCTTGTATGGGTGCAAAGACAAATTCTTACTGTAAATATCTGAGTGGTAGTTACATTATTAAGCTGCACTTAATAAATTAAACATTGTCCTGAATGCATAATATGTGTTATATTATAAATGTCTCTGCCATTCAACCAATAATTAGTGATCAGTTGGCTTCAATCAATCATGTAAGACTAATATGTAACTCCAACAACATTGTGGATTAGTATGTCACATTAATCGAGATTATTCACGTTCAAAGATTGTTTCTACATTTAATTCTTTTTATGGAAGCGTCATTCAAACAATCTGGATTGGCTTGACATTCCAAAAACGACAACTGAAGCAAGTCTGTTAAGGGCTGCGGTCAACAGGTGATGTCAGTCATGTCAACAGAGCAGGTCTAGATACCAGGCAACACTGTCTCGCTTTCTCCCTTTCTGATGACACCACGAAGCGATTCCTCAGGGCTCACGAGACGCACTTCTGAAACGTTTGCGCTTTACAGGAGGTTTCACGATATACAGCTTATGCTTCAGTGTCCCCTGCCAGATGCCAACTAGCAACATACAGTGTTCTTTCGTCTGACCACCTGTGCACATCCACAGCATCCCTAATGTCCTATTAAAAACCGTCACCTCCTCCATTGCCTTGTCCAAGAAGCAACTAATTACTGTGAATACTGCCAGTTCATATGGAGCAGAAGGCACTGTCAATCCAGACTTAATATCATCTGATTCCAACTATGCTGAACATTACACTTCCCCAGTGTCTACTCACGATTAAGTTTGAACTTTCTCTGCCCCTCGTTCTCCAATTCATGATTTAACACGAGTAGTCAGTGTATTACAGCAGCAATTGCATCTGCACTAGTAGAAGCCAGCGTTTCCACCATTTTGCATATTCTCACTTCTACCGTAATTCAACTGCTATAAAAAGAAAAGTTCTCATTTAACCCTCCTCCACACACACAAAAGTCTAACCACTAATTAATTCTTCTGGTGAATCATTGCTCATCTAGAATCTAGACTGAGTACAGCTACTAGCCAGATGTTCAGTTTGCCTACACACAGAACAAGTAGCTACTACAGGTCTGCCACATGGGAAATTGAGCCCAGACAAATTACAAAATGTACAGCTCACTGGCACAGGACACGTAGAGGTATACAGAGAAGTTTGGCATTGATTTTTATTCCGCTGAGGAATACACGGTGGCTCTGTAGATCCCTACGACGGTGGTGCAGTACTTGTACGTGTGCCGCCACAAACACCAGTGCTGGATCTGCTGCTACAGCACCTGTCTATTCCATCCTTTTCACGAAATGGCTACTGTCCCGGACCGGGTGGCATGACGAGCAGCACGTGTTGCCCGCGTCTGAATCCCCAGGCTGCTCTCTGGAGCAAGGCTGGCTATTCCCTCGAGCATTCCTTGTGTTCACCAAGTATAGCACCGAAGTATAACAGACAGCATCCGTCACTGTAGTAAAGCCTCAGCAGCTCCAGTCACCCACTCAGGGCAGCTCTTTCAGTGACAGAGCAGCCTCAAAGCGTGGAGGCCAAAATATCGCATCCCAGCTCCGCCCATAAAGAAAGTGGCTCGCAGTCTGTAGGACGGTATTGCCCAGAGAGCAAAGGCTGGATGCCCCCTGCTGCCCACACCTATGCAGCACGAAGTGTGGGACCTGCCTCGCCATGGCTGTGGCACATCTCTATAGCAGGTCTGACGGTTCATCCGGTGGGCCAGTTGCTAAAATTCATCAGCAGATGGTGGTTGCAGTTCGCCTGCAACTTTAACAATTATTCTCTCTGGTTTGGTGACATGACTGCTTGCTTTGAGCCTTTGGGCTCCCTTATTTATACTCCTTTCTTTACACCTCTGGCAGTCTCTCTGGAGGGGACGAGTGGTACGTTCCTTAATAATTATGTTGTTATGACTGCAACATGTGGGTTTTTCATACCGTGTCAATGCCCAGTATTCCACCTTATCACTCCACATCTTACCCAAATTTGTTTATAGTGTGTCATCCTATGCATCCTCACCTGTGAGCTGTGTTGTAATCATGCCTTGCAGAATTTGTTTTTTAGTAACAACATCGCTAGTGCTTGCTACCGGATGTGTCCATCAGTACGTTAACTTCTACTTTCTGGCCACAGCTGTGCAAAATTTTCAAGTATTTACCAAATCTATGCCTATACTTTTTTTCTGAAGCAGCAATTCTTTCTTCAGCTCATAACGGTTTCCAAGAAAATAAAATAGTTTCTGATACAAAAAGTGAATTTCTTGATACCACCCTACATCTTTTGATGAAAAATTCCCAGCTATAGGTGTCTTTATTGACCTCACAGTGGTCTTTCAAACAGTAAACCACAACATACTCTTACAAAATTTGGATTTGCATGGGTAAGGGGCAGTGCCCACGGCTGTCTCAGCAGTTATATTGAAGACTGAGGACAATACGTCCACATAAATAAAATCTATCAGGACTCCCAGATGTGTTGCACTTTGAGACAAGTCATTAAACATGATGTGCCATGAGCATCAGTTTTTAGTCCCTCATTACTTCTACTTGATGTGCATGACCTGCCCCCACATACCCACTAGTAAGGCATTTCCATTCGCTGACTATACTGATGTCCTTACCTCAAATACAGACGAATCCATCCAGCCAGCAGTAAACAGAAATACAACCCAACTAGACTCATGTCTTGAATCAAATGGACTGTTCCTCAGTGCAAAACAGACAGTATGCCTAACCTTCCACACCATTCAGAACAGAACTCTGCAGGCTCCAAGAGTAACACTAATTGACAGTAACGTGGAAATCTTTAATTCACCACACCAAATTCTTAGTGATCCACATCACTGACACACACATATGGAAAAACAACATCAACATGATTAGTTACAGGCTAAATAAACTGTTTCATGTTCCGATCATGGGAAGTGACCTACATACCAGCATACACACCATGTATATTATGCTCTTTTCCATTTCATACTATGCTATCGAATTATTTTTAGGGTCATAGTACTGAGTCAGTGAAAACTTTTAAAATACAAAAAAAAACTTTTACAAAGAACAAAGGAAAACATGAAAACTACTCTCTCTGTCTGTCATCAATACACATTTCTACTACACCATTTTATTAAGCAAAACATCAATAGATTAGATTCACTTTTCATTCCATAGACACAAAAACTTCATGCTTATCATGGGAGTGGAACATGTCACGTAGAAGAACATAAAGACATATAATATTTGAATATAATACTTAGTACCCGATCATTTGCCAGGTGATTGCCAAAGTAGGTGAATACAATACACTAAATTGGAACAGCTAATATTTACAGAATTAATATGCTGTCAGAATGAAACATTATTACGCACTATTAATAAATTTATCATACTCAAAAACCCTAATCTTGACTGTTGTGACCAAGTGCTGTCAAAACTGAATTCCATCCAACATTTCTACTTAAGCTGGCCTAACAGTCTCAGAAAAGATATTCATCTATAGAGTAGAAGGAATTGCCTATCAGAAGGTTTTTCAAACTCTTTTTAAACCATGCTTTATCTGAAACCAAGTTTTTAATGGTTGCTGGCAATTTACTGAAAATGTATGTTCCTGAATGTTGGACCCGTTTGTGGACCACGGTAAGTGATTATAAGTTTTTATGTGGGTATTTCCCGAATGAGATTTTCACTCTGCGGCGGAGTGTGTGCTGATATGAAACTTCCTGGCAGATTAAAACTATGTGACAGACCAAGAGCTTCTGTAAAGGTTGGAAGGTAGGAGACGAGACGAGGTACTGGCGGAAATAAAGCTGTGAGGATGGGGTGTGAGTCGTGCTTAGGTAGCTCAGATGGTAGAGCACTTGCCCGCTGAAGGCAAAGGTCCCGAGTTCGAGTCTCAGTCCAGCACGGTTTTAATCTGCCAGGAAGTTGCTTTATGTGGATAGTTCTTATTACTAGTATTGATACTATGTATTGAGCTACTGGTTGAAAATAGAGATATATTACCTGCAACAAATTTCATTAAGCCATAAATATAGTGAAAAGCAGTGGTTAGCAGACAAAGGTTCTTGAACAGGTTTCGACATGATGTTCTGGATTTTACACCACAAATGATTCTTATTATATGCTTTTGCTTGATGGGTTACCTCAGAATAAGATCCTGTATGACATAACATAATGAAAATATCCAAGATTTTTTATATTTATATCTCCTACATCTGACATCATTCTCACTGCACATACAGATTTGTTTAGACACTTAAGCAGTTACGTGGCATGCTTTTCCCAATTGAATTTATTATTGAGTTGTAATCCCAGAAATTTAACGCTGTCAACTTCTTCGATCTGCATGTCTTCATATGTTTACTCATGCTGGAATGAAATCTCTTACAGTTTCTGAACTGCATGTAGTGGGTCTTTCAAAAGTTTAATGACAGTGAATTAGCTTTAAATCACTTATTAATGTCAGTGAAAATTTGAGTAGGGCAATGTAACAGATGAGGTCATTAATGTACACAATAAAAGACAATGGACCCAAGATGGAACCTTTAACACCACATGTAATTAATTCCCAATCGGATGAAGACTGACTGCTTAGGTTTTTCGCAACACCCATTGTTTCCTGTTAGATAAGAGACAAACAATTTAACAGCACTGCCAGTGACACCATACTATTGTAATTTACTTAGGAGAATGGTGTGGTTCACACAGTCAAAGGCTTTTGACAGGTCACAGAAAATCCCAGTAACCTCTAATAGCTTTCTCTGTATCAGAACATTTAAGACCAAAAATGTGACTTAGACAATATATTATTCGCTGTCAGGTGCTTGAGGATATGCTTGAACATAACCTTTTCATATATTTTTGAGAAAGCTGGCGAAAGTGACATAGGTTGATAGTTTGATGGTATCTCTTGATCCCATTCTTGTAAACAAGCTTAACTTCGGCATATTTAGCCAGTCTGGAAATGTTTCACTGATATGGGATTGATTACAGAAACAGCTTAACATAGAAGTCAACTCACATGAGCACTCTTTGATTAACTTCTTTTGATATATTGTCATACTCACTAGAATACTTACATTTGAAGGATTTTATTATGGATGCTACTTCTCCGGGAGACCTGAGCACCATTTCTATTTTACTGAAGTTATTTTTAAAGACTTGTCTTGGATACACAATTGCACTGCCCACCAAACCTGATGACACCAAGCTGTCAGTAACAGAAATGAAGTACTTGTTTAAGAGGTTTGCAACACTACATGTGCTTGTTACTGAAGTCTCATTTATTTTTAGAGCTATGTTCCCCTTCCTTTTTGGCCCCACCTGTCTGTCTTCAGTTTTTGGTTTGTTGCTCAATGTAATTATCTTTTTCTCATAATAAAGCTGCTTCAATTTCTGGATTACTTGCTTCAATATTTTGCAGTATTCTTTGTAATACATTACAGTGTTAACATCAGAGTTGTTCCTAGATAGTAGATAGAGTCTCCTTTTTGTCCCACATGATATCTTTGTTCCTGGTGTAATCCTTGTTTGAGTTCTGTGTGATTTGAGTTACCTTTAGAGAACAACAATTTTCGACAGTGGAGGTAACTTTATTAGTGAATGCTTTGTATTTTCCATTTGAGTCAGAAGTGTTGTAAGCATATATCCAGTTCATGTTTTTGAGCAATATCTAAATTTTTTACTTATGTATTATCCTCCTGTACTCAGATTTAATAGATTTTTTTTTATCCTGAGAAGTTTCAAAATGTAACACAAGATGATGCATGTCTTGATCAGATAGCCCATTTACTATTGGTTTTGTGATATGCCTTTTTTCCCCTTGATTTGTATACAAAGATATTATGAATGGCAATCTCAGAGCATTTACATATCCTATTTGCAAAGTCCACAGTGGGAACTAAATTGTATGATAGTGTTACTGATTGCCATAATTGTTCTCTGACAAGAGCTTTTCAATAAACTCACATTAATATCACCAGTAACCACCATTTCCTTTTTTTTCCTGTGAGAAGGGACAACAGAGCTTCCATATTTTTTATGAAGAGGTTAAAATTTCCTGAAGGTGATCTGTACATACCTCTATTATAAAGGACTTATTATAAAACACTACTGATGTTGCACACGCTTCTAAGTGCCGCTCTGATTAAAAATTTATTAATATCAATATTCTTGAAATCAAAACAGTTTCTGACAAACTGGCAACTCCTCCTTTGTCTGTGTTTTCTCTACAGAAGTAAGAAGCTAACTTTAATCCTGCAACATTTAACATATCTAGACCAGTGGTCACATAACAGACAATACAGGAACCTGGAGAGTCCCCATCATGACACAAGGCCAAACAAAGAAGATTAGTTCCCCATACAACTAAACTGCATAGACAATAGCTCCAAGTATAGGTCTACTGTGCCTACAACACTGACAGGTTGGTTGCAGGTCTTCAGCTGGCTGAGTCCTCAACAACACACGGCGATCACTGGCACCGACCGACACAAGAAGCTCTCATGAAGAAACACAGCAAACTGCACCCTGCCATCCAATGAGCTCTCACTTGACACAAATTAAGTCACAAATGGCGGTGGTTTGGGTTCGGTGGAATGCACATTACAAGGCGCCTGGCTCGGAGCTGTTCTTGAGGCAACTGGTTTCAAACAGTTCGTTGTGTCACTATAGTGCCAACTGCTGCTTACACTCCTGGGGCAGACGCAATACGCTGCGCCATAATCATACGCCAAACACGATGGTCGTCCCTCTTGAAAGTGCCACGTGCCTATCTGGAGCTCAGTTTTCTTGTGACTACATTTTCGTGACCACTGTCGACAGCAATAATGTACAGTGAGTACTTTCCAGCTAAGTCTTTTTGCAGTATCACAGACAGAACATCCAGCTTTGCGTAGCCCTATCATACAGCCTCATTGAAACTCAGTGAGACATTGATAATGGCATCTTTGCCTCCTTAAAGGCATTGTTGTTGGCCGCTGCGGCCGAGTGGTTCCAGGCGCTTAAGTCCGGAACCACGCAGCTGCTACGGTTGCAGGTTCAAATCCTGCCTCGGGAATGGATGTGTGTGATGTCCTTAGGTTAGTTAGATTTAAGTAGTTCTGAGTCTAGGGGACTGATGACCTCAGATGTTAAGTCCTATAGTGCTTACAGCCATTTGAACCATTTTTGAAAGGCATTCTTAACTAACATCAATTCAGCACACCCCATAGCAGAGGTAACTGAAGCTACTAGCACCACCCTTATGTGACTGTGACGCAATCTGAAAAGACATCATCTTTCAGACGTAGAAACACACCCGTCATATTTCGTTCATAATGCACAAGTCCTTCTTGGTGTTGGTATTTTCTTTCCTGTCTGTGTATTGGTGATCTTTCTACTTCACTATATTATCAGCTTTCCATATACAGAAACATACGAGCTAACATGTACCAAATGCAAACTCGTAGCTACTCCAAGTTTTCAATGCAAACATTTGGAAATTCTTGCAGTAGGTTAGTTAATTCTGAACTAGCACAATAACTAAGACCATAAGTGAAATCAACAATTATACTCTGCAAATGACTGTGAGATGCATGGCAGGGGGTACATCCCATTGTACCTGTTATTAGGGCTTTTTCTTGCTTGATTCGCACATGGGGTGTGGGAAGCAGGATTGTTTGAATGTGTGCAGCAGTTATTCTAATCTTATCCTCAATATGCCCCTGTGAGCAATACGTAGCAAGCTGTATTATTTCCCCAAGCCGGTTTCCCGTCTCAACATCCTAGCTTAAACCTCACCATGTCGTGGCAGCATCGTATCTTGTTCAGTAACATCCATTCTCTAGCTACCAACAATCATCTCCTCATGCACACCCTTCTGACCCACTATGTGGATGCCTTCCTCCTCAATAAAACTTTTCTCCAGCCCCCGTGTATCATAAGCACTCATTCACTGCTCCGATAATCCCTTCCTGATGGCACGTGGCAGAGTTGCCATCAGCCACCTATGCCACGTCCCTGTTTGGCTCCAAACCCTCCTTCATGACCCCACTGAACATCTTATCCTCAGCCTCTTTTTCCTTGGCCTCACCATAACCTGTACCACCATCTATGTCCGTGCCACTGGCCTCATACCATTTAACATCCTTTCCCACATTGACTGCACCTTCTCCTCCTACGTGATTGCCGCCAACCTAAACATCCACAGTCGTACCACCGCTGAGCTAGGATGGTGGCATCAGTTCCTCACCTCACTTCAAGGTAATTTCCTTCCCATCCACCACCACACCTTTCCTGAATCCAATACCACTCCCAACGTAGTCCTGGCCTCCTCCAACTTCCTTGTACGCGTTACAGCGGACGTTCTCGACCCTATTGGTGGCATCCATCTCCCTGTCCTTCTTACCATGACAGATGGGTGAAACCCACACCTCGCTCAATGCACCGACCCTCCCCAAAAGTTCGTCCACGACTACCCTCGTCCTAAATAGAATGCCTACCGGGCGACCCTAGATACCCGGTTTGATGACCACCCTCTGGCCTTCCAGCATCCTGATGATGTCACCCATGCCACCTGTTTTTTCCACCAAACCCTGTCTGAGGCTGTTGAAGCTCATTTCCCCACTACCTTCATTCACCTGCACTGCCCCACTTTACCCCCACAGGCCATCCTTCTCCTTCATGAATCCTGCCATCTCTACCATGACTTTCTCCACACATGGGACTGGGACACACTCCATCACCACCGGCAACTCTACAGTGGGATCTGAAATTTGCTCGCTGCCAGAAAACGCTGGGACTGGCACCAGCACCCACCTAAGTGATACTCTCCCTATCATCTCATCCAAGAACTGGTCAGCCTTCCATCGCCTCACTGGATCTAATCCCTCGCCGCATTATCCCCTCCTCCATGATGATCAACGTTTTCCTGGCGACCTCAGCAAGGCCAATCATTTTGCTTCCTACCTGTCCAATATCCTTACTATTCCTGATGATCCCATGTTCGATTACTCCCTCTTCCCAGATGTCTGTGATTGTACTGACACCTCTGGTCCCCTACATGCCCTTAGCTTCCAGTACTTGGACCACATCCCACGCACACCACTTAACGTTCCTATCACCACACAAGACACCATAGCCACACTTCACACTAAACGTTACACCATTCCTGGTCACGACCCTGTCACCTACCACTATCTCTGTGAGGCACCCATATCTTTCCTCACCATCCTGGCTGTGCTCTAAAATGTGGTCCTCATGACCGAATACTACCGCCACCTGTGGAAAACCTCCCGGATCCTGATGTTCATCAATCCTACCAAACCACCCACTGATGGCTCCTCCTACCATCCCCTCACTCTTCAGCAATAATTTGGAGTCCATCTTCACCTGAAGAATTCACCAGCACTTCCACCTGCATTGTCTCCTTCCCTCTATCCAATGTGGCTTCCAACCCTCCTTCTCTGTTGATGACCTCCTCCTCCATCTCACCCACCTCCTCTCCGGCCAACTAAATTCCCATCGCTCCACTGTCTTCATGTCTCTTGACCTCAAACATGCGTACAACCGTGTCTGGCATTCGCACCTCCTCTCCGGCCAACTAAATTCCCATTGCTCCACCATCTTCATGTCCCTTGACCTCAAACTTGCGTACTACCGTGTCTGGCATTCCGGTCTCCTTTTCAAGCTCCAAACCTTCGCCCTTCCCATCAGTTATACCTGTCTGGCCGCCTCCTTCCTCTCCCAACACCCTCCTATGTTACCATCCACAATACTGACTCCTATATCTTCTACTCCTTCGCCAGTGTGACCCAGAGCTCCATCATCTCCCCTCTTCTTTACCTCCTCTATAAGGCGAACATGCCATCACCCCACTCCATCCAACTCCTCCAATTTGCTGATGAGACTGCCTTCCTTGCCCTCGGCCTCACTCTCCAATGCTCCCAATGCCTTCTTCAATCCCACCTTGACCAATTCACCGCTTGATGCACCCAGTGGTTGCTCATGATCAGTCCTTCCAAACCAAGGCAATCATGGTAGGGAACACCACCCCTATCTTCCGTCTCCTAGATTTTTACCTAACCATATACCTACCCAATCAACCTCACCCCACACTCTCAAGTACCTTGGTGTCACCCTCAACTGCCACCTTTCCTGGACCCCCATCTCTGGGCAGTCCAAGCTGAGGCCCGTACCTGCCTCTGTCTCCTTAAACTCTTCTCCACCCAAACATGGGGTTACGACTTCTCCACTCTCTTCCACACTTATCAATCCCTCATCTGCCTCATCCTCTGCTATGCCTATTCCACCTGGGTTTCCGCCCCTCCCACATACTATAAGTCCATCCAAATCCATGAATGCCATGTGCTCTGCCCTGCCTACTGCATCCGCCTCCCATCCCCCATGTGGATCCTTTCTGACCTGATTCCCTTCCTGCACCTTCTCCTTTTCCTCAAACAAATTCTTTACACCCCCTGCAGACTCGATCCTTCACACCCACTTGTCTCTCGCATCTGCGCCCAACCTGGCCCACTGCCATGCCTGTATTCTTGCGTCCTGCCTGCTCTCCATCTTCACACTCTCCATACTCTCGCCCAAGGTGGTTTCTGCCGACTCCCCCTCCCTGTGATGTCTTTGTTCCCCCATCTAGCCCTCCTATCAGATCTAACCCCCTCTCCCTCTCCCCCTTTTTTCCTTCTGGTCTCCCTCTCTTCTCCCCACCTTCCTTTCTCCCCTATCCCCTCTCCTTTGTCTCCCTCTTCCTCCACTTCTCCTCGCCGGGCTTCCAACTTCAGTGTGTTGGTGACCTTTTCGCTGATGATCCTCACCACAGTGGTCAGTGCACCACTGTTACTTCAACAGTGTTTTTCGGTGTCCTTCTACGTTTGTGTCTCCAACTGGATGTCTACATTTTTTTTTAAAAGTATGACCTCATTTGTGTATACCAAGCCTACAGTCGAACGACTTCATTTCTATCATGTTACATATTGTCACCATGTTTTTCCCTACATATATTTTCTATTGTTTTCTATTGTATCTAATGTTGTACCATTTGGCTAAAGAACCTCATATGTAGGCCGCTGCAGGCCCACCTTGTGTGAGGAATGAAATAAGAATAAAGGAACAAAAAAGGAAAAAAGGTATTGAGGGGTAATGAAAGTTTTGGATATGACCTCATCCTCTTCCCCCACCTCCTCCTTCTCCTCCAACATTTACACATCCTTTACACTGTCCACAGGCTTGTTCCTTCTCACCCCCTGGTTTCCTCCTTCCTCTCCACCCTTCGCCCATTGCCGCGACTTTATCGCTATATCCCTCCCTCTCTTAATCACCACATCCTCCATCTCCTTCATCAGGGCAATTTCTAGCACCTCCCCCTCCCAGATTTTGAACTTTGCTGTGACATCTACGCTTCCTCCCAACTGTAACACCCATGTCCTCCCCTAACTCCCTTCTTCCCTTCTTCTTCCCTCCTTCCTCATATGTATGCCCCTGGCAGATGCTCTCTGTCATCGTCATCGGTGTAGTACATCAGTGTTGTGTTTGCTG
The DNA here is from genome assembly GCF_023864345.2 of Schistocerca serialis cubense. Lineage (NCBI taxonomy): Eukaryota > Metazoa > Arthropoda > Insecta > Orthoptera > Acrididae > Schistocerca > Schistocerca serialis. The sequence continues at coordinate 124,351,502 of NC_064648.1, read as the reverse complement.
CCGTTCTCCTGTAGTTCAAGAGCTGTGATTTTGATTGTGTTCTGGACTTGTACATAGTGTTATTGTCAGTGATTGTTATGTGCTACGCTGTCCGTCGATACATTTATAATCCAGCGTGTTGTTTTGTTTTCTGTGCGCTAATTTGTTACTGTTTTTATCTCCATTTTTCAGTCGCCCCCCTTTCGTCTGTTCTCTTCCATGATGTTCCCCCTTATTATATGTATGTACGCCATATTGTCTCCTTTATGTTATTTTAAATGTCTTCTGTTGTATGATTAATGTCTTTCGGCTGAAGAGCAGCGCAAACGCTGCTGCCAGCCCGCCCCAGATGGGGCATTGAAATACAACAAAGAAAAAAAAAAATAGTTTTGGACGGCTCAGTGTAATTTTGTGGTCTGGGCCTATTGGTGCAGAGAAGAACTTCGTGCGCATGAATAAATAGAAACTGGAGAATCGCCATAGGTAGAAACACAGTTGGGGAATTCACGGGTTGCATCCTTCAGCACTGTAATAAGGCTATTATGAGATCCGTTACATTAAAGTATTTTATACTTTAATTAATTACAAGTAGCAACTAACAGGTGCTGGCAGCTATGTGTGCCACCCGCTGCTTCTGCTCAGGTGACTTGTCTCAGTCCAACCGAAATACCATGTTATCGCCTGTAAAATGTGCAAGCTGATTGTTTCTTCGCTGTGTCTCTCAAGTCGTTACGCGTTTTTCAAAGGAATGATAAGTAAATGTAAAGCAAACTGAAAGCAGGAAATGAAAAGTCCATTGTCCCTCTGTCAAAACCGTTCCATAGCCCTAAATTTTCCGTAATGTTGTTGATAAAAATTCGGTTAAGTGTTTTAGGGTTCATGATGGGGAAACGAAAACAGTGGGATGTACAGGTATACTAGTTAAAAGCTGACGTCGGCAATTCTTTTAAGTGCGGTACTTGGAGACACACACAAATAGCTTACCTGTATATCGTAGTATTGAAAAAACAATCCATAAGTTACGTAGTCGACACGTGTTCCATCTCTCAGTATATATCCCTCCATCGCTCCTATATATGAGCGTGTAATACACATCAAAATTCTCGTCGGAACCTTGTCCATTATTTAATATACATTTTATCAATTTTCTTTGCACTTTTACTTCTTGTGAGGGAAAATGTGTTGTGTATATTTAAATATGGCACGAACATTAACGTAAGGTTAACTATAGGTCCATATGTTACCACCACATTTATTAGGTATTTGTAAAGTCAACCGAATTATCATCTTTTACCCTAACGTATACCTTAGGATACGTTACTGATCAGTGTGTCGTCAGAATCAAGATTTCAAGGGGGTAGGGTGAGGGGAGGGTGTCTGATATCAGTCTTCCCAACCGTTGTACAGCGCTAAGTAGCTTCTTCCACGCACTTGACAGTGGTTTGAAAAATAAGCACATCTGTATCTACGTGAATACTCTGCAGTTCACATTTAAGAGCTTGGCGGAAGATTGATCGAACCACTTTCAGACTATTTGACTACCGTTCCATTCTCGAAAAGCTCGCGGGAAAAACGAACACTTAAATCTATTTGTGCGAGTGCTGATTTATCTTATTTTACTAAGATGATAATTTCCTGCTAACAAAATAATTTCCGGTTCAGAGGAGAAAGGTGGCGTTTGGATTTCTGTGAAAACCACTCGGCGAAAAGGAAAACCACTTGCTTTTAATAACTGTCACCTCATCGTACTGATGACACTTTGTCCCTCATTTCGCGATAATAGAATAGGCGCAGCCTGTCTTTGAACTTTTTCGATGTCCTTTGTCAAGCCTGTCTCGTAAGGATCCGAAATAGCACAGTAATATAAGCAGAAGAGAACCAACAAGCGTAATGTAATCGATACACATTGCAAAACCATGGAAAGTGTATCACATCGTTTCCTAGTTTTAGGACCCAGGAATCTGGCTAAAACCTCAGAGATGGAATTTTGAATGACTGTAAAAAGTTTAGTGGACAATAATCACGAGATTTCTGAAGATCGTATCCTCACAGAAATTTCGTACATGGGAAGATTTCTGCAAGCTGGCAAAGTTCAGAAAGAAGAATCCATTTTTGGACGTCTTTAAGGTTCTTATAGTTCGTTTTTGAATACGGATTTTTCGAATCTGTTCGCATCCTCATTTTGGTGCTAAAGTTTTTCTGAACTTGGTGTGTTTCAGTAGTGTCACATCAAAGGAGTTATTTAAAATTCAAACTAATTAATATTATCTTTGGTCTACCATGAGTCAAGCACGACAAAAGTCATCCACAAATCCAGATGCCGATAGTATCGCGTACACACGGCATAAAAGGGCAGTGCATGGGCAGAGCTGTCATTTGTAAACACGTGATTCATGTGAAATGGTTTCCGACATGATTATGGCCGCGCGACCAGAAGTAACAGGCTTTGAACTCTGAACGGTAGTTGGAGCTAGACGCGTGGGGCATTCCATTTCGGAAACGGTTAGGGAGTCCAGTGTTCTGACTTCCACAATTTCAAGATTGTGCCGAAAATATCGAGTTTCAGGCGTTCTCCTCATCACGCACAACGCAGTGGCTGACGGCCTCACGTAACGACCGAGAGCTGGCGAGTTTGTGTAGAGCTGTCAGTACTAACAGAAAGATACACTGCGTGGAATAATAAAAGAAATCAGTGTGGGACGGACGACGAAAGTATCCGTTATGACAGTGCCGCGGGTTCGAGTGTGGTGCAGACCCCACAAAGCCATGGACTCAAGTTGTCAACAAGGCTCTGTGCAAGGTGATGATATTAGGGGATATCCCATGACTTTTGTCACCACAGTGTAGTATGACAATTTTGTCGATGCAAAATAGTGGTGCTAAAGATATCGATTCTGATGGAGCAATAAAAAATTTGCGACATAAGAAGTTACAATAACTCTAAATTACATATTGAACTTACCCACCAATAAGAAGATCACTTGTTATTTGTACTGATTCATCAATAACTAGTTAAAACTATGTTATTTACAAGAATGAGTTTTACATATTCCTATCCATTCATAATAACTGTTTACAAAATTGTAAACACTATATTTTGTTTACTTAAACACTTGTTCCGAAAAATTTGTCCCTACCTCTCCCAGAAGTACTTGTTCAGCTTTTTGTGGGGTTGTCGAGGGGGGCGGGAGGAGAGATTGTGTCTGTCAAGTTAAAACACCGTGCTTGCTGCCGAACTCTGTAACTACGCCAGTGCCTCAGGCATGAAATATAGTTTATTAATAACACCCCCCAGCTTCATCTGAAACTGATCAGGTGTAAAAGTATGCTAAGATATGAAACTACATATAAAAATGTAATGTGATTTAGAATTTAAAACCCTTACACAACTCTATTATGAATAACATAAACTTCACAAGACAGCAGTATTAATCGGAGACAGGACGAAGAAAAAAAAATTTATTTTGCACTGGTGTGGATTAGTTTTGTGAAGTTTACATCTGAAATCCATCACGTTGCTAGATGCACTACAAAAAAAACACTTACTTCTTTTCCCACATAATTTTACATACGATTTCTATGTTAAGTAATCCACTATGAGGGAAATATATATTTACTTCATGTAGTCTAGTAGACTCGTTCGAAAAATGTATCTTTCGTTCCAATTCGATGTAGCCATATTTTGCGTAATTCCGAATTTGTATCACTTTTTGTAATTAAGAGAAACGTACTACTGCGCTCTGCTCTCGAATAGCATTTTGCTGTAGAACACTGTGGCGTTATTCACCACAGAAAAGTTGACACTTTTTTTTGTTTTTGCTCTTAATTTAGTGTACACTCTGAGACAAAAACAACGACATACCACGAAGGAATTAGAATGGGATGGATATCGGTGGATGTAATGTACATATACAGACAAACAAATGATTAAATTTCAGGAAAAGCAGATGATTTATTCAAGAGAAAGAGCTCTGTAAACTGAGCAAGCCAATGATTCGACGGTCCACCTCTGCCCCTTATGCAAGCAGTTATTCGACTTGTCATAGGTTGATTGAGTTGTTGGATGTCTTACTGACGAATGACTTTCCAAATTATGTGGAACTGGCGTGTTAGATCATCAATACACCATACCGACAGAAGGGCCCTGCTAATAAAGCTCGAAACGTTGACAGAGCTCTGGCGACCTTGCTGGTCAAGGTGGGGCATGGAAAGCAGTAGAAACTCTCGTCGTTTGCCGTCGGGCGTTATCCTGCTGAAAAGTATGACCATGCCATGGTGGGGCAACAAAACGGGGCATAGAATATCGTCGACATACCGCTGCACTGTAAGTGTTCCACAGAAGTCAACTAAAGAGGTCTTACTGGGAAATGTAGTAGCACCCCAGACGATAACACCTGATTGTCCTCCCATATGGCGGGACTGTCTGTTTGATATCCCATCACTGTCTGCAGCATCTCCAGGCAAGTGTTCGTTGGTATTCGGGGCTCAGTTCGAAGTGGGACTCATCACTGAAGACAATTCTACTTGACTCAATGGGATTCCAGGCCGAATGTGCCTGACACCACTGAATACGAGCTTGATGCTGTACAGGGGCGACGTGAACACAGCCCCTTTCTGTGAGCCGCCTGTTAATGGTCCCTGCAGTAAATGAAGTACCAGTTGCACGTCAGCTCGACAATAATGATGAATCCGGCTCTCTGAGTGTCTCTCTGATGACTGTCCCGACCTCACGTTCTGTCATCTCCCGAGGTCAAGCACTTCCTTCTTGATGCTATGTTTGGCCACTGTTTACCCATTCCTGCTGACATAGGAAAATAGTGGCATCACTCCCCCTCAGATGTCGAGTGATTCGTCTATTACTCCAACTGCCTTCTTTTAGCCCAACAAGTCTCCCAAATGATGAAATCTGCATATAGTGTCTACGTACCTGTCTGCCAGGCATAGTTGCTGTCCAGAAGAGTACACAGAATGAAATTCGTAAAGATTGTATTTTTTCCTGCCGACATGTCCCTCATTTACTAACTTCGCTAGTTGCGCGTTGAAATTGCTCTGCAGCGTCACACATTCATTCATCGACCACCAAAGTTTACAATTTTGCATTTTCTGTCGATATCTGCATTCATTTCAATTTTTGACCAATATGCACAAGTTGTTTGTGGTGCACCTTTTTCTTCTTTTTCCCCTGTCGCAGTGTAAAATGTATCTGCATGTTTCACACCACTCTATATAATAAAGTAACTACTAATTAAATAAATTCTCCCATATACACATATGAAGTGCTTGGGCAGCCTTTTGCCAACTGCCCAATTTTTTAAAATAATGATATGAAAATGAGGAAATAGATAGGATTTCGTCGTTCTTCTGACTTGGTAAGTAACAAAATTCCTTAGTTGAAGATAAATAGCGGACTGCATTTAATCATCATGAGAAACAAGTCTTTTGTGACGGCATTTATATGTAAAACATTCTCGGTTTTCTTGCCGCATCAATACGGGATAAAATCGCGAGCTTTCGACGATAGCCCCCATCGTCATCGTCAGGATGACACATGAATTTAAGCATATGTCACGTTTGATTTTTTTTCTACTTTAATGAAGTGCCTTTGATCCATGTGCTTGTTTCCCCCGTGATGCCCACTTCTACAACTAGTCTCGCACCTTTATCACCCACATGAACAGGCTATAGCATTGTACGGAATTCTTCTATAGCGTGTCGGTTATGGCTTAAGTGCAGCAGTCGAGAGTACTTGCGCGGATTCCATGGTCATGATATGCAGCATGTTGCCAAATGTTTTCCGATGATTGTCACCCGCGCCAACCGAAAATATTCCCCTTCAACGTAGGACAGATATTCGAAGGATGTAGCATCGCTGTCCTCAACAATGTAGGCGGCCGTATGTCCGAACATCCATAGTGCTACATTTTCTTTCATAACTGGTCATCACATGCGGTCCCGCCACATCCCTTCACGAACGTTCAGATAGCGTGCTGAAATGTTACGTTATAAATGTATAAAGAAGTAGCCCTAGTTTTAATTATCGCCAGAAAATATCGTAAATAATTTTGCATATAAAAATAAATTTGTATATAATTGAAAGAAACGATGTACTAATGAGATGACGTATTTCTAGTTATTTATGAATTATTTTGTAAAGAAGTATCTTTGATTTAAAATGTTGAAACAAAATGTAGTAGGTACGCTTGTTTGTCTAACGATATAAAAAAAAAGCGGAAGGCGACTTGTTTTCCCCTCTCCCTTTTGTCCTGCGGTACCGAGATAAGCTGTGTAGTGTCACATGTGTGCTTTTGTGAAATAATTATATCAATTTCATCTTAAGTAGCCGTGTTTCATTTGAAGATCCCTTTCCCTGCTGTTCACGTTACACATGAGTTTAGTATGGATTTCTTAGTGCAGTTTCGGGCTGTATTGGAGAGAAGTTGTTTCTGGGATTGTTTGGGGGTCATGACCGAACACTGTTAGCGGTCATTCGCAGTTTAATCAATCACATTCTAATTCATACGTCCCTGAGATTATTTTTATCTATGTTTTTCTCTCAAATCGGGGCAATGTTATAACGCGAACCGTGTAGTATTCAGATTGGTCGTTTGCCCCCAAAGAATGTTGTCTATCAATGCATTCGCCGGTTTCATATAATGACGATGCTGGAAGACAGCACAGCGTAATTATAATCTGTTCATCATAAGAATAAAACTGATGTAACCATTACGTCATGTATTCTTGTATGTTTGCTTCAATATAATTGGATTTCGTTTCACGTGGAGCGGAAACCAATCTGAGACCAGTACAGTCAAGTAAGATCATAAGGATACGTTTTGTGCTGTGTTACACGCACACAGACGGAGCGATAATGCGGGACAACAGCTATACCGGAGCATCAAACTTGGACAGCACTGGCCAGCCAGCGGTCCAACTTACCTGCAATGATGTGAACAGTTGCAGCTCAGATGTAAAACGAGACGAGGAAAGAAACAAGATAGCTTCGAATGTCATTTAATTTTTAAAGAGAATGAAACTATATTTGGAGAAACTCCACCACTACCGCTCACTTCTTCAGTCACCAGACGACAAGCATGAAATGCAATTGTTGTCGCCTGACATGGTGTTCTAATTACAAACAAGAGTGATGAAAATTTCCAACTTAAACATAGCGAGCTGTGTATAATGTAAAAGCATACTGCAGGGATTTCATCGTACTGTTGAACACTGAAGCCACTAATGTATTTATTACAGTCAGTCATCTGGTGATCTCTTAGCTCCTGCGTTATCGGAGTCGGAGAAATACATTTCAGTTCTGGAAGTGTCACCTGCTACGTTGATAACGACCCTGTCGACATCAGAATACACGATGCCAACCAGCCGCCCCATTTTCTCTTCTTCTTTTTTGACGAGCCGTTCTGTATCCCGCCAGCGTACTGCGTGACGTGTGAAAAAGCTGCGTGCGTTTGTACCAGTAGTCTACGTCTGGCAGTTGGCAAGTCTTGTTATTTCTTGGGCCAATTCCCTTCATTTGGCAGCAGATCAGTTCTGCTGAGTTCGTATTGTAATGGTACAGTGGCAAATGTAAAAATCCAGAATCTGTATGCCATGCTCGATGCTGTGAAAAGAATTGTTTTTCATGTTTCTACGAGGCTTATCTACTTCTGTGGTATAAAACGATGAAGATAATTCAAATAAAAAGTGTTTGGTTTTTCATTTTTGTCTTAAAACTTATATTCTTATGTTTTCATAATTTAAGCAACTTTTGTTAGCAGTCATTCATAAAAATCGATAATTCAGAATTTATATACCCAATAAAAACGAGAATTTCGCAAGTAATATGTAAGTAGAAACAAGAATTCGTACATTATTCATAAAAAATTATGATGAGTTCTACAATTACGAGATGTAGCTATTTCAAATTGAATGAGAAAAAAAATGACTATGGGGAAATTGCAACCAGGGAACAAACGCCCACAGCGGGCTACCGATTCAGCGAAACCTGCAGTTTTGATGCGTAACTGCACTGTGTCTAACACAGTCCCTCAGAAAAGTTCAAAGCCGATTACCTCTGTAAATTTATGAAAAACATTAAGAATAATCTATTTTTCGGCCCTCTTTTTAACCCTGTTTCACTATGGAACAGTCTGCAGCCTCAGGTATTTTCATTCCGCGTATTAACAGCGCGACAATCAGAGCTCAACAATAAAGAGGCTGTGACTGTAGAGCATTTTTGGCTGGTTCACACGGCTCTGAGCACTATGTGACTTAACGGCCATGGTCATCAGTCCCCTAGAACATAGAACTACTTAAACCTAACTAACCTACGGACGTCACAAAACACCCAGTCATCACGAGGCAGAGAAAATCCCTGACCCCGCCGGGAATCGAACCCGGGAACCCGGGCGTGGGAAGCGAGATCGCTACCGCAGGACCACGAGCTGCGGACGAGCATTTTTGAAATTAAATTAAAATTCGTAGCTAAAGCGTTATTAAGAAAAAGGTTGGTGGCTCTTAATAGATTTGAACATCATACTGTTTTATTTAATGTAGCTAATACATAAGTAGGACCTACTTCCAAGAACGTAATAACACCAGTGTACGTCTGCTAGTGCTTCTGACCTATCATCGCGATTGTGTTTTTTTACACCAGGTTTATTCTTATGGTGAACTCCATATCCATAACGCCATGTCTACCGCTAGCGTCTGCCACTTCCATTTCTTTTTTTTTCCTTTATTGAATCTCGATTGCGCCCTAAGGGGGCGGGCTGGCAGCAGCTTAGTACGCTGCTCTGCAGCCTACAGACTTTTTAAAACGTAAGAAGAAGATAAGAAACAATAAAAGCAGGGGATAAAACGGTGACTTAAATTGTAAAACGGTGGAAAATTGTGGAAAGCTAAAACATAAAGCAAACGGTTGGCAAAGCCAATTAGATACACAGGAAGCAGACAGGTAACATAGTAAACAGACAATTAAAAAACACGGCCACAGTCTGGTTTCTGTTCGCAAGAGATATAAAAATCACACCCTGCGACAGTATGACGTCTGTTCGCAACGCTTCGGAAAAGACACACAACACTGAACACTCACTGTAAGCCGGCCGCGGTGGTCTCGCGGTTCTAGGCGCGCAGTCTGGAACCGTGCGACTGCTACGGTTGCAGGTTCGAATCCTGCCTTGGGCATGGATGTGTGCGATGTCCTTAGGTTAGTTAGGTTTAAGTAGTTCTAAGTTCTAGGGCACTGATGACCACAGCAGTTGAGTCCCATAGTGCTCAGATCCATTTGAACCATTTGAACTCACTGTAAACATTGCACTAAAATGTCGGCACAAAGATGACACACCATAGCCGAGGGCTGATGGGGGGGCTGGACAGATGGGGGGGGGGGTAAAACTAGGAGGGAGGAGAGGAAAAACGAAAGGGGGAGGTACCAAAGGAGGTAGAGGACACATAAGGGGGGGAGGGGCAGGGCAGACGCGACAGGGAATGGGAAAAGGTAGAGAATGGAAATACAAGAGGACTCAGGGGAGGGAAGGCAGGCAGAGAGATGGTAGGTGGGGAAAAAAGAGGATGGAAGGGGAGCCCAGGAAAAGGACGGAGGTAAGGAGGGGGTGAGGATCAGAGTTGATAGGAGGGATAAATGGAGAGAGAGAGGGCATCATCAGGGAGGGGGAGTTGATGGAAGCCACCTTGGGAAAGGAGATGAAGGGTGTAGAGATGGAGGGTAGGGTGACACAACAGTGGAGAGGTGGCAGGGGGCGGGGATGGGAGAGGAGAGGAGCAACCAGGGGGTGAGGGGGATCTAGGCGGCGGGAGGTGTAGAGTATGCGGATATGTTTGAGGAATAGGAGAAGATGGGGGAAAGGAATGAGGTCATAGAGGATCCACATGGGGGATGGGAGGCATATACAGAAGGCAAGGGGGATTGCATGACACTCAAGGATCTGGAGGGACTTATAGAATTTGGTGGGAGCAGATATCCAGGCGGGACTGGCATAACAGAGGATGGGACGGATTAAGGATTTGTAGGTGTGGAGGATGGTAGAGGGGTGCAACCCCCATGTCCGGCCAGAGAGGAGTTTGATGAGTGGGTGGCAGTTGTGGGCCTTGGATTGGATGGAGTGGAGATGAGGGATCCAAGTGAGGTGACGGTCAATGGTGAGGCCAAGGTAGGCGAGGATGGGGTTGAGGTGGAAAGGACGGGCGCAGATGGTAAGGGAGATATCCAGGAGCCAGAAGGAGCGAGTGGTATGACCTATGATGATTGCCTGGGGCTCGGAGGGATTGATTTTCAGGAGCCACTGGTTACACCATGCGGCAAAAAGGACAAGGTGATTCTGGAGAAGGCTTTGGGACCGTTGGTGGGTAGGAGTGAGGGCGAGGAATGTTGTGTCATCGTCATATTGCAAGAGGTGTACTGGAAGGGGGTTGGGGCATATCTGCCATGTACAGGAGGTAGAGGAGAGGGGAGAGGACAGAACCCTGGGGCACACCGGCACAGGGGCAGATGGTGCGGGAATTGGGATTATGGATGGTAACGTAGGAGGGGCGGTGGGAGAGGAAGGAGGTCATCAGTCGGATGTAGTTGACAGGATCGGCGTAGGTTTGGAGTTTAAACAGGAGACCGGGATGCCAGACACGGTCGTAGGCCTTTTCGAGGTCAAGGTTTGCTGAACACTGATGTGAGACAGATAGGACACTAGGGAGATTTTCTTCATCATCTGCAGAGCTAGTTGGCATTTAAACTTGTACTACTGCTGTAGGCATGGGCTTCATGTCTATCTTGGCCACAATAATGAGTTCACTATGCTGTTTGTAGTAGCTTACCTGCACTCCTATTTTCCTATTCATTACTGAAGCTACTCCTGCATTACCCCTATTTGATTTTGTATTTATGATCCTGTATTCGCCTGACCAAAAGTCTTGTCCCTCCTGCCACCAAAGTTCACTAATTCCCACTATATCTAACTTTTACCTATCCATTTCCCTTTATAAATTTTCTAACCTACCTGCCCGATTAAGGGATCTGACATTCCTTGCTCCGATCCCTAGAACGCCAGTTTTCTTTCTCCTGATAACGACGTCCTGCTGAGTAGTCCCCGCCTGGAGATCTGAATAGTGGGCTATTTTACCTCCGGAATATTTTACCCAAAAGGACGCCATCATCATTTAATCATACAGTAAAGCTGCATGCCCTTGGGAAAAATTACTGCTGTAGTTTCGCCTTGCTTTCAGCCGTTCGCAGTACCAGAACAGCAAGGCCATTTTGGTTAGTGTTACAAGGCCAGATCAGTCAATCACCCAGACTGTTGCCCCTGCAACTATTGAAACGGCTGCTGCCCTTCTTCAGGAACCACACGTTCGTCTGGCCTCTCAACAGATACCCCTCCATTGTGGTTGCACCTACGGTACAGCTATCTGTATCGTTGAGGCATGCAAGCCTCCCCACCAACAGCAAGGTCCATGGTTCATGGGGGTGGATTTCAGTTACTGCTCTTAAAATATCTTGGCAGGCTGTTCTACCACTTGTGTTTATTCATAAGTTTTTGTTTGTCTGAAGTAATGGTATTGTGATCAGGTATCTTATTACACATTTTTGATTAATCTTAATGGTACACGGAAAATTAAAAGTAACTGTGGAAGTAAATACGTCTTTTTATGTTTTCTTGTATCATGTCCTGACATGAGGTCCTTCCTACACAAGATTATACCTACTTAACCCGGTACTTTTTTTGTAGCTCTTTGTCTTCGGTACGCATAACAAAATATTTATGCTGGATAACACCTTCGCAGATGTAGATCTGATGCAAGCGTTGCTGCTCTAATTTACAACAGCAGTGTTCTGTTACTGTGTGTACTAACCCAAAGAAAATCTATTATTACAACATGCTACCATTTTGTCAAAAGGAAGGAATTATGTTTGAACCAAGAGCTATAATGCTTATCCCCGAATTAATTAAAATTTTGGTGATTTACACAACCTGAATTCAATATTATTCATCTGTGAAAGATAATTTTAATCCAGAAAGTTACGCATATGCAGTGAAAGGTATCATGTACTTTTTTATAATATTCCATTTAGCCATCATCAGTATAACACTATTTAGCCAAGGTTTCCTATACTCGGTATGTGTTAATTGTTTATGGATTCATCGCCTCAACAAATTCATTGTTTTAGTATGTAGACTACTCCATAATTTCATTGTAAGATGTGCATATTAACACTTTGACTGTACAGTGTAGCATTTAGTATTGCAATTTTGGGCAACTGGTTTCACCAGTTGGAAAGGAAGTTGCTTACAAAATCCTTGTTTTAGTGTGCACTCCTCTCATTCTTAGTTGTATAGATAGCCACATTTTATGTTTAGTGCATCATTAGGAAGCTTTTCATCATCATTAGGGACTCTACAGTTCCATGGTGAAAAGCTAAACACACTATGTAACATTACTGACCTGGTTATATTGCTGGTATTCTTTTATACTGCTAAACTTTTGAAGTATCATTATCTGAAAGTGGTTGAAGATGTAGTCTAGTTCAGTGATGGGCATGATATCATTGATTTAAACTTGTCATTACTTCACATTTATTAGTGCCAAAACACACAATGATGAAGATTAACTTTTGGTATAGCTATTTTTATAGTTCAAATAGACCAAGTCAGCTACTACAATTGATGAACTCTCAGTGGTGGGTTCTTTCCATGGCAAAGTCGTCATCCTAGTCTACAAAAAAGTAAACCTTCAGAAAACAGCATTTGAAAGAACTAAGTCGCTGAAGCTTTACTAACACTTTAACACAGAGAAGTTATGTGGATGACTACAGACAGATTTTTCAAACAAGTTCATTAAATAATCACACTGAGTGACTGTAACAGTAAGATCTGCTCATATTAGTGACTCTGACATTGAAATGTGGAGTAGATATGGATTTTTACATTGAGATATTAAGATGAAAATAGCTAATCGTGACTCTGCCATGGAGAAGTTACTGTAACAATTACTAGAACCTAAATTCCTATTGCTATAGTAAGAGAACATTTTTGAAATTAGTGGCAATCACAATATTGGGAAGCAACTAATAATTTGGTTTATCTGAAAAGTTTGGTGGATTATTTTACTCATATCATGCACACTGCCGTGGGAATTTACAAAGCCTCTTGTAAATTTAACAGGATAGTAGTTTCCTCCATTTCTTAATTGTCAAATTACTCTGATAACCAAAGCTATTTTCTAGTTCAGAATAATTACAGCAAGAAAATTATAACTACATCTATGATTTTATAAACATACTTAAAGGTCCAAATAATAATATTATTTTCTGGGTGTGGAAATTTAATTATGAATGACATTTTAGTTAATTAATTTTCACAAATAATAAAATGTTTACTGATAGAGTGAAATGAGGGCTTTCAAATAATTTATGTCATTCTGGAAATAAACAATTGTTAGCTCACAATATGTTCCTGAGCATATGGCTTCTGAATAAAACAAATTACAGATTTCTCTTAAAAGAACACATACAATGTTTACATTAGCAGAACTCAGTTAAACTGACAGATAATGAATTTTACTGAAACATCACTTAAATAAGAATTTTGGTGCTTTGTGTAAATGTGGTACATCTACAACCAGCAGAAGATAAAAAAAGAAATAAGAAAGTTATCTAAGGAGTAGATTTATAGCAAATGCAGTTACTCCAACTTTCCAAGTTTCAAGTTCCTCATCTCTACAATGGAAGTATGTATTATACTGTCCCCACCTTAAAAAAGTGAGTCTACAGTTCTCAAATCCAAAATGGTGCATGCATGTCAATCAGTGTTTCTGAAGTTACTGTTGATTGCTTTAGCACTGCAGATAAATTTAGCTACATTATGAAAACCTACCAAATTTGTGATAGCTTTAACCCAGCACACAGCTGCAAGATCATGAAGGGAACATGGCATTAAAAAAAATGCTGTAAAATAATAATAGAGTACTTGTGTATGTAGTACACAGAGCTACAAAAGCAAACTTAAGAGTGTGGCATACAAGGGCAGTCAAATATGAAAAATGTGGAAAAATGTAAGTAATCTACTCATTAATACTGAAGTACTTGCCATAGTTGTTAACACATTTATTCCACTGTAATTGCCTTACAATGGTCAACGCCTTTGTGGAAAAATGTTGTCAGACACACACCTCTTTATCTGAAGCAAAGGGACAGCCATGAATGCCTTTCTTCAGCACTTTAAAAATATGGAAATCACATGGAGAGAGATTGGGACTTTATGGAGAATATGTGTTTCCCAGCAAAACTTCTACAACCTACTCTATACAGTCTTGGCAGGCATTTTACTGGCAGGTTGCTTAAACTATGATGCAGAGTTTTGTCTGGGAAGCTTTCACACAACCTCCATACAGTCCCAATCTTTCCTTATGTGATTTCCATATTTTTGGAGCCCTAAAGAAACATTCTTGGTCATTCGTTTGGTTCACACCAAGAGTTCGTACAACACCGCAAACATTTTTCCATGAAGTGATTGACCATATAGTCTCACAGGGGCATAAATGTATTCACAGCTATGGTGATCACTTTTGAAATACTTAACAGTTAACTTACTTTTTTCTATCAATCTTGTTTTATGGAGCTTTCCTCTCGTGTATTCTTTCTGAAGTTTTGCATCAGTGTAACCAAATATATTACAACAAAAAAAGATGAATGTGACAGGGTTCAGATCCTATACAGAGCCAATCACAAAATATTTTGATTTCATTCATCACTTTCAAATTATTGTTTAATTCTGGTATGTTAACGCAATGCTAAATCTATAGTGGCAGATCCATTATTAGGTTGGGATTTCTTAATTAACACATACTAAGATAGATTTTTGCATGTGAGCAGTGCAAACCTTCCCCTGTGCCTCCAACCCTTCTCCCTGCCCTCCCCCGCCCCCCCCCCCCTTGCACCACACAAAAATTCGTAAGACCAGTTTTGTTTATCAGTTTCTTTGAGTGGCAGTGGCAGTGTGCATAAACACAAACACACATACCTTACCACAGAGTCTGGCTGCCAAGGCCAGAATGTGAGCAGCAGTGCAAGATGCTCAAAGTCTTGCCTTGGCAGCCAGAGACTGTGGCCATGTCTGCGCATGTTGTGTTTGTGTGTTGTGTTGTGTGCTGTTTAAGTGTAATGAAGACCTGTTTAGCTGAAAGCTGTGTTTGACAGTATTTTTGTTGTGCCTGTCTGCGAATCAGCGACTCCACTATATGATGGGTAGCAACTATCCATTTCATAAAGCTGTCGAACATAAACCTTCATTTTTCTTTGCTCTAACAAGACAAAGCAATCCAGGTGCAGTTACTGGCACCACTACTTCAAACCAAACAACTGCTTTGGTTGTTATAACCAGCGCTCGATTTGTGATGGTATGCCATACTGATACCTCTGACAAGCCAAAGTACTGGTACCTCTTCTTTTTTATAAATCAAGCACTGGTCATAACTGTTACTACTTCAACTTGTTTTATTCGAGATCATGTCACATCCAGAAGGTCAAACCAAACTGAGCTTATCTAGTAGGAACTGTTGTAAATAAGTGTTCATTTTCATAGCCCATTATGTACTCTCACAGACTGATCAATCTGAAGTTACAAGCAGAGGAGAGGTGATGCGTGGAATGAATCAAAGAAAAAGAACTGAACACATGCCACATAAGAAGCTGTGTATCACTGGCCGAATGTGCTACAATTAGCTCATTATACCTTATTTTAAACATATACACAGTGAATCTTTGATGAGGTTCAAGTTGCACTCCGGCACAAATTTTCACATGTCACTAATATACCTAATACAGCTGATGTCTAATAGTTCACAGTAAGCAAACAAATTTTGAATAATTTAATATATTATAACAACATTCCATGCTGAACCAATCACAACACAGATTCTTGATTCTGTAATTACTTTCTGTGGGTGGGGACGGGAGCAGGGATTGTGAACAACACATTTATAAGATGGGACGATACAACATATGTAAAAGACATACCGGTAACTCCTTTTGCAATAAACAAATTTATTTTACTACTGTTGTTTTTAACATGTCATACTAAAAAATCACATTCACTGCAACAGTAACTCCAACACAAGAGATACACATGTCATCCACATCAATAAACATTTTATGACATGGGTTTTCACAGTGGAATGTAAGCCATTTCATTTTCTTAAAGTGTATCTATGATACTACTACAGACAGTGATATAACATTATTAATACAGGGCTATTACAAATGATTGAAGCGATTTCATAAATTCACTGTAGCTCCATTCATTGACATATGGTCATGACACACTACAGATACTTAGAAACACTCAAAGTTTTGTTGGGCTGAAGTCACACTTCAGGTTTCTGCCGCCAGAGCGCTCGAGGAGCAGTGAGACAAAATGGCGACAGGAGCCGAGAAAGCGTATGTCGTGCTTGAAATGCACTCACATCAGTCAGTCATAACAGCGCAACGACACTTCAGGACGAAGTTCAACAAAGATCCACCAACTGCTAACTCCATTCGGCGATGGTATGCGCAGTTTAAAGCTTCTGGATGCCTCTGTAAGGGGAAATCAACCGGTCGGCCTGCAGTGAGCGAAGAAACGGTTGAACGCGTGCGGGCAAGTTTCACGCATAGCCCGTGGAAGTCGACGAATAAAGCAAGCAGGGAGCTAAACCTACCACAGCCGACGGTTTGGAAAATCTCACGGAAAAGGCTAAAGCAGAAGCCTCACCGTTTACAATTGCTACAAGCCTTGACACCCGATGACAAAGTCAAACGCTTTGAGTTTTCGCCGCGGTTGCAACAGCTCATGGAAGAGGATGCGTTCAGTGCGAAACTTGTTTTCAGTGATGAAGCAACATTTTTTCATAATGGTGAAGTGAACAGACACAATGTGCGAATCCGGGCGGTAGAGAATCCTCACGCATTCGTGCAGCAAATTCGCAATTCACCAAAAGTTAACATGTTTTGTGCAATCTCACGGTTTAAAGTTTATGGGCCCTTTTTCTTCTGCGAAAAAAACGTTACAGGACACGTGTATCTGGACATGCTGGAAAATTGGCTCATGCCACAACTGGAGACCGACAGCGCCGACTTAATCTTTCAACAGGATGGTGCTCCACCGCACTTACATCATGATGTTCGGCATTTCTTAAACAGGAGATTGGAAAATCGATGGATCGGTCGTGGTGGAGATCATGATCAGCAATTCATGTCATGGCCTCCACGCTCTCCTGACTTAACACCATGCGATTTCTTTCTGTGGGTTTATGTGAAAGATTCAGTGTTTAAACCTCCTCTACCAAGAAACGTGCCAGAACTGCGAGCTCGCATCAACGATGCTTTCGAACTAATTAATGGGGACATGCTGCGCCGAGTGTGGGAGGAACTTGATTATCGGCTTGATGTCTGCCGAATCACTAAAGGGGCACATATCGAACATTTTTGTATGTGTGTGCAAAGCATTGTGAAAATATCTCAAATAATAAAGTAATTGTAGAGCTGTGAAATCGCTTCAATCATTTGTAATAACCCTGTATATTACCAGACACATTAATTTTGCACAGATGGAAAATAAAAATAATGATCATGGGTACTGGGTGTTGCCTATCCCTAGTAACCATCCCAGAAAATATAGGGTGGTGGCAGAGAACGTTTGGTTGTGCAATCCTGTAGTCACTCTTTGTGGTACTGGATTTGCAATGTGTTTCTGAAAATACATCAAAGATATATTGAATGAATTATTGCATATTTTAAGATAGAACCTGGCAGTAATGGAAAGAACAAACGTACGTAGAATAACATCATTAGATGACAAATTAGAATAACATCACGACATGTCAAATTAGAAGAGAATTATCTATGTACTGATCAGCAATATGAATTTTGTATGTAGAATACACCACTCTGTGGCCAATTAGGTGCAAATCAAACTCCCAAATTTGACTACATATTAAGTTGTTAAATGGTGGCACATTTAATCAGCTAATCTGATCATGTATTGCATTCACACTGCAACTGGACAGCTGAAGATAGTGATGCTACCATTTACCGACACTCATTATATAGGTACGTGTTCAAGGCATTAAGCGTTCTAATATCACCTTCACATTATATACATTTACTAACATTTCTTGACATAAAGAAACCATCACAATTTCAGAAGAATAGAAATTTATTCTACTCATACATCATATTCTGTACATCCCACCAAGAAGGTGAAAATGATTAGAAATTTCTTCTACTCTACCACCAAGGAGGTGAACCTACAGGGAGTAAGTGAAGGTAAACATTAACAAAAGACAACCAAACATTACTTAAGCTGTACACTATATTAACAAGAAACTATCACAGTACTGCTTGATGCTAGTTCTTTTTATACCAGTTAAATGTGTTCTAGTGAATTAGAAAGAAAGCTGCTGCTACTTCAGTCACATTAGGTACCTTCAGGATGTCTTATAAGAAACTTGATATTTAGTTCATTAATCAAGTATTTTTTAGAAAAAACAGTAACCTACATATGTAATTACATAGGACAGTTTACAACACACTACCTGCCATCCATCTAAAGAAGGAATGAAATCCTTGCACTAAGATAATCAATGGAAGGAGTCACTACTGATGTATTTTTTAAATTTTCCTTTGAATTTCCTGAGATAGCTAATTTCTTGTTTTATGTTAGATGGGAGCTTCTCAAATATCTTCAGACCATAATACGTAACTTTGTTAAATCCTAGTTAAGGATGAAAAGTTTACACAAAATTTATATTTCTGTCTTGTATTGATATTGCAGATCAAATTTCAGCATGAACTGATTTTTTCACAACCACACTACGCCTTGATTAAAGTAACTGTGATTGTGGCAGTGACTAAGAGTCAGCCAACTGCTGTTCTTTTTTGACACCTATGTGCCCACTATAATGACTGATTTTTAGGCACCGCACAGCTTTCTCAGCTGCAGTACGATGCACGGGAAGGCGAGAGCCAACTGTTGCTCTATCCACAATCCCCACTGATTTACTTCCCATTGCTGCTGACAATGACAACAATAAAAGTAATCTGAATGTATGTTTTGCTCTATTTGCATTGCGTGTGCAGCTCTTGCTCATTCCATGTGGAATGATGTAAATAAAGAATGTCCCTTCACCACCATAGCTGTCTGCCAGCCATGAGGTTATTTTAATCAAAATTTAGAAGAAAACATAACAATTGTTTATCACTAAGTCGGCCAAAGGTTCGCAAAAGCGTTCAACAATAACCACAAAAGTTTTCTTATATAATTCACTAATATAATCGGAGGGGGGTCGACAGAAGCGTCCGATCCCACGCGTCGGCTTTGACCCGTGACGTACGTGTGTGACGTCATGACGGCGCGGAGTTTGCCTTGCGAGTGTGGCGTGTTTGTAGATGTCATCGTGTTGTGGTTTGTTGTGCTCTCTGGTGGTGTGTTCAGGGTTTTCGTTTGTATGGTGTAATGGGCTCAGTTTGCTTTTGCTCATTATCCAGAATTGTTCGAGTGTCGGCTGTGTTTGTGGTGGAATTCGTTTCAGTGAGTTAACGATTTTGTGTGAAGGTTAATTTAGTGTTGTTCGCTGTAGATCGTGTGATAATTTTAGTAAAATTAATCGGTTGTTGTTTTTTGTTCAGGAATGGATATGACGGATAAAAGTAACATTGCGCAGCTCAAGGGAAGTGTTCGATCCCAATATGTGGCTGTGTATGTTGATATTGGTATCGGGAGTTGTTTTTGTGCTATATAGGTCAAGGGAAGTGTCCGATTCCAGATCATATTGTGTTTAGTGGTATTTGGGGAGTTTTGTGATCTCAGTTTTTCTCGTCGTTTTGTACGGGGGTGGGTGTCTAAATTTGTTTATATTTAGTTTGCCCCCACCCAAAAACACCCCATTTCCCGTGCTTATCCCGTTAGTGACATAGGCTTTTTGTGGAAAGTGTGTGTGTTTGTTTTTTGATGTATTTTCGTCCTCATAATGTGTACGTACCGACTTTATATGCGCCATATTGGAATCGTGGTTTATGGTCGTTTCCACCATATTTGTGACGTCATGAGTCAAAGCAGACGGGCGGTATCGGACGCTTCCGTATTTCCTCTGAGAGGTGCTAAAAAATTTTTTGAAACTTTCCTGAAATTACTCTCAGTCACCATTTGAATTTTGTTATGCAATCTTTATTTACCAAGACCAGTTTTGAATCACTATCAGCAGATGGTACACATTTATTGCATGTTTGCAGCTTTGTTGGAGTTGTGCAGCTGTGGCCAGGCGAGAACTGTACATACTTCTAACCACATTTGGTGCGTGTATGTTTCATTCTCTTGCCATAACTACATGAGCCACAAGAATGCTGCAAATATGCAATAAATATGCACCATCTGATGATAAACAGCTTGTTAATTTAAAACTAGTCATGGTAAATACAAACTGAAGAACAAAACCAAAGGAAATTGGCTCATGTAGACCTTTACAAAAATTTAAATCTGAACTGAAATTGCTTCTTCTAGCTATTTCTGCTTTAAAGAGGGATATTTAACAAAGACATTGTGGTATAAACAGACTACAATGATTGCTTGTGCTATTTAGAAGTAGATGTAAACATTCTGTAACAGTAACATGAGCAGCGACAGAGACCAATATGTTCATTATAATTATTTTTCAGCCAATAAGTTACCTGGTAATCTGTAAATAGCCAGTATGTAGACATAAACAAAGACACAGAGTGTAAATCCAAAGTAATCTACACCATTTTGATAGAAACAGACCAATGATCTTTGGAACACAGCATTACTTTTAACTAATCAAAATACACACAAACTATATCTGAAAAACAAAATCAGTTTGTATAACGTGATCTACTTCTCAATTATAAAAGGTAGATTGGTCTAAAGTCATGACTCCACCTGTCTGTTTTGACCAGTAATGCCCTCAACAAGGTGTACGCTATTTCAAACAAATACAATATGGTGACCACGACATCACTCATTACACCTGCGAACAAACATAAAGAGCATGTGAAGTATTTAACTCCAGCAATAGAATGAAACTAATACAACAACCAAATGAAGAGGGCAAACTAAATACATGACAGTAAGAGTAATGACATAAATGCAAAACAAATATTCATCCAAAAATGAAGCACACAAAAATGACATAATATAACAAAAAAATTACAAAAATGAAAACTATTGGTGTTGTAAATTTCACGTCACCCATATATCGCAAATGAAGACCTCAGTACCAGTAACCCACACAGAACTCGAAAACTCAACACAATTTTCACTCCAGCTACACAGCTCCAACAAAGCCCTCAATACCAGGAACCGACCACTCTAAAACATTGTGTTGCAAATTTCACTTCACCCGCAAAGCTCCAGATACAAAACTTTCATGTACTCTATCTAAACCAAAGTTCTCAGTACAACAAACCAAACCATGTTCACATGACTAAAGTCAGAAATGTATCCTAAACAACGATGGTACATCAGTACCCATGATACCTACTAATAACATTCCAACAATTACCGAAGACTAACATGGTAATCCCGAAAACTCATGAAAACTTTCACCACCACCAATTCCAATATACGCAAACAACGTCACCTATTGCAACAAGCAATGAGCTACTCTTAACTATCTGTATCTTCTTCACAACAGAAGAAAAAAGAAAAATATTAAATCTCCTTCCACAGGAAACACTGGCACTAATATTTCCAAACATAGAAACGAATCTATCAGCCAAAGTATGCAAATTCAAAGTAACTCACCAGAAAGCCAGCACAAATTCTTTCAATACCAACATGAAACATTCAATTCGTGTCACACTACAAACATCGAGTCTCACCATGACATTACGGGTCAAAGCACCTGACCTTGTGCGAATGCAATGACTGCCAATTGGCAAGAAAAGAGAATTAAATTATCAGAAAAGAAACTTAATTACTGTTGGAACATTGGTCCTGAGTTTGCATCTTTTTGCTAAAACCCAAAAAGGCCAGTACTACCTGCTGTGCACTTAGGATATCTTTCTCACTGTACTGACCCACAAACAGAATACTTTTATTCAATCTGCCCTACAGCATTTTCTTTCTAAGCAGCGCAGCTTAGATCTAAAAATTGTCCATTCTAACATTGAAATTCTAATACTTACATCCTAAACCATTTACTCCCTAATGGTCCTTATGACCAATAATGAAGAGTGAATTCACTAGACACTGATTTGATTTTAGAATTACCTGAATGTCAGGCGGGACATTCACATGAACTCTTACCTGCTGTATCAGCATATTTTGCAAATGCGAATTTCCCTCACTATCTCCAGTTTGCTGCATTTCTCTTCCTGTTTTTAGCGAGTTTCATCGCTATATACTTTAGTGAGTAAAAATAAAGTCCAAAAACTCCATTAATGAACATCTGAACAGGCTTCAACGAGAGTTACCTTTCAAGAGGCCTTTCAACGGCCACTACAACAGTAGTAAGTTGCATACAACACAGCTATGAAACTAAATCTGCCGTTTATAACGTTCATGAGTACAACACTACACGTGCTGCTTTATTACATACGTCACAGTCTAAATAGATCCTATACATTTACATTCTATGGGAAAATACGATATTCTAGCCACAATCATTTTAACCGATCAGCCTGTTTGCATCCCAGAATCCGAATGTACATTACATTTCCTGTTTTCTCTCCAACAATTTCGTGTTCCGCTTTTCGTCTCTTAGAACTCACAATACCACAAAGCCCATTACTAACTAGAAAAGTTCCACGCGGCATCTACTACCCCGACGAAAACAATAACAAACATAGGTCTTTCTGTCCGCCACTTCCTGTGTTTCGCTGTCGCTACAGTCTAAGTCTTGTACTTCCCTGGATTTCCAAAGCTGAGCGCCGGCGACGAAAGAAAAGCTTACTGTCATTTCAATACTGGAGAGAGGGAAGCCGAAAGTATGCTTGGAACTTCATACAAAAAACTAAACTACCATGCAACCATTGAATCGATGAAAGTTACAGATTGGGCAGAGAAGTAAGATAAACACGAAAATAAAAGTAAGGTGGTGCTTTAGGGTAAACTCGATGTAGGTTTAAAACTAAGTGTCCGACTTCTTCAAAAGCCGAAGTTTGGAAATAATAGCAGTCTACACGATTTGACTCTTAGCTTGAGGAGTTGCTTGTTGGGAATTACTGGGGGAGACAGAGATATATACAAATACGTCAGCCCCATAACGCACTAGCAAAGAGAAATGTTGTAGGGAGAATATACATTTAACGCATAGGTAAACAGCGAAAAGATACCGATACAATTATTCTACTTGATACGTAGGGACGGAATAAATTATCCGACCCTTCCAAAAATTGCAAATCACTTTCTAGAAGCCAACGAAGTAAGAAGGACAAAGCAGAAAGTGGCCATATTTAAATCATACCTTACCAAGAAATTTTGTGGGTATGAATTATACTCTTCACAGACAAACCAAGGGGGAGGGTGGTTATTGCTATTTTGTTAGCGGTATAGAAAAAAATACTTGATACAAATACGGAATTGTTTCTTACTATCAATATTTTCCTGCTGAACTTGTAAAGTAAAATAAGCAGCGCTTGAATCCTTCAGTGTTGCTGGGCGCTGCCAACAGATGTCACTGCGAGACGCCACCTCAGAAAATATGGCGATCATTTTAGCTCCGTCTGCAATTCGTGACTGGCCGAAAACGAGTCGCATTGGAGCAACTACACCTAGAAACAAAGCTTACGAACACAATTCTGTGGGAGCTGTGACGTTAGCGTTCTGCAGTTGAGCAGTGCTATCTGTTGTTGAAGCGGTGTTTGGAAGCGTGGTCACGGCATGGGTTGTTTCCGCAGCAGTGTCTGAAAACATGGCTTTGTTTTTGTAACATTTGTGGCGGAAATCTTGCTCTCACTGTTATATACGATTCGGATTGTTATTGAGCATCTGCTCGAGATGCCACGCAAGTGCTGTATGCCCTATTGTAGGGGAAACTACGACAACGGTTTAAAAGTTAGCGTCTTTTCATTCCTGTCTGATGAAGCCTTAAGATTGAAATGGATCGCTGCAGTTCATAGGAAAGACTGGGAACCCAGTAAACAGTTCGTTGTATCTGTAACTTAACTTTATTTCTATATTGTTACTCTTTTTAATACTGTTATGTTACAGAGATGAAAATTCAAATCAATACCCTGTCTATAACAAAGTATTATACTTTTAAGCTCACTTTAAGCAGTCCTCAGTTAGATTTCATTTGTCAGTTTACATTCTGCCTTTACGTTAACAGTAAAATATATGGTTCTTTTCAGATATGTGAACTGCATTTCACTGCAGACGACATTGAGAAAATTACCAGTGCTTACGACCCAAAACTGACAAACTACAGCACCTTTGGACCGTCCACGTTTAAAGAAACGTTCGTGAAAATTTATCGTAAAGGGTACTTGTAATCAGTTTACAGATTAATGTACAGGTTCCTTAATTTTCTTACGATATTGTTAAATATCTAAGATCAATAAACATTGCTATTCGAATCTCATGTTTATCTCTCTCTATTTGCAGATGCTGTACCATCAAAGTTGCCAGGAAGACCTACGTATTTATCTTCAAAACAAGCACCAGCTCGAGAAGATCCAGAGAGTCGCGAACGTTTGGGGAACCAAGCACTTGAGAAAGTCAGTGAGCAGAGTGTGGAATCACACAAAAAATGATGGAGAAGAGTTCATTTGCTAGTTTAGAAGATTTTAAATCAAAATTATCTGATTGTGAAAAGCACAGTGACTGGGTCACGGTAACCAAATCAAATAATTTGTCTTTTGTGTTAAAGGATGCTCCTTATCTAAGTGTTGAGTGTCATGTCATTACAAATAGAGATTTAGTGGTAAGTGCATTTGTGAAGGAAGCTGAGCTAAAGTGTGCTGGTAAGATTAAATTACCAAATCAAGTAAGTGATACTGGTACAGTTAGCAATATTTTGAAAGAGTTGTATGTGATGTTTCATATAAATGCGGCTCAATTTTAGGCAAGTTTGTCTTGCTTTGAAGACATTTTCATCCTGAGCAGACTTCTGCAGACCGCCCACTTTACTATTTTGTGGATACTGTACACATTGTAAAATGTAAACGGAACAACTGGGGTAACGAAAAGGACCAAATTATGTGCTTTCCTTCTTTTAGTGATAGCTTGAAGGGAGGTCTTGCTTCTGTTACAGCATTGAAGGAACTACATTTACTAGAAAAAGGTGAACTTTTGCAGTATGGCAGCACTTTAACACTTAAGTCACTATATCCAGATTCTTTTGAACGGCAAAAATGTGAAATTAGCATTGCGTATTTTTAATATAATGACAGTTGTTGCAATGCAAGAACTAGGTGTAAGAATGAATTTTAAAACTGGGAGACTACTGCCACATTTGTAAAAATAATAAGTCAGTCGTTTGATATTGAATGTTGAAACGCCGCTGAAGGGTGAAAGGCTAAGAAATGTATACCAAGAACAGATTACCCTCAATTCAAAACATATCCATGACTTTTTGAGAAACTTTCTCTCGTGGTTGTGTTCATGGGAAGATTGCAATGGAGGAAAGAAATTGACCAGAGAAACACACTTTGCTCTCAAACATACTACTGCAGCCTTTATTGATTTTAGTGAATACTGGCTGTGTGAGAAGAAGAGAACATATTTGCTCTTTGGGAAAATACAGACAGACAGGTTTGGGAAATACCGCCAACTTAATGGGGGAAGTTACCATGTATCACAAAGGCAGCTATTTGAAACAGAAGGAAAATTAAGGGCCCTGAGTATGTTTTCCCTTGTATTAAAGGCCAAAGTGTTTGGTGATGTTGTTGTAAGACCTAATGATGTTGATGCTGCTTGTTGTAGAATCCCAGACTTTCAAGATATCGACAACCCTGAGCTATTAAATGTAGTAGTTGATGATAGTGATGTTGATAAAATAGAGGAAAACACTTGGCCATTACTCCATTATATTGCTCACACCAAGTGCATCTAAAATAAATTGTCCATATTTAAAAGGTCACACTCTTGAATCTATCATACATTGTATATTGACGTGCAGCGCAAATATTTTACTAAACAACTTTGTAAAACGAATAAATTATGTGTGTGTGACAAAAGATGTAAGTATTTATAAAAGAATGAAAAAGTCTTGACATCTGACTCCTTGTCACAAAAAATCGTGAAATAAATGTTTTCTGGAAATTTACTTATTAAAGTGAAGCTTGTTAAGTATCACATGTCCCATTTTCATAAGTTATTAAATGAAAAAAAATTTAATAAATGATTTGCAGTATTTGCGGTGAATTTTTAAGGTCCTAGTGTATTTTTTATTATGTATTCAAGGAAAATCATTATTCCTTAGGTATTCGAAATATTGCGTTGGTTACCTAATTGTAAGATCTAATCAGCAGTAAGGTGACGCTATAAGTGCTTAAAATCCTAAAAAGTAGGTAGTGGTGACTATATAAACTGGCTTTGAAGATACACGATCCAATATTTATATAAATATTTTTCACTCAATCGTGTTACGACACAATTCATCATTTACGAACTAGGTGATACAGTATGCAGTACTCTCTTAGTTCTAGGTGTCATTGTTTTCGTTACTTCTATCAGTTAAATAGCGAATGTGCATTCCCTCGCGCTACTTCAATGCTAGTTTCTGAACACAGTCCCAGAGCTGTGATGTCACAGCAGGCATTGTGAGGCTTTGTTTCTTGGTGGTGTTGACTGGAGAAGTACGATTAGGTTTGATGAAACAGTCGCCGGCGGGCTCACATGCATGCGTGTTGCGAACAGAAAACATACTGTCGCCATGTTTTTTAAATTTTGCCTGTGTACTTTCTGTATTTCTTCATTAGCCTCATCAACCCCATATTTTCTTTGTTTTAACGTCTGCAACTTTTCCGCCATTTTACCGTTTTTAACAAAGTCGCCGTTTTATTGCTTTTTTATATCGTTTATCTTCCATTTTTTTTTTTTTTTTTTTTTTTTTTTTTTTTTTTTTTTTTTTTTAACGCATCTATCGACAGGGGGGATTGACATTCAGTAAGGGGAAAAAATTAACATCTCGAGGGTTGCATCCCCTCACTTCCAAATCGGACGATGATGCCACCCGGGCTACTCTAAAGGTGCCTTTGCCATCTCTCTGCCGGCCACCGCCGATGCCGTCCGATGCTTCCCACCACCACCGCCGCCGCCCCCCTGTCCCCGTCACAGCCACCCTCCATATCTGTTCTGTTTTCCCATTTCAGTGACTCCTATTGCCAGTGGACAACGCATTCCATCATGGACACACCCACTTGCACCATTATTTACACCTCTACTTGCCCTGCGTCCACCATTACCTCGTGGAGTGCCTCCCACTAACTTAAATAATGTCCTAACCTTGGCCTCCTCCTTCCTGCAACACCTGCTACAAATTCCACCCCGCCTACTCCAAATGCAAAGCCGAACCCCCTCTCACCAATCCTGAGCTCACTGCCCCCGTTCACCACACTGACCAGCCCATCCATCCCATCAATTTCCTCCACCCTCCCCCTACAGCTGAAGACATCTGGTTCCTGTCCATTGTTCTGCAGAATATCCACCCACTGCAACATCCCCACACCCTCCAGCAGATCTTCCTTGCTGCTGCTCCGTCTTCCATTTCAATAGCTATGCCACTTAATCTCACAACCAGGCCCACTTTATCTTCATATGCCTAGACCCTTGTTTAAGCTCCTCTCTGCTCTTCCCCTCCCACTCTGCTGAGCTACTGACAGACAAAACAACTAAACTATCATCTGAAGAACACGCGTCTGATTTCTACCAACCACATACAGGCCCATTCTGAGTGCTGCGCATATTGCCAAAAGACTACGTGATAGATTGGAACGAAAAGCCGGGTTTTTCTTAGTACGAAAACACACAGCAATCACAGACAATTCTAGCTACTTAATCCATGGCAGCAAATGGATAAATGTATGTACAATGATGCTGGGAGTGGAATGACAAATCGACATGATTGGGCTGTGCGCCCTTTATTTGACAAAATAATACTAATCTGGAATCTAAATTTCTAATTTTTATGATGGTTTTTATGCACTGAGGCGCCAAAGAAACTGGTATAGGCATTCAGAACCACAGATACCGTTCACCACATCAACCAGCTCTGTGCTGCATTGTGCAGCTACCTACTGCCAGGTACTCCGTATCAATGACATCATGGGAGAGCAGAATGGGACGCTCCGCGGAACTCACAGACTTTGAACATGGTCAAGTGATTCGGTATCACCTGTGTCATACGTCTATATGCGAAATTTCCACACTCCTAAACATACCTAGGTGCACTGTTTCCGATGTGATAGTGAAGTGAAAACGTGAAGTAACATATACAACACAAAAGCGTACAGACCGAACTCGTCTGTTGACTCGCAGAGACCACCGTCAATTGGAGAGGATCGTTATGTGTAGTAGGCAGACATCTATCCTGACTGTCACACAGTAATTCAAAACTGCATCAGAATCCACTGCAAGTACTATGAAAGTCAGGCAGCAGGTTGAGTAGCTGTTCATAAGGCATACATCACGCCGGTAAATGCCAAACGACGCCCCGCTTAGTGTAAGGAGAGTAACATTGGACGATTGAACAGTGGAAAAACGTTGTGTGGAGTGACGAATCACGGTACACAGTGTGGCAATCCGATGGACAGGGTGCGGGTATGGCGAATGTCCGGTGAACTTCATCTGCTAGCGTATGTAGTGCCAACAGTAAACTTCGGAGGCGATGGTGTTATGGAGTGGTCGTGTTTTTCATGGAGGAGGCTTGCACCCCTTGCTGTTTTGTGTTGCACTATCGCAGCACTAGATTGATGTTTTAACCACCTTCTTGCTCCCACTGTTGAAGATCAATTCGGGGGTGGTGATTGCACCTTTCAACACGATCGAGCACCTATTCATAATGCACGACCTGTGGGGGAGTGGTTACACAACAATAACATCCCTCTAAAGGACTGGCCTGAACAGAGTCTTGACCTGGATCCTATAGAACACCTTTGGGATATTTTGGAATGCCAACTTCGTGCCAGGCCTCACCGACCAACATCAATAACTCTCCTCAGTGCAGCACACCATGAAGAATGGGCTGTCAATCCCGAACAAACCTTCCAGCACCTGATTGAACGTATGCCTGCAATAGTGGAAGCTGTGATCAAGGCTAAAGGTGGGCCAACACTGTACTGAATTCCAGCATTGCCTATGGAGGGCACCACGAACTTGTAAGTCATTTTCAGCCAGGATTACAGATACTTTTGATCACATAGTGTATGTTTCGTAGGGTGAAACTGCTGTTAATTTTCAAGCTTTTACGTGAATATACTTTGCGCAGCCTTTTACAAGTGAGAAGATATCGTGAAGTACGATTGGGAAAGTCTGTAAATTAACCATCTATGTCCCTTTATTGAGTCCAGATGTGTGAGAACTGGTTGAACACAGAGAGTGTCAAATACGCTGACAGATTAAAAAATCGCACCAACAAATAATAATTACTGTGGAGTAATGAAATTTCTTGGCTAAACTTGCTTTGGTAACATATTTCAGTGATTAACACTGCAAGATCATAGGTTAATTTAAGTGCAAGGTAAGCTGTCGCAAATCAAAGGGATAGTACACTATTAACCAGCGTAAGTTCCAAAATGTTGATTGAAACCATGAAATCGTAGATGTTGTGCAGGTCTCAGGTGTCAGTTTGTGGGGTTGAGTTCCATGTCTGTTGCACTGGGTCGGTCAATAACGGTATGGTTAATGCTGGTTGTGGATAGCACTGGATCTGTCGTCCGATGATGTCTCATATGTGCTCGATCAGACAGATCGGTGGTGGAGCACGCTAAAGCAACATGTCGATTCTCTGAAGAGTGTATTGAGCTACAATAGCTGTATGGGGTCGAGTGTTATCCTGTTGCAAAACACCCACTGGACTGTTCTTCATGAATGGCACCACAACAGATCGAATCACCGGACTTACATACAAATTTGCGGCCGGAATGCGTGGGATAACCACGAGAGTGCTCCTGCTGTGATACGAAGTCGCACTCCAGACAATAGCTCCAAGTATAGGTGTATTGTGCCTACCACACAGACAAATTGGTTGCAGGTCTTCAGCTGGCCGAGTCCTAAACAACACACGGCGATCACTGGCACCGACCAACACAAGAAGCTCTCATGAGTAAACACAGCAGACTGCACCCTGCCGTCCAATGAGCTCTCGCTTGGCACTAATTAAGTCGCAAATGGCGGTAGTTTGGCTTCAGTGGGGTGCACATTACAAGGCGCCTGGCTTGGAGCTGTTCTTGAGGCAACTGGTTTCTAACAGTTCGTTGTGTCACTATAGTGCTAACTGCTGCTTAGGCTCCTGGGGCAGATGCAATACGCTGCGCCATAACCATATGCGAAACACGATGGTCGTCCCTCTTGAAAGTGCCACGTGCCTGTCTGGAGATCATTTTTCTTGTGACTACATTTTCGTGACCACTGCTGACAGCAAAAATGTACAGTGAGTCCTTTTCAGCTAAGTCTTTTTGCAGTATCACAGACAGAACATCCAGCTTTGCCTGGCCCTATAATACAGCCTCATTGAAACTCAGTGAGACATTGATAATGGCATCTTTGTCTCCTTAAAGGTATTGTTTTTTGGCCGCTGCGGCCGAGCGGTTCCAGGCGTTTAAGTCCAGAACCGCGCTGCTGCTATGGTCGCAGGTTCGAATCCTGCCTCGGGAATGGATGTGTGTGATGTCCTTAGGTTAGTTAGATTTAAGTAGTTCTGAGTCTAGGGGACTGATGGCCTCAGATGTTAAGTCCTATAGTGCTTACAGCCATTTGAACCATTTTTGAAAGGCATTCTTGACTAACATCAATTCAGCACACCCAATAGCAGAGGCAACTGAAGCTACTAGCACCACCCTTATGCGACTGTGACGCAATCTGAAAAGACATAATCTTTCAGACGTAGAAACACACCTGTCACCTTTTGTTTATAATGCACAACTCCTTCTTGGTGTTGGTATTTTCTTTCCTGTCTGTGTATTGGTGATCCTTCTACTTCACTGTATTATTTGCTTTCTGTATACAGAAACATACGAGCTAACATGCACCAAATGCAAACTCGTAGCTACTCCAAGTTTTCAATGCAAACTTTTGGAAATTCTTGCAGTAGGTAAGTTAATTCTCAACTAGCACAATAACTACGACCATAAGTGAAATCAACCATTATACTCTGCAAACGACTGTGAGATGCATGGCGGGGGGTACATCCCATTGTACGTGTTATTAGGGCTTTTTACTGCTCGATTTGCGCATGGGGTGCGGGAAGCAAGATTTTTTATATGCGTGCAGCAATTATTCCAATCTTATCCTCACTATGACCCTATGTGCAATACGTAGCGAGCTGTATTATTTCCCTACAGTAATCATTTAAAGCCGGTTTCCCATCTCAACATCCTAGTTTAAACCTCACCATGTCGTGGCAGCATCGTATCTTGTTCAGTAACATCCATTCTCTAGCTACCAACAACCATCTCCTCATGCACACTCTTCTGACCCACTACGTGGATGCCTTCCTCCTCAATAAAACTTTTCTCCAGCTCCCGCATGTCATAAGCATTTCGCCCTACCTCATTCACTGCTCCGATAATCCCTTCCTAATTGGTCGTGGCAGAGTTGCCATCAGCCACCTATGCCACATCCCTGTTTGGCTCCAAACCCTCCTTCGTGACCCCACTGAACATCTTATCCTCAGCCTCTTTTTCCCTGGTCTCACCATAACCTGTGCCACCATCTATGTCCGTGCTACTGGTCCCAATCCATTTAACATCCTTTCCCACATTGACTGCACCTACTCCTCCTACATGATTGCCGCCAACCTAGACATACACAGTCATACCACCGCCGAGTTAGGATGGTGGCTTCAGTTCCTCGC
Organism: Schistocerca serialis cubense; assembly: GCF_023864345.2. Taxonomy (NCBI): domain Eukaryota; kingdom Metazoa; phylum Arthropoda; class Insecta; order Orthoptera; family Acrididae; genus Schistocerca; species Schistocerca serialis. Next base: position 124,319,510 of record NC_064648.1, on the reverse strand, counting down.
CTCACTTCAAGGTGATTTCCTTCCCGTCCCCCACCACAACTTCCCTGAATCCAATACCATTCCCAACGTAGTCCTGGCCTCCTCCAACTGCCTTGGACGCATTACAGCGGACGTTCTCGACCGTATTGGTAGCGTCCATCTCCCTGTCCACCTTACCGTGACAGATGGATGAAACCCACACCTCGGTCCATGCACCAACCCTCCCCAAAAGTTCGTCCATGACTAGTCCCGTGCTAAATAGAATGCCGACCAGGCGACCCTAGATACCTGGTTTGATGACCACCCTCTGGCCTGCCAGCATCCTGATGATGTCACCCATGCCACCTGCTTTCTCCACCAAACCCTGTCTGAGGCTGTTGAAGCTCATTTCCCCACTACCTTCATTCACCTGCACTGCCCCACTTAACCCCCACAGGCCATCCTTCTCCTTCATGAATCCTGCCATCTCTAAAACGACTTTCTCCACACATGGGACTGGGACACGTTCCATCGCCTCTGGCAACTCTAGGGTGGGATCCGAAATTTGCTCGCTGCCAAAAAACGCTGGGCTGGCACCAGCACCCACCTAAGTGATACTCTCCCTATCACATCATCCAAGTATTGGTCAGCCTTCCATTGCCTTACTGGATCTAATCCGTCCCCGCAGTATCCCCTCCTCCATGATGATCAACCTTTTCCTGACAACCTCAGTAAGACCAATCATTTTGCTTCCTACCTGTCCAATATCCTTACTATTTCTGATGATCCCATGTTTGATTACTCCCTCTTCCCAGATGTCTGTGATTGTACTGACACCTCTGGTCCCCCGCATGCCCTTAGCTTCCAGTACTTGGACCACATCCCACACACACCTCTTAACATTCCCATCACCACACAAGACACCATAGCCACACTTCACACTAAACGTTACACAATTCCTGGTCACAACTCTGTCACCTACCACTATCTCTGTGAGGCACCCATATCGTTCCTCACCATTCTGGCTGTGCTCTATAATGTGGTCCTGATGACCGGCTACTACTGCGTCCTGTGTAAAACCTCACAGATCCTGATGTTCGTCAATCCTACCAAACCACCCACTGATGGCTCCTCCTACCATCCCCTAACTCTTCAGCAATGTCTTGGTCCATCTTCACCTGAAGAATTCACCAGCACTTCCACCTGCACTGTCTCCTTCCCTCTATCCAATGTGGCTTCCAACCCTCCTTCTCTGTTGATGACCTCCTCCTCTATCTCACCCACCTCCTGTCCGGCCAACTAAATTCCCATCGCTCCATGTCCCTTGATGTCGAACATGCGTACAACCATGTCTGGCATTTGCGCCTCCTCTCCGGCCAACTAAATTCCCATCGCTCCACCATCTTCATGTCCCTTGACCTAAAAATGGTGTACTACCATGTCTGGCATTTCGGTCTCCTTTTCAAGCCCCAAACCTTCGCCCTTCCCATCAGTTATGCCTGTCTCGTCGCCTCCTTCCTCTCCCATCACCCTCCTATGTTACCATCCACAATACTGACTCCTACATCTTCTACCCCTTCGCCAGTGTGACCCAGGGCTCCATCATCTCCCCTCTTCTTTACCTCCTCTATAAGGCGAATGTGCAATCACCCCACCCCATCCAACTCCTCCAATTTGCTGATGAGACTGCCTTACTTGCCCACGGCCTCACCCTCCAACGCTCCCAATGCCTTCTTTAATCCCACCTTGACCAATTCACTGCTTGATGCAACCTGTGGTTGCTCATGATCAATCCTTCCAAAACCCAGGCAATCATGGTCGGGAACACCACCCCTATCTACCGTCATGAGATTTTTACCTAACCATATATGGCCACCCCATCAACCTCACCCCCCCACTCTCAAGTACCGTGGTGTCACCCTCAACTGCCGCCTTTCCCGGACCCCCATCTCTGGGCAGTCCAAGATGAGGTCCGTACCTGCCTCTGTCTCCTTAAACTCTTCTCCACCGAAACATGGGGTTACCCCTCCCACATACTATAAGTCCATCCAAATCCTTGAATGCCATGTGCTCTGCCTGGCCTATTGCATCCACCTCCCATCCCCCATGTGGATCCTTTATGACTTGATTCCCTTCCCGCACCTTCTCCTTTTCCTCAAACAAATTCTTTACACCCCCTGCGGACTCGATCCTTCACACCCACTTGTCTCTCGCATCTGCGCCCATCCTGGCCCACTGCCGTGCCTGTATTCTTGCATCCCGCCTGCTCTCCATCTTCACACTCTCCATACTCTCGCCCAAGGTGGTTTCTGCCGACTCCACCTCCCTGTGATATCCTTGTTGCCCCATCTAGCCCTCCTACCAGCTCTAACCCTCTCTCCCCCTTTTTTCCTCCTGGTCTTCCTCTCTTCTCCCCACCTTCCTTTCTCCCCTCGCCCCTCTCCCTTATCCCCCTCTTCCTTCTCCTCCCCGGGCTTCCAATACCTACCCTCTACCCTCACCCCACCCTTCTTTCTCTCACTGGTTCCTTCCCCTTCTCCTTTCCTCATGCCTTTTCCTTACACTCAGTGGCAGCCCCCCCCCCCTTCTTCAGTGTGTTGGTTACCTTTTCGCTGATGATCCTCACCACAGTGGTTTAGTACACCACTGTTTCTTCAACAGTGTTTTTCCGTGTCCTTCTACGTTTGTGTCTCCAACTGGATGTCTACATTTCTTTTAACTGTTGACCTCATTTGTGTATACCAAGCCTACAGTCGAACGACTTCATTTCTATCGTGTTACGTATTGTCACCATGTTTTTCCCTACATATATTTTCTATTGTTTTCTATTGTATCTAATGTTGTACCATTTTGCTGAAGAACCGCATATGTAGGCCGCTGCAGGCCCACCTCGTGTGAGGAATGAAATAAGAATAAAGGAACAAAAAAGGAAAAAAGTTATTGAGGGGTAATGAAAGTTTTGGATGTGACCTCATCCTCTTCCCCCACCTCCTCCTTCTCCTCCGACATTTACACATCCTTTACACTGTCCACAGGCTTGTTCCTTCTCACCCCCTGGTTTCCTCCTTCCTCTCCACCCGTCGCCCATTGCTGCGACTTTATCGCTATATCCCTCCCTCTCTTAATCACCACACCCTCCATCTCCTTCATCAGGGCAATTTCTAGCACCTCCCCCTTCAGAGTTTGAACTTTGCTGTGACATCTACGCTGTCTGTCGATACATTTATGATCCAGCGTGTTGTTTTGTTTTCTGTGCACTAATTTGTTACGGTTTTTATCTCCATTTTTCAGTCGACCCCCTTTCGTCTGTTCTCTTCCATGATGTTCCCCCTTATTATACGTATGTACGCCATATTCTCTCCTTTATGTTATTTTAAATGTCTTCTGTTGTATGATTAATGTCTTTCGGCTGAAGAGCAGCGCAAACGCTGCTGCCAGCCCACCCCAGATGGGGCATTGAAATACAATAAAGAAAAAAATGCAATAGCTTTGGACGGCTCAGTGTAATTTTGTGGTCTGGGCGTATTGGTGCAGAGAAGAACTTGGTGCGCATGAATAAATAGAAACTGGAGAATCGCCATAGGTAGAAACGCAGTTGACGAATTCACGGGTTGCATCCTTCAGCACTGTAATAAGGCTATTATGAGATCCGTTACATTAAATATTACACTTTAATTAATTGCAAGTAGGAACTAACAGGTGCTGGCAGCTATGTGTGCCACCCGCTGCTTCTGCCCAGGTGACTTGTCTCAGTCCAACCGAAATACCATGTTATCGCCTGTAAAATGTGCAAACTGATTGTTTCATCGCTGTGGCTCTCAAGTCGTTACGCGTTTTTCAAAGGAATGATAAGTAAATGTAAAGCAAACTGAAAGCAGGCAATGAAAAGTCCATTGTCCCTTTGTCAGAACCGTTCCATAGCCCTAAATTTTCCGTCATGTTGTTGATAAAGATTCGGTTAAGTGTTTTAGGGTTGATGATAGAGAAACGAAAACAGTGGGATGTACAGGTATACTAGTTAAAAGCTGACGTCGGGAATTCTTTTAACCCTTCTAATACCGAGTATTTTTTGTTACACTGAGTACCATTGGGGTCTTTAGTGACCCCAACGGAATTTATTTTTTATTAAAGATAGTTTTAATAATGGTAGAATAATATTACATTCCTTTTTTTTTCCCACAATCTAAAACTTGATGTCAGTGACATTACATTAAATTAAAATGCATATTTTTAAATTATTTATTTCCATATAATTTACAAACGATTCTCATGAAACTACAAACATTTCTGTTTAAATTCCGAATTGACATTTCTGACCCATTACACTTACAGCAATAAATTGCAGAGTGGTTTTTACACACATTTTGAACATTTATCGGTGAATTTTCTATCCTCAGACCTTATACAAAACGGACTCCTTCCTCTTTTTTATTGTCTGTACTGTTGATGGAAGTACTGGGGAAATAATTTTGTCTGGCTTTGTTCCGACGAGCTGCTTTCCTAATTCTATGAGAATTGCCCGTCTCTTGTAGTTGGTCCTTTCTAAGATGTAGCCTTATGATAAATGCATTCAGTGCACTGATATCAATCATGTTGTAAAATAATACCATTGACCACCTTCTGCTCATCCTCTTTGTAGTGTACGTTCTAAGCAGCTTGTCCATAGTACATCTACATCTACATCCATACTCCGCAAGCCACCTGACGGTGTGTGGCAGAGGGATCTACTCCTGATTTTGTTTTATTATAATCCAGAATCATTACTGGCTTCCATTCTTCACGATCATCCACTTCCTTCCTTGAATGCATTATACTGAGCAAAGTTACAACTTTCCCTTTTTCGGACAGTATGAAACAAATGAAGGATGCTCTTGGAATCCAAAAATAGATGAACATTTGACTCGACCTTTGGTCTGAGTGAAAGCTTGTGGTAGTTCTCCTTTATTTTTTCTAATTGTTCCTAAGAGTGTGAGATTGATTTTCAGAAGTTCTCTCGCTAGTGAAAAAATTGTCAGTTGTTACATTTTTGCCACTGTTTTCTAAGCCTTTCACCATATCTAAATCAGCTCTCTTGCCTTGACCAACTTCAAGAGACTCATTTTCTTGTCGACCAGTGTAAACTTGGAGATTGAGAGTGTAAGACGTAGCACTATCACATACAACCCATAATTTCAACCCATATATTCCTGGCTTTGAAGAAATATATTGCCGAAATGGACATCTCCCACGAAATACCACAAGTTGTTCATCAATTGTTACGTTGCCATGAGGAACATATGCTTCTTGAAATGTGTGTAGCCACGTTTCAAATATTTCTCTAATGGGAGCCAGCTTGTCAGGAGCACGGTTGTGACGTCTCACATCTGCGTCATCAAATTGGATGCACCTTGAAATTTGCATAAAGCGATTTCTAGCCATTGCTTCACTAAAAATGGGTCTACCATCCTCTTTGTTCCACAGATGTGTAACTGCTTCATTATGGGCCTTGTAAGCACCTGCTAGGATCAACACACCGATAAAGCACTTCAGTTCAATGGCATCTGCTGCTTTCCATTTACTACCGTAAACAAGACTACCCTCTTTGTTAGTCCGCTTTAGAATTACATCAACAACGTTTCTGCTAAGACACAACTGAAAAGCTGTTTCTATGGAGTCTACATTTTTCACTGCGAATTTTGTTGGACCTGACTTTACTCGCATTATGTTAAATCTCTCTCCTCTTACACAAGCTCTTCTCAACTCGAATTTGTGCCACAATTCTTCTTTGTTTTCAGACCTACACAAAATAAAAATAAAAAATACAAAGGGTATATCTTGGCGCTAGACCCTGACGCACATTTACAAAAATACGATGTGTACTTACATATAACAATCAGAAATATGTGCTACTTCCTGTTCAGGCTGAACATCTGTGCTGTCCACATCTTCTTCTGAACTTCCGTCTGATTGAGGAATATTCTCTTCTAAGACGTCAATTTCTCCATCGCTGCATGAGACATCAGAAACTATATCGCTGATTTGCTATTTGATTCTCCAGATAGAGGATTATCCTGCAGTAGTATCTCAAGCACTTCGTCTTCGGAGAGGTGACGAGACATTTTCCACTAAATGCAACACACACAATAGTAGTATCCACTTGTATGGAACAAATAACTGTCGGCTTATAAAGTATTGGCAACAACCACACGTTACAGCAATATTTACAAGAATAAAACAAAGTAAATACAGCAACAGTTACGCATTCAATGCAGCATTATTGGGTAATAATACTGCAAGAGCTAAATGTGGTCGCATTTAACCCCAATGGTATTCAGTGGCTCTCTCTTGATTTTCGGCAAAACTAAATATTTTCAAAAAGTTATATTAATATATTACGAAACCAATACTTAATTCAGGAAAAGTCCGAATTTTTCTTAATTTTTAGGAATGAGAAATAAGGTATATTTTATAGAAAATTACGGCCTGGGGTCATTATAGACCTCACAGTATTAGGAGGGTTAAGTGGGGTACTTGGAGACATACACAAATAGCTTACCTGTATATCGTAGCATTGAAAAAATTATCCATAAGTTACGTAGTCGACACCTGTTCCATCCATGTCCTATATATGAGCGTGTAATACACATCAAAATTCTCGTCGGAACCTTGTCCATTATTTAATATACATTTTATCAATTTTCTTTGCACTTTTACTTCTTGTGATGGAAAATGTGTGGTGTATATTTAAATATGGCACGAACATTAACATAAGGTTAACTATAGGTCCATATGTTACCACCACATTTATTACGTATTCGTAAACTCAACCGAATTATCATCTTTTACCCTAACGTATACCTTAGGATACGTTACTGATCAGTGTGTCGTCACAATCAAGATTTCAAGGGGGTAGGGTGAGGGGAGGGTGTCTGATATCAGTCTTCCCAACCGTTGTACAGCGCTAAGTAGCTTCTTCCACGCACTTGACGGTGGTTTGAAAAGTAAGCACATCTGTATCTACGTGAATACTCTGCAGTTCACATTTAAGAGCATGGCGGAGGATTGATCGAACCACGTTCAGACTATTTGACTACCGTTCCATTCTCGAAAAGCTCGCGGGGAAAACGAACACTTAAATCTATGTGTGCGAGCACTGATTTATCTTATTTTACTAAGATGATAATTTCCTGCTAACAAAATAATTTCCAGTTCAGAGGAGAAAGGTGGCGGTTGGATTTCAGTGAAAACCACTCGGCGAAAAGGAAAACACTTGGTTTTAATAACTGACAGCCCATCTCGCATATCATACCAATGACACTTTGTCCCTCATTTCGCGATAAGAGAATAGGAGCAGCTTGTCTTTCAACTTTTTCGATGTCCTCTGTCAATCCTATCTCGTAAGGATCCGAAATAGCACAGCAATATAAGCAGAAGAGAACCAACAAGCGTAATGTAGTCGATACCCATTGCAAAACCATGGAAAGTGTATCACATCGTTTCCTACTTTTAGGACCCAGGAATCTGGCTAAAACCTCAGAGATGGAATTTTGAATGACTGTAAAAAGTTTAGTGGACAATTATGATGAGATTTCTGAAGATCGTATCCTCGCGGAAATTTCCCACATGAGAAGATTTCTGCAAGCTGGCAAAGTTCAGAAAGAAGAATCCATTTTTGGACATCTTTAAGGTTCTTATAGTTCGTTTTCGAATATGGATTTGTCGAATCTGTTCCCATCCTCATTTTGGTGCTAAATTTTTTCTGAACTTGGTGTGTTTCAGTGGTGTCACATCAAAGGAGTTATTTAAAATTCAAACTAATTAATATTATCTTTGGTCTACCATGAGTCAAGCACGACAAAAGTCATTCACATATCCAGATGCCGATAGTATCACGTACACACGGCATAAAAGGGCAGTGCATGGGCAGAGCTGTCATTTGTAAACACGTGATTCATGTGAAAAGGTTTCCGACATGATTATGGCCGCGCGACCAGAAGTAACAGGCTTTGAACTCTGAACGGTAGTTGGAGCTGGACGCGTGGGGCATTCCATTTCGGAAATGGTTAGGGAATCCAGTGTTCTGACTTCCACAATTTCAAAATTGTGCCGAAAATACCGAGTTTCAGGCGTTCTCCTCATCACGCACAACGCAGTGGCCGACGTCCTTCACGTAACGACCGAGAGCAGGCGTGTTTGTGTAGAGCTGTCAGTGCTAACAGAAAGATATACTGCGTGGAATAATAACAGTGTGGGACGGACGACAAAAGTATCCGTTATGACAGTGCCGCGGGTTCGAGTGTGGTGCCGACCCCACAAAGCCATGGACTCAAGTTGTCAACAAGGCTCTGTGCAAGGTGATGATGCCTCCTTAATGGCATGGGCTGTGTTGATACGGAATGGACTGTATCCTCTGGGTCAACTGAACCGATCATTAACTGGAAATGGCTACGTTCGGCTACTTGGAGACTGTTTGGCTTAATTCATGGACCTCCTGCTACCAAAAATATCACTGGGCCAGAACTGTTCGAGATTGGTTAGAAGAACATTCTGAAGTATTCCGGCAAATGATTTGGTAGCCAAGAACGCTCGACATTATTCCCACCGAACATCTATGGCACATAATTTGGAGGTCAGTTCGTGTACAAAATGTTGCTCTAGCAACACTTTCACTATTATGGATGGCTGTAGAGGCAGCAAGGCTCAGTACTTCTGCATGGGACTTCCAGTGACTTCCTGAGTCCATCTCACGTCGTGTTGCTGCACTACGTCGTGTAATCGGAGATCCGATACGATATTAGGGGATTTCCCATGACTTTTGTCGCCAGAGTGTAGTATGACAATTTTGTCGATCCAAAATAGTGGTGCTAAAGATATCGATTCTGATGGAGCAATAAAAAATTTGCGACATAAGAAGTTACAATAACTCTAAATTACATATTGAACTTACCCACCAATAAAAAGATCACTTGTTATTTGTACTGATTCATCAATAACTAGTTAAAACTATGTTATTTACAAGAATGAGTTTTACATACTCCTATCCATTCATAATAACTGTTTACAAAATTGTAAACACTATATTTTGCTTACTTAAACACCTGTTCCGAAAAATTTGTCCCTACCTCTCCCAGAAGTACTTGTTCAGCTTTTTGTGGGGTTGTCGAGGGGGGCGGGAGGAGAGATTGTGTCTGACAAGTTAAAACACCGTGCTTGCTGCCGAACTCCGTAACTACGCCAGTGCCTCAGGCATGAAATATAGTTTATTAACAACATCCCCCAGCTTCATCTGAAACTGATCAGGTGTAAAAGTATGCTAAGATATGAAACTACATATAAAAATGTAATGTGATTTAGAATTTAAAACCCTTACACAACTCTATTACGAATAACATAAACTTCACAAGACAGCAGTATTAATCGGAGACAGGACGAAGAAAAAAAAATTTATTTTGCACTCAGTGTGGATTAGTTTTGTGAAGTTTACATCTGAAATCCATCACGTTGCTAGATGCACTACAAAAAAAAAAAAAACACTTGCTTCTTCTCCCAAATAATTTTACATACGACTTCTATGTTCAGTAATCCACTATGAGGGAAATATATATTTACTTCATATAGCCTAGCAGACTCGTTTGAAAAATGTATCTTTCGTTCCAATTCGATGTAGCCATATTTTGCATAATTCCGAATTTGTATCACTTTTTGTAATTAAGAGAAACGTACCACTGCGCTCTGCTCTCGAATAGCATTTTGCTGTAGATCACTGTGGCGTTATTCACCACAGAACAGTTGACACTTTTTTTTTTGCTCTTAATTTAGTGTACACTCTGAGACAAAAACAACGACATACCACGAAGGAATTAGAATGGGACGGATATCGGTTGATGTAATGTACACATACATACAAACAAATGATATCAATTTCAGGAAAAGCAGATGATTTATTCAAGAGAAAGAGCTCTGTAAACTGAGCAAGCCAATGATTCGACGGTCCACCTCTGCCCCTTATGCAAGCAGTTATTCGACTTGTCATAGGTTGATTAAGTTGTTGGATGTCTTACTGAAGGATAACTTACCAAATTCTGTGGAACTGGCGTGTTAGATCATCAATACACCATACCGAGAGAAGGGCCCTGCTAATAATGCTCGAAACGTTGACAGAGCTCTGGCGACCCTGCTGGTCAAGGTGGGGCATGGAAAGCAGTAGAAACTCTCGTCGTTTGCCGTCGGGCGTTATCCTGCTGAAAAGTATGACCAGGCCATGGTGGGGCAACAAAACGGGGCATAGAATATCGTCGACTTACCGCTGCGCTGTAAGGGTTCCACAGAAGTCAACTAAAGAGGTCTTACTGGGAAATGTAGTAGCACCTCAGACGATAACACCTGATTGTCCTCCTGTATGGCGGGACTGTCTGTTTCATATCCCACCACTGTCTGCAGCATCTCCAGACAAGTGTTCGTTGGTATTCGGGGCTCAGTTCGAAGTGGGACTCATCACTGAAAACAATTCTACTCGACTCAATGAGATTCCAGGCCGTATGTGCCCGACACCACTGAATACGAGCTTGATGCTGTACAGGGGCGACGTGAACACAGCCCCTTTCTGTGAGCCGCCTGTTAATGGTCCCTACAGTAAATGAAGTACCAGTTGCACGTCAGCTCGACAATAATGATGAATCTGGCGCTCTGAGTGCCTCTCTGATGACTGCTCTGACCTCACGTTCTGTCATCTCCCGAGGTCAAGCACTTCCTTCTTGATGCTATGTTTGGCCACTGTTTACCCATTCCTGCTAACATAGGAAAATAGTGGCATCACTCCCCCTCAGATGTCGAGCGATTCGTCTATTACTCCAACTGCCTTCTTTCAGCCCAACAAGTCTCCCAAATGATGACATCTGCATATAGTGTCTACGTACCTGTCTGCCAGGCATAGTTGCTGTCCAGAAGAGTACACAGAATGAAATTCGTAAAGACTGTATTTTTACCTGCCGACATGTCCCTCATTTACTAACTTCGCTAGTTGCGCGTTGAAATTACTCTGTAGCATCACACATTCATTCATCGACCACCAAAGTTTACAATTTTGCATTTTCTGCCGATATCTGCATTCATTTCAATTTTTGACCAATCTGCACAAGTTGTTTGCGGTGCACCTTTTTCTTCTTTTTCCCCTGTCACAGTGTAAAATGTATCTGCATGTTTCGCACCACTCTATATAATAAAGTAACTACTAATTAGATAAATTCTCCCATACACACAAATGAAGTGCTTGGGCTGCCTTTTGCCAACTGTCCAATTTTTTAAAATAATGATATGGAAATGAAGAAATAGATAGGATTTCGTCGTTCTTCTGACTTGGTAAGTAACAAAATTCCTTAGTTGAAGATAAATAGCGGACTGAATTTAATCATCATGAGAAAAAAGTCTTTCGTGACGGCATTTATATGTAAAACATTCTCGGTTTTCTTGCCGCATCAATTCGGGGTAAAATCGCGAGCTTTCGACGATAGCCCCCATCGTCATCGTCAGGATGACACATGAATTTAAGCATATGTCAGGTTTGATTTTTTTCTATTTTTAATGAAGTGCCTTTGATCCATGTGCTTGTTTCCCCCATGCTGCCCACTTCTACAACTAGTCTCGCACCTATATCACCCACATGAACAGGCTATAGCATTGTACGGAATTCTTCTATAGCGTGTCGGTTATGGGTTAAGTGCAGCAATCGAGAGTACTTGAGCGGATTCCATGGTCATGATATGCAGCATGTTGCCAAATGTTTTCCGATGATTGTCACCCGCGCCAACCGAAAATATTCCCCTTCAACGTAGGACAGATATTCGAAGGATGTAGCATCGCTGTTCTCAACAATGTAGATGGTTGTATGTCCGAACATCCATAGTGCTACATTTTCTTTCATAACTGGTCATCACATGCGGTCCCGCCACATCCCTTCACGAACGTTCAGATAGCGTGCTGAAATGTTACGTTATAAATGTATAAAGAAGTAGCCCTAGTTTTAATTATCGCCTGATAATATCGTAAATAATTTTGCATATAAAAATAAATTTGTATATAATTGAAAGAAACGATGTACTAATGAGATGATGTATTTCTAGTTATTTATGAATTATTTTCTAAAGAAGTATCTTTGAGTTAAAATGTGAAACAAAATGTAGTAGGTACGCTTGTTTGTCTAACGATATAAAAAAAAAGCGGAAGGCGACTTGTTTTCCCCTCTCCCTTTTGTCCTGCGGTATCGAGATAAGCTGTGTAGTGTCACATGTGTGCTTTTGTGAAATAATTATGTCAATTTCATCTTAAGTAGCCGTGTTTCATTTGAAGATCCCTTTCCTTGCTGTTCACGTTACACATGAGTTTAGTATGGATTTCTTAGTGCAGTTTCGGGCTGTATTGGAGAGAAGTTGTTTCTGGGATTGTTTGGGGGTCATGGCCGAACACTGTTAGCGGTCATTCGGCAGTTTAATCAATCACATTATAATTCATACGTCCCTGAGATTATTTTTAACTATGTTTTTCTCTCAAAATCGGGGCAATGTTATAACGCGAACCGTGTAGTATTCAGATCGGTCGTTTGCCTCCAAAGAATGTCGTCTATCAATGCACTCGCCGGTCTGATATAATGACGATGCTGGAAGACAGCACAGCGTAAGTATAATCTGTTCATCATAAGAATAAAACTGATGTAGCCATTACGTCATGTATTCTTGTATGTTTGCTTCAATATAATTGGATTTCGTTTCACGTGGAGTGGAAACCAATCTGAGACCAGTACAGTCAAGTAAGATCATAAGGTTACTTTTTGTGCTGTGTTACACGCACACAGAGTGAGCGACAATGCGGGACAACAGCTATACCGGAGCATCAAACTTGGACAGCACTGGCCAGCCAGCGGTCCAACTTACCTGCATTGATGTGAACAGTTGCAGTTCGGATGTAAAAAGAGACGAGGAAAGAAACAAGATAGCTTCGAATGTCATTTAATTTTTAATGAGAATGAAACTATATTTGGAGAAACTCCACCACTACCGCTCACTTCTTCAGTGACCAGACGGAAAGCATGAAATGCAATTGTTGTCACCTGACATGGTGTTCTAATTACAAACAAGAGTGATGAAAATTTCCAACTTAAACATAGCGAGCTGTGTGTAATGTAAAAGCATACTGCAGGGATTTCATGGTACTGTTGAACACTGAAGCCACTAATGTATTTATTACAGTCAGTCATCTGGTGATCTCTTAGCTCCTGCGTTATCGGAGTCGGAGAAATACATTTCAGTTCTGGAAGTGTCACCTGCTACGTTGATAACGACCCTGTCGACATCAGAATACACGATGCCAACCAGCCGCCCCATTTTCTCTTCTTCTTTTTTGACGAGCCGTTCTGTATCCCGCCAGCGTACTGCGTGACGTGTGAAAAAGCTGCGTGCGTTTGTACCAGTAGTCTACGTCTGGCAGTTAGCAAGTCTTGTTATTTCTTGGGCCAATTCCCTTCATTTGGCAGCAGATCAATTCTGCTGAGTTCGTATTGTAATGGTACAGTGGCAAATGTAAAAATCCAGAATCTGTATGCCATGCTCGATGCTGTGAAAAGAATTGTTTTTCATGTTTCTACGTGGCTTATCTACATCTTTGGTATAAAACGATGAAGATAGTTCAAATAAAAAGTGTTTGGTTTTTAATTTTTGTTTTCAAACTTATATTCTTATGTTTTCATAATTTAAGCAACTTTTGTTAACAGTCATTCATAGAAATCGATAATTCAGAATTTATATACCCAATAAAAACGAGAATTTCGCATGCAATATGTAATTAGAAACAAGAATTCGTACATTATTCATAAAAAGTTATGATGAGTTCTACAATTACGAGATGTAGCTATTTCAAATTGAATGAGAAAAAAAAATGACTATGGGGAAATTGTAACCAGGGAACAAACGCCCACAGCAGGCTACCGATTCAGCGAAACCTGCAGTTTAGATGCGTAACTGCACTGTGTCTAACACATGCGGGGTGCCGGGGCAAGCAGTGTATTTAACACTAAATTCTTGTAGAATCTACATATGTAAATGATGCTCTAAGCCCCCCCCCCCCTATTCTAACTCCGACTTTTGCTGTTGCACATGGATAAAAAAAATATACGCAAACTGACTGTAATCAACACTGCAAGTGGAGTAGAAAAGAGTTTGGCACCTGCAATAATTTAATTTGATAAATAAGTTAAATAAATGAAGGTTTCATTAACGTAGTGAGAAAAGATGGGTTGCTCTACCGATTAACAGAATGAAAGTTCTGTCCAAAATAACAATAGGATTTATTAAGACTAAACACAAAATAATAAACAAAAACACATGAAACATTTACAGTACATCAAATTGGCTCAAATTGGATACTCATACAAACACTGTAAAGGTGAAGTTGTCCCTAAACTGGGTTGTGAGGATAAAGACGATGTGGTATGTGGAGCCAATTTCTTGCCACTCAAATCTTAAGAGAGACACACAGCTAACCCAACATTAATTGCTGCTACTCAAGACAGAACAAAGTTAGAAAAAGACGAACAGGCGCGCTCTGCTGAGCTCTGATTATCACCTAGGAAAATCCCCATCTGCCGGTGCTATGGACATACATTACCAAACTGTCTTCTTATCTGCCAGAACACGATCTGGCGTACCGGAGGCGATGGCTGGTTGCTTCGACGTCCTCGACCGAAAGGCGAGAGCCGACTACTCCTGAGCACCCGTACAGGCCGAACACAGAACATTCCCGCCCCCATGACAGTGGCCATGGTTGAACATTCCAATCAGCAACTCGAAAACCGGCGGAAAATTCCACTCCATTGCCGGAGCACTACCATTCCACCAATGGAGATTCTTGGCGCCAATTTCTGCGCTGATTTTGCTATGTCACAGAGCTATGCCCTGAGCAAGCCAATCACAGTTACTATTTTGCAGAAAGCGCGGGAATTTTCCCGCCACAACTGCCTGGGTACACAAGTCATTCCCACGCCTCGCTGGTAGCCCGCCAGAAAGTGTTTTCGCTAAGTTTCTGCGAAGTAACAGAACCTCTAGCCCAGCCGCTACTTCAGGCCCCGGCAGGCGCGTCTCTTGACAATGTTAGCGTCTGGAAAGCATTCACTCGACTGCCCCACACCCGTCGGCTTAACCCTCTCGAGATCAGTGGTACCCGCCTGTCACCGGACCACCTGGGTGACGAGAGACGCTGCGTGGGAAGTCCGCGTGTGAAGGAATAGCAACTTTCCACCGCATGCAATTAGAGAGGAGAATCGTAAGATAGAAATATGAGAGGGGGCTCATGCCACCTTTCATTGCCCCTACGCCATTTTAGATTGTAATTGGTGAGCAGTTGTCTCACTTAGGAGCAAGGTAGTGAGTCAATCACCCAAGAACAATCTTACAAACTGACTCCACATGCCGCACTCTATAAAAAATCATTGCAACTGAAAAAATGCAGCTCATAGAAGGAGGATTATTTATGATGTAGCCAACTTCACCTTCTTAAGATGGAACACTAAGACTCACATCACACATCCATACCCAGGGAGCCCCTTCCAAACACCAATTCACACAGACATTCACGTTCTAAATATGGCCCGGGCATGTGAGCCAAATATGGAGCAGTTTATTCTTTACAATCAGAGTTGGAGTGCTCCGCAATTAAATGCCTGAACTCACTCACACATGATACTATTTAAGTTAACAATCTCTTTGTGAGCTTTCAGAATCTAATTAAAACCTCCGATTCATTCTGTCTCCCTGCAGCAAGAATAACCTTTACAAAATGTTCCCTGAACCGATAGTCCATTCACAATGACAGTGGTGGTATCTGCTTCAGTTTATGGGGACTTCAGGCACACTGTTTGCATACACACAACAATAAATACAAAATACAAAAAAAAAAAAACATGGTGTGGAGAACAATACAGTAATTTGTAATAAGAATTACAATGTAAAACAAAAACACATACAAGGTGTAACATACATTACAAAAACAACACAAGAGAAGGAAATTTAAGAAAAAAAACAAGGTTCATGGGTCATCAAATTGTGCGTGCACATTGCACAAAGTTCACGACTGTGCTGAGAATGAGGCACCAAATCACATTGTAAGAAATATTCGAAGCACTTCACAAATTCCACAGTACTGACATCACATAGGGCTAAACGTCGGGTGTTGTTGCTTCATTGTTGCAACGGCAATAGGGTGTGCTGGAGCATCTGCAGTACTCTGTTGAGATTGCACCAAGACCCACGCATATGATCACGGCAGTATGGTAGGAAGACACAGTGATAGGCTCTCCTGACGTCGATTAATTGTCTCTGAGGTCTACTTGTTGGGATACATCACTAGTCTAGGTCTCTTCTCTCGCTGGACAGTATTTATGTTTCCCAATATTGCAGTTCGATGAGGGATGGTGGCACGTGAAGTGACTCCACAAGTGTGTGAGGTCATCCATACAGGATCGAACTAGGAGCGACGATTGCTAAAACTGCTCTCTAATAGAGAGGAGAAGTTAGAAATTAGACCATTCATTTGTTAGAGTGTGTGGCACGATACTGCTTTGTATATGCAGATCGGCCAATGCTAGTGAGTTGTAAAAACCCAAACAGGTGAGTATATAGCGTCCCTTTCTGTCCTGAGGCACATGAGGCGCAGGTTCTGACACGATATGTGATCTTCTTCGTGTACTCACGACAACGTGGTCTGTCGCACGGAATCCCTCCAAACGGCTGCCGCGTCCGGAGAGCTAGCAGGCTGTTGCGTGTGGGTCGCGTGTCAGTGTCAACGGCCAGCCTCACTTTCGCTTGTGGCCCGGCGAGGATTGTCTGCCGCCTAATCCCTCAGGTATACGGCCCGGTGACTGTCAGCTTGTAGGACCGGATGCTCTCGCGCCCTTCACGTCAGGTGGCACGCTGACGCTCTCTTCTTGCAGGTAGCTGATGACCTCTTTTTTGCTCCACCTGGCCTCTGCATTGCCACGATTCCCGTCATCTGCACAGTTCTGACAAAAATCTTATGCCTAACTTTTTCCCATGACCTTCTATGTTATAATAAATTTACATAACGATACATTGATGGTCTGTCATTTCAGACACTCTTATTTTAATTTTATAATTATCAATCTACGGTTATCACTATAACCTAATCTTGGTGTCTCTAAGCTAGACATGGAAATAATCTATCTTGATATTTGTGTAGAGACCGATCTCACTACTGTACATGGTGTGTGACGCTATACTGGATGACCAACTAAACGTGCGGGCCCGCACTAATGTTACTATTAATTATATGGATCGACAGTAGACATGCTCAAGAATTAACTACCATTTGCCAACGATCTACATTCTATGTCTTTTAATTAAATTATGTTGTTATGCAGGTCTAAGTTTTACTGTGCTATAAAGAACATGCAACTATGCTACTTTCGCTCGCCCGTCGTCCCTCCATCTCGGGTCTGTGGTTTGGTGACCTGAAAAATAGCATCTCAACGGGCGCGCGCCGCCAAACACTTGTGGTAGAAAACCGCCACAATATTAAGGATGTAGTTATTGTAAAATCCTAAAGTTTAATTTATCCTAGTATATGGTACTCTCTCTATTATTATTATTATTATTATTATTATTATTATTATACTTTTTTTTTACCTTATACGACACTCTTACATAATTCCTGTTACGCTGAGATGTCTCGCTGCTCGCTGCTATTGACGACAGTGATGTGCGCGCCGTACGACATGGCCTCCGAGTTCTCACTACGCCTCACTGAAACTCCAGAGGCTGGGTTAGCCATGGCTATACAAGACAATAAATTTATAGTTGCAACTTCTTTTTCTATGTTATGCAGTATTCGCGATCAAAGCACACCTTTCCAGAGGCAATGTAATATGACCAAGCCAGGACTGGTTCCTGTTGAGGATTCCGTCGCCCACCACACATCAGCTACACAGTATGACACGAATTTCCAAGTATAATTCCTTGGTTATTCATCTGTGACAGTCACAAGCAGCACGCTAAATCCCCAACCAGCACATTGTCATGGTAGGCTTTATGCCCGCATTTCTATCGTCTAGGGCACCATTGGAGTAAAACACTCACAGGTCCACCTCGAGTTGCAAGACAACGATGCTGGCGCATCACTGGTCAGCCTTCCGTCGCCTTACCGGAACTAAACCCTCCCCCTACTATCCTCTTCTCCATGATGATCATCCTTTCCCTGACACCCTTAGTAAGGCCAATCACTTTGCCTCCTACCTCTCCGATATCTTTTCCATCCCTGATGATCCCCAGTTCGATTACTCCCTCTTCCCGGATATCCGCGATCGAACTGACACCTCTGTCCCTCCCCTCTCTCCTGGTTTCCAGTACTTGGACAACATTGCACACACGGAACTCAATGCCCCTATCACTACACAGGATCTCATTGCTGCACTCCATACAAAATGCAACACCGCTCGTGGTCACGATCGTGTCACCTACCATCACCTTCGTGAAGCTCCTGTCTCTTTCCTCTCCACCCTGGCCAGGCTCTACAATGTAGTCCTGTCCACCGGTTACTACCCCGACCTGTGGAAAACCTCCCATATCCTTATGTTCCTTAAACCTGGCAAACCGCCGTCCGCCGTCTCCTCCTACCGTCCCATCAGCCTTACCTCGGTCTTCAGCAAGGTCCTGGAATCTATCCTCACCCGACGCATCCACCCGCATCTCCGCACGCACCGCCTCCTCCCCATTACCCAGTGGGGCTTTCGGCCATCCTTCTCTTCCGATGACCTTCTCCTTCACCTCTCTCATCTCCTTTCTGAACAGCTTAATTCCCGTCGCTCCACAATCTTTCTCTCCCTGAACCTTGAACGTGCTTATGACCATGTATGGCATTCCGGTCTCCTCTTCAAGCTCCAAACCTTCGCCCTTCCCATTAACTACGTCCGTCTGATCGGCTCCTTTCTCTCCCGCCGTCCTTCCTATGTCACCATCCATAACACGGATTCCTACACCTTTTTCCACTCCGCTGGTGTGCCCCAAGGCTCCGTCGTCTCCCCCCTTCTGTACTTATTGTACACGGCGGACATGCCGCAGTCGTCACCCCTGTCCACCTTCTCCAGCTTGCCAATTACACCGCCTTCCTTGTCCTTGCCCCCACCCTGCAGCGTTCCCAATACCTTCTCCAATCCCATCTTGACCAGTTCACTGCTTGGTGCAGCCAGTGGTTACTCAAGGTCAATCCCTCCAAAACCCAGGCGATCATTGTAGGCAAAACCACCCCTGCCTTCCGCCTCCTTGATTTCTATCTCACCATCTATGGCCGTCCTATTGCCCTCACTCCCACCCTTAAGTACCTTGGCGTCACCCTCGACCGTCGCCTCTCCTGGACTCCCCATCTCCGGACAATCCTAGCCAAGGCACACTCCCGACTCCGTCTCCTCAAGCTCCTTTCCGGCTGTACGTGGGGTCTGGACCCCTCCACCATCCTCCACACTTATAAATCCCTCATCCGCCCTATCCTTTGTTACGCCCAACTATCCTGGATCTCCGTCCCCCCTACCTTTTATAAATCCCTCCAAATCCTTGAACGCCATGCTCTCCGCCTCGCCTATCGCATCCGTCTCCCCTCCCCCACGCGGATCCTGTATGATCTCATTCCCTTCCCCCACCTCGTACTCTTCCTTGAAAGGATACGGACCCTGTACACCTCCCGCAAACTCGATCCTCCTCATCCCGCTTGTCTCACCCATCCTCTCCCGCCCCCGCCCACTGCCGCAACTGTATTCCCACGTCCCACCTGGTCTCCATCTCTCCACCCTCCTCACCCTCTCCCAAGGTGGCTTCCGCCAGCTCCCCCTCCCTGATGATGCCCTCCTCCCCTCCATCTACCCCTCCTATCAACTTTGATCCTCAACCCCACTTCTACATCTACATCTACATCTATACTCCGCGAGCCACCTTACGGTGTGTGGCGGAGGGTACTTATTGTACCACTATCTGATCCCCCCTTCCCTGCTCCATTCACGAATTGTGCGTGGGAAGAACGACTGCTTGTAAGTCTCCGTATTTGCTCTAATTTCTCGGATCTTTTCGTTGTGATCATTACGCGAGATATATGTGGGCGGTAGTAATATGTTGCCCATCTCTTCCCGGAACGTGCTCTCTCGTAATTTCGATAATAAACCTCTCCGTATTGCGTAACGCCTTTCTTGAAGTGTCCGCCACTGGAGCTTGTTCAGCATCTCCGTAACGCTCTCGCGCTGACTAAATGTCCCCATGACGAATCGCGCTGCTTTTCGCTGGATCATGTCTATCTCTTCTATTAATCCAACCTGGTAAGGGTCCCATACTGATGAGCAATACTCAAGAATCGGACGAACAAGCGTTTTGTAAGCTACTTCTTTCGTCGATGAGTCACATTTTCTTAGAATTCTTCCTATGAATCTCAACCTGGCGCCTGCTTTTCCCACTATTTGTTTTATGTGATCATTCCACTTCAGATCGCTCCGGATAGTAACTCCTAAGTATTTTACGGTCGTTACCGCTTCCAATGATTTACCACCTATGGCATAATCGTACTGGAATGGATTTCTGCCCCTATGTATGCGCATTATATTACATTTATCTACGTTTAGGGAAAGCTGCCAGCTGTCGCACCATGCATTAATCCTCTGCAGGTCCTCCTGGAGTACGTACGAGTCTTCTGATGTTGCTACTTTCTTGTAGACAACCGTGTCATCTGCAAATAGCCTCACGGAGCTACCGATGTTGTCAACTAAGTCATTTATGTATATTGTAAACAATAAAGGTCCTATCACGCTTCCCTGCGGTACTCCCGAAATTACCTCTACATCTGCAGATTTTGAACCGTTAAGAATGACATGTTGTGTTCTTTCTTCTAGGAAATCCTGAATCCAATCACAAACCTGGTCCGATATTCCGTAAGCTCGTATTTTTTTCACTAAACGTAAGTGCGGAACCGTATCAAATGCCTTCCTGAAGTCCAGGAATACGGCATCAATCTGCTCGCCAGTGTCTACGGCACTGTGAATTTCTTGGGCAAATAGGGCGAGCTGAGTTTCACATGATCTCTGTTTGCGGAATCCATGTTGGTTATGATGAAGGAGATTTGTATTATCTAAGAACGTCATAATACGAGAACACAAAACATGTTCCATTATTCTACAACAGATTGATGTAAGCGAAATAGGCCTATAATTATTCGCATCTGATTTATGACCCTTCTTGAAAATGGGAACGACCTGCGCTTTCTTCCAGTCGCTAGGTACTTTACGTTCTTCCAGCGATCTACGATAAATTGCTGATAGAAAGGGGGCAAGTTCTTTAGCATAATCACTGTAGAATCTTAAGGGTATCTCGTCTGGACCGGATGCTTTTCCGCTACTAAGTGATAGCAGTTGTTTTTCAATTCCGATATCGTTTATTTCAATATTTTCCATTTTGGCGTCCGTGCGACGGCTGAAGTCAGGGACCGTGTTACGATTTTCCGCAGTGAAACAGTTTCGGAACACTGAATTCAGTATTTCTGCCTTTCTTCGGTCGTCCTCTGTTTCGGTGCCATCGTGGTCAACGAGTGACTGAATAGGGGATTTAGATCCGCTTACCGATTTTACATATGACCAAAACTTTTTAGGGTTCTTGTTTAGATTGTTTGCCAATGTTTTATGTTCGAATTCGTTGAATGCTTCTCTCATTGCTCTCTTTACGCTCTTTTTCGCTTCGTTCAGCTTTTCCTTATCAGCTATGATTCGACTACTCCTGTGTCCTTTCCTTTAGGCACCCTCCCTGCCTTCTCTTCCCTTTTCCCCTGTACCCTCCCTCCACCACTCTTCCCCCAGGCTTCCCCTCCCCCTTCGTCCCTTCCCCCCATCTCCCCTGCCCAGGGCATCTGCTCCTCCCTCCCTCTCCCACCCCCCTCCACCTATCTTGGCAGGTCCCCGGACTCGCACACGCTCAGTGAACATTCGCGCGCCGGAGATCATCGCCATCAGTGTCTCGTGTGGGTGCCTTCGTCTGCGGTTAGTGTTCTTTCGACGTCACGCCTCCACTGTTCACGTGTGCCGTCGCAGTCGTCCTTATTCTGTGCTCCGTGTCAACAAGTGTTAGTGTTTTTTCGTCCAGCGTGAATGGCTTCATGTTTATTGTTTTTGTATCTACATTTTCTTGCCCGCCGTTTTTCTTGTATTGTTTGTGTCTCCTCTATGTCATATTATTGTACCCCTTAAGGCTGAAGAGCGGCGTAATATGCTGCTGACAGCCCGCCTTGTATGAGGTGCTAAAAATTACAATAAAGAACGGTCTCAAGGTACCCTCCAAACCCACCTTAACCAGTTCACCACTTGGTGTAACCAGTGGTTCCTCCGTCTCAACCCCACCAAAACCCAGGCAATCATCATAGGCCGCACCACTCGCTCCTTTCGCCTCCATGATTTCTACCACACCCCTTATGGTCATCCTATCCAGCTCACCCCCACCTTGAAATACCTTGGCCTCACTCTCGACCGACACTTCACCTGGACCCCTCATCTCCAGACCGTCCAGCAGAAAACCCATTCCCGCCTCCACCTGTTGAAACTCCTGTCTGGCCGGACATAGGGATTGCATCCTTCTACCACCCTCCACACCTACAAATCCCTCATCCGTCCTATCCTCTGTCATGCCAGCGTTGCCTGGATCTCCGCCCCCGCTCGCTTTTACAAGGCCCTCCAAATCCTTGAATGCCATACACTCCGCCTTTCCTTCCGTATCTGCCTTCCTTCCCCCACACGGCTCCTGCATGAACTGATCCCCTTCCCCCACCTCCTCCTGTTCCTCCAACATCTCCGCATACTTTACATTGTTCGCAGGCTTGATCCCCCCCACCCTCTGGTTTCCTCCTTCCTCTCCACCCCCCCCCCCCCTGTTTGCCATGCCTCTATCGCTGTATCCCTCCCTCTCTCCACCTCCACACCCTCCATCTTCTTCATCAGGGCAATTTCCAGTGCCTCCCCCTCCCAGATGACGAACTTCGCCGTGACATGTACCCTTCCTTCCAACTATAAGCTGGCCTTGTTCCCCCACCCTCCCCAGGGCCCCCTTTTTCCTCTTCCCTCCTTCTTCCAGAGCGGATTTTCCTCCATCCCCCCCTCCCCTGAGACCCTGCACCCCATACTTGCCTCTTTCCTTCCCACATCCCTCCCTACCTGGCCCTCTTCAGCGCGCCCCCCGCTCATCTCCCCCATCTCTTCCCCTCCCTCCCTTCTTCAGGTCTCCCTCATCTCCTAGCGCCTGGCAGATCCTGTGTATTGATCATCATCAGTGTGCCACATCAGTGTTGTGTTTAGTGCTGTTTCTCCTGTGTGTCAAGAGGTGTGATTTTAATTGTCTACTGCCTTGAGGTTCGCTGTCACTGTTGCGTTATGTGCTATGCCATCCGTCGATACCTTTATGCTCCAGACATACTGTGCGTTGTGTTCTTTTAATCGTTGCAGTGTGTGGCTTTTTGTGTGTGCTACTTTTAAACAGTTTTTTCTCTCCATTTTACAGTCATCCCGTTTTTTGTCTGTTGGCTTCCATGATGTTCCCCCTTTTTTATATCTATGTTCACCTTATTCTCTCCTATGCTGTTTTTAAATGTCTTCTATTGTTTTGTTCTATGTCTTTTCGCTGAAGAGCAGCACATATGCTGCTGCCAGCCCGCCCCGAAGGGGAATTGAAATACAATAAAGAAAAGAAAAAAGTAGTAGTGTTATTTCATTGGTCTTTTTTCAAGCAGTAAATTTTTGAGCGGTCCTGATTGTGATGTTGCGGTCTGGGCCCGTTCGAGACTTGAGAGTATGTAAACTTAAATGTACTAATTGTGCTGGTTAGTAGTAGGTCAAACGGTTATTCTGGAGTAACGTTTATCACAGTTCTGTTAGTCTTTGATAACCGTTATTTTTAACGGCTATTAATAACTGTCAAGTTATATTTCGCTAGCGAATACCGAATGCTCCGATGGGGCTACAGTTAAATAACGACATAGTTGGAATCCATCTGTTTTGTTATCAGTATAACTGCGAGTAGTGTGAAATGGCAGGAATGTTGTATGAATCATGTCATATCCTTAGCTAATTAACTCTGGGTACATTTTAGTTGACGTTAGAACGATTATTAGTGTTTCATATTATATGTATGTAGGTAATCGGTCGCTATTAGAAATATTATCATCACAGCTGCAACAGAAAGTAAGCGGAACTTCGCCACAGCACTGTTTGAGTAAAATGTTAACAACGTGCGTTTTTAAGTATGAAGTAATATGTAATCTGAATAGTGTAGATTAAATTTGAAGCTTAATTTCTTGTGCTGCTCACTTAATAGAATAAGTATACAGCCTTGTAATACAACAAAAAATATACATAATGTATCAGATTTGTTTACTCCTGTCCTGTACAAGATAGTCCTATAGTGGAAAGTGTAAGTACGCTAATCCAAGTTTTATGTGCAATTTGGAAACTGCTCAATTTCTCCAGCTACAGCATTTTTACAACATATGAAGACATGCAGATCGAAAAGGTTGACAGTGTTACATTTCTGGGACTACAACTCGAAAATAAATTCAGTTGGAAAGGGCATACCACAGAATAGATGAAGCGCCTAAACAGGTCTGTATTTAAAGTGTGAGTGATGTTAGATGTAGGTAACTCATCAAACGGAGAAAAAGTTTTTCGCATGTAAAAGCGTGTAATAAAAATCGATTGTGGTATAAATTCAAGAACATCATGTAGGAACCTGTTCAAGGAACTTTGTAGTCTAACCACTGCTTCCTAATATATTTATTCCTTAATGAAATGTATTACAAGTATTTCCAACCAATAGCTCAATACATAATATCAGTACTAGAAATAGGAACAGCAGTCTACATAAAGACCTAAAATCACTTACCTTGCTCCAAAAGGGGTCCAATATTCAGGAACATGCATTTTCAATAAAATGCCAACAAGTCAGCAACCATTAAAAACTTGGTTTAGATAAAGCACTGTTTACAGACTGTTTGAAATAGTTTTTGATACAGAAGCGTCCGATTCCATGCGTGTGCTTTGCCCCAGGACGACATCAATATGCCGGAAATGGCTATTTTAAGTGTTTCTATGACGTCACTATATACACATGGCAACAAACACTAAGATACATATAAATAATACAATAACAGCTCCCACCAAAAAAAAAAAAAAAAAATCAAACCAACGGGACAACTGCGGGATGTTGGTGGTTTTAGGGTGAGGACAAGGTAGTAAAAAAAAAAAAAATCCATGATCCAAAAACACCAAATGAAGAACATAAGGAAATAAGGGGGGAAAAAATACAGCAGTCCGCTACACTAACAAAATCTGCAGGAATCGGACACTTCTCTTTAACAAAATAGGTCAACCATAGGTGACCATACCAAAACACTAATATCCACAACTAAAAGTACGAAAATAGGAATCAGACATTTCCCTTGACCTACATAGGTCAACCTCAGATGACGATACCAACACATCAACACATACAACTATGAAAATGGGAATCGGTCATTTCCAGTGACCTATATACGTCCACCACAACTACTGATGCCAAAAAACCAACAACTACAACTGCGAAAAATAAAACCAAAACCACAACCTCAAAAATCCACAAATCAAACATCGCTACATAAATTAAAACACTTTTAATACTCCATAAATATACAAAACATCACAACTTGAAAAAAAATTAATTAGCACCAGCAAATCCCGGCACTGCAAACTAGATCAGCCAGCCCCCCTCCTTCCCCCCCCCCCCCCACACACTTACAAAACAACACATAAACACTGTGTCATAATGACATTCACACACCACAACATCTTTAAGTCAAAGCAGACGGATGGAATCAGACGCTTCCGTTGACCCCTCCTTCTACTCTGTAGATGAATCTCTTAACAGAGACAGACCAGATTAAGTAAAAATTCTGCTATATTTGAGTTTTGACAGCACTTGGTCGCAACAGTCAAGATCGGGTATTCTGTGTATGATAAATTTATTAAAAGTGTTTTATTCTGACAGTGTATCAATTCTGTAAATATTAGCAGTTACTCACAAGCAGTAAATATTAGCAGTTATTCACATATTTTGACAAATGATGAGGATAATAATTGTTATATTCAAATCTATTATGTTATACTTTCTAAACCGGTCGGTGTGGCCGTGCGGTTCTAGGCGCTTCAGTCTGGAACCGCGTGACCACTACAGTCGCAGGTTCAAACTCTGCCTCGGGCATGGATGAGTGTGATGTCCTTAGGTTAGTTAGGTTTAAGTAGTTCTAAGTTCTAGGGGACTGATGACCACAGATGTTAAGTCCCATAGTGCTCAGAGCCATTTGAACCATTTATACTTTCTGACATGTTATTTGTCATTCGCGATGGCCAGAGGCTATTTTCGAAGAAGTACGAAAATATTAGTTCGCTCCAGTAACTATCCTTTCTGAAAATATCAGCGGGTTGCAAGACTGGAGTCACTGTGTCAGGAACACAGACACACAGTTATACCATTACCAACTTCCAGGTTACCTTTAGTGGTAGCCCGATGACTGCCAGAGAACGAGAACTGTGAGCCAAAACGATCACCAGAGGAAATTATTTTTTTTTCTTTATTGCCATTTCACACCTTAGACAAGGTGGGCTGGCAGTGGCCACAGTACGCCGCTCTTCAGCCACAGGTATTACAAGAGAAAAAAACATTGGAGACACAGAAAGAACATAGCATAACGGGGGACAAAAAAACAGTAGACACAGATTTTAACCTTGACATATACATATTTTAATTAAGTATTTTTATATAAAAAAAAGATCTACTGAATACAGTATGTGCAAATGGAATGTAACAAATGTACCAGACGCCACCTGTCGGTAATAGTGTTATAATTAATATAAATGGCGGGCACTCTGCCAACCAATTTTATGTGACGTAGCATGTGAAAGTTGCTGGATTTGGATGGGTTACTCCTGTAACTGAAATATCAGGTACGTTCTGGTACATTTGATGTTGATTAGATAGGATGAAAAAGATTTGCTTCCGTGAAATAGTAAATTAGTATCATTATTTTTACAGATCTGAAGATGGTTCTGAATGAACCGAAACCGGTCATATGAATAAAAAATTTGCAATCAAGACGGATTTTAAGTAACATTATAAAATCACTGATAGCTGTTATCCCATAAGACATTATGTCTGTTTTTGCAAAGTTTGTGCCACGTCAGGCTTCGGGATACATTACGAAGTTCTTACGTATTAGGCCAAAGATAATGAAAGAAAACCTGAAAATAAAATTTAACAAAACATACTTAGACGCAGGGATTACTCCTAATTACGCAAAAGTAAAAATCAGGAATATGTCAAACATAGCACAAATAGTAAAACGTAAAAGTGAAGTATTATGGGTTAAAACTCAAATTCGAGAAGCATATAAAATGAAAGACAAGTTAAATAGAGAAGCTTTTAATCTTCACTTGATTTTAGGTGACATTTTATCTCCATTACAGTTCACATACGTAAGCAGAGAGATTGAAAATAGAATTGTCAGGGAGCGAGAACTAACTCTAAACAGACATCAGAAGAAGCTTTTTAACCTAGGTGCAGATTTTAATAGTGATGACGAAACGGTGTATAAAAAGTTGCATACTTTTTGTGAGAGGGTCGTGAACTTAACTGAGATAGAATTAACAAAGGATGTGCAGAACCTTTTAAATAAAGGGCTGCAATATAACCTAAATCCCGCAATTAACTCAAATACAATAAAAAAGACTGTCGCAGAAGTGAAAATTGCATGTGTTATCGCAAATATGAATAGATACGAACAGGCCAACACGGCAGTTAAAGTAAAGAAGTCGATTATAGATGAAATGCACTCTGCTCACAAGAACAGAAACGAACTACTAACTCTTAAGGGCTTGAATAAGAAGTTAAAATCACGTAAGGCTATCTATCATCACAAAGGCAGATAAGGGCGGCACTATGGTTTTAATACATGATACAGACTATATAGAGAAAACTGAAAAGTTCTTTGTGGAAAACGGAACAGTAGAAGTCAAGAAAGATCCAACCAAGAAATTTCAAACAGAAATAAGGAAACAAATAGATAACAGTGTGTTTCTATTCACAGAGGAGGAAAAGCTTAAACTGAAAGTAACGAATCCGCGAATCCCCGAATTACGGTCACAAATAAAGCTCCATAAAGTTGAAAAATCGATTCACCCAATCGTTAATAGCACCAGCAGCCCAAGTTATAAGTTAAATAAAGAGCTAAATAACAGATTGAAGGCGGCATATACATATCGTCGGACTTTCAACATTAGCAACAGCTACGAATTTGCCGAGCAAATTAAAGACGTACTTATACCTCAGAATGCGTCACTAGCTTCATTGGATATCACCAATCTGTACAAAAACATTCACGTAAAAGAAACGATTGCGATCATTAAGAACAATCTCCTCACTCATGGTAAATTGGCACTGGGGGAAGTGATTGAACTAGTGGAACTGTTGGAACAAGTCTTGTCGTTCAATTACTTTACTTTCAATGGTAAAATTTATCAACAAAGATGGGCTGGCAATGGGGAATAGTTTAGCTGGGACGCTGGCTGACATTTTTGTAAATCATTTAGAAAACAAATTCTTTGATGAAAATCCTAATATCGATGAGAAAATTGTATATTACAGGAGATATATTGACGACTCCATTTTATTATACAAAGGAGATAAAAATGATATCGAAAACTTAGCACAAAAAATGAGCTCCCAAACCCGAAAATTAGATTCACCATGGAATTTGAAGAAAACAACTGTATAGATTACTTAGATTTAACACTAATAAAGAAAGATGGGAAGCATGAATTTAGCATATTCAGAAAACCTACGTGTACGGATCTAGTTATCAATGAGCGCTCTTGTCACCCACCGCGATACAAATGGGCATATTTAACTTGGATGGTATACAGGCTACTAAGATTGCTACTAAGCTAACAGGAATTAGAAAAGGAGTTAAGTATTTTAAAAGAAGTGACCGTAGCGAACGGATATACGTGTAAGCAGGTGATGAATATTTATAGGAAGACAAAGAAGCGGAAAATGGAACAAATAGAAGGAAATCAAGTAGCAGTTAAGAGGAACAACAAGAAAAAATATGTAGCTCTCACTTACAATGGAAGCATTACAGATAAAATTGAAAGATGCTTTCGTAAATCCGACGTTAAAATAGGGTTCCGAACAAATAACATGTTAAAATTGAAGCTCCGGCATAGAATATGTAATAGTAGGAATAAATTTCAGGATTCAGGGGTATATAAGACCAAATGGAATGACTGCTGTAAACAATATACAGGGCAGGCTGGTAGGAACTTTGAAACCAGATTCAGGGAGCACACCTACTCTCAAAACAAAACAGCTTTTGGGGCGCATATGGCTGCGACAAAGCACTCAGTCACAAACATTGAACGCAAGTTAGACATACTGCATAGAGCTCATAAGGGACGGTTTCTTAACATTTTGGAAGAAATTGAAATACACTCCTGGAAATTGAAATAAGAACACCGTGAATTTATTGTCCCAGGAAGGGGAAACTTTATTGACACATTCCTGGGGTCAGATACATCACATGATCACACTGACAGAACCACAGGCACATAGACACAGGCAACAGAGCATGCACAATGTCGGCACTAGTACAGTGTATATCCACCTTTCGCAGCAATGCAGGCTGCTATTCTCCCATGGAGACGATCGTAGAGATGCTGGATGTAGTCCTGTGGAACGGCTTGCCATGCCATTTCCACCTGGCGCCTCAGTTGGACCAGCGTTCGTGCTGGACGTGCAGACCGCGTGAGACGACGCTTCATCCAGTCCCAAACATGCTCAATGGGGGACAGATCCGGAGATCTTGCTGGCCAGGGTAGTTGACTTACACCTTCTAGAGCATGTTGGGTGGCACGGGATACATGCGGACGTGCATTGTCCTGTTGGAACAGCAAGTTCCCTTGCCGGTCTAGGAATGGTAGAACGATGGGTTTGATGACGGTTTGGATGTACCGTGCACTATTCAGTGTCCCCTCGACGATCACCAGTGGTGTACGGCCAGTGTAGGAGATCGCTCCCCACACCATGATGCCGGGTGTTGGCCCTGTGTGCCTCGGTCGTATGCAGTCCTGATAGTGGCGCTCACCTGCACGGCGCCAAACACGCATACGACCATCATTGGCACCAAGGCAGAAGCGACTCTCATCGCTGAAGACGACACGTCTCCATTCGTCCCTCCATTCACGCCTGTCGCGACACCACTGGAGGCGGGCTGCACGATGTTGGGGCGTGAGCGGAAGACGGCCTAACGGTGTGCGGGACCGTAGCCCAGCTTCATGGAGACGGTTGCGAATGGTCCTCGCCGATACCCCAGGAGCAACAGTGTCCCTAATTTGCTGGGAAGTGGCGGTGCGGTCCCCTACGGCACTGCGTAGGATCCTACGGTCTTGGCGTGCATCCGTGTGTTGCTGCGGTCCGGTCCCAGGTCGACGGGCACGTGCACCTTCCGCCGACCACTGGCGACAACATCGATGTACTGTGGAGACCTCACACCCCACGTGTTGAGCAATTCGGCGGTACGTCCACCCGGCCTCCCGCATGCCCACTATACGCCCTCGCTCAAAGTCCGTCAACTGCACATACGGTTCACGTCCACGCTGTCGCGGCATGCTACCAGTGTTAAAGACTGCGATGGAGCTCCGTATGCCACGGCAAACTGGCTGACACTGACGGCGGCGGTGCACAAATGCTGCGCAGCTAGCGCCATTCGACGGCCAACACCGCGGTTCCTGGTGTGTCCGCTGTGCCGTGCGTGTGATCATTGCTTGTACAGCCCTCTCGCAGTGTCCGGAGCAAGTATGGTGGGTCTGACACACCGGTGTCAATGTGTTCTTTTTTCCATTTCCAGGAGTGTATACACCCACAAAAATTAAAATCCGGATTTAATCCTCAATGAGCAAAGCGAATTCAATCGTAACGCCTATTTTAGCACTTATGACGACCTACTAAGATGACAAGTGTTGCGTGTGGAGATCCAGACTGAGGGATGAGAGATGGTGCACGGTGGAGAAGCCGGAAGACGCGTGCAGCGCCCGGCGTCGTTGACGGGGCCCTCCTGTGCAAGCCCTCTTGCCCGTGGCGATGGACATCAGACGACTGAGTGGACCGCGGCACAACACCGAAATGGCGGAAACCGCAGAAGCAGACCGACCATAGAGGAAAACAAGTTCCCACCAGCACCATAGATATATAAATCGCCCTATGTTTTTTAGATCGTATAAAAATGATAATTTTACTGTTTTTTAATTCTGACAAGTACAGATTTTAACCTTGCCATCTGCATATTTTAATTAAGTATTTTTAATATAAAAAAAGATTTACTGAATAAGGTATGTGCAAATGGAATGTAACAAATGTACCAGATGCCACCTGTCGGTAATAGTGTTATAATTAATATAAATGATGGGCACTCTGCCAACCAATTTTATGTGATGTAGCATGTGAAAGTTGCTGGATTTGGACGGGTTACTCCTGTAACTGAAATATCAGGTACGTTCTGGTACATTTGATGTTGATTAGATAGGATGAAAAAAAGATTTGCTTCCGTGAAATAGTAAAATAGTATCATTATATTTACAGATCTCAAGATGGTTCTGAATGAACCGAAACCGTTCATATGAATAAAAAATTTGCAATCAAGACGGATTTTAAGTAACATTAGAAGGTTTGGGGGTACAGGAAGCCTGGGGGAGGGAGGAGGGACAGAAGGGAGGGAGGGTGTCCTGAGGAAAAAACACTGGAAGTGGAAGAGGAGGATCAAAGTTGATAGGAGGGGTAGATGGAGGGTTGGAGGGCATCATCAGGGTAGGGGAGCTGGTGGAAGCCACCTTGGGAGAGGGTAAGGAGAGTGGAGAGATGCAGAGGAGGTGGGATGTGGGAATACAGGTGCGACAGCGGACAGCAGTGGGAGAGGATGGGAGAGACAAGTGAGTGAGGGGGATCTAGTTTACAGGAGGCGTAGAGGATCTGTATCCGTTCGAGGAAAAGGAGGAGGTGTGGGAATGGATTAATATCGTACAGGATGCATGTGGGGGAGGGGAAACGGATGCGATAGGTGAGGCGGAGAGCGTGGCGTTCAAGGATTTGAAGGGATTTGTAAAAGGTAGGAGGGACAGAGATCCAGGCAGGGTGGGCGTAGCAGAAGATAGGGTGGATGAAGGATTTATAGGTGTGGAGGATGGTGGAGGGACCATAAAGGAACTTGAGGAGTTCGAGTCACGGGCGTGCCTTGGCTTGAATTGTCTGGAGATGGGGGTCGAGGAGAGGCAATGGTCAAGGGTGACGCCAAGGTACGTAAGGGTGGGGGTGAGGGCGATAGGACGGCCATAGATGGTGACATAGAAGTCGAGGAGACGGAAGGAAGGGGTGGATTTGCCTACAATGATCGCCTGGGTCTTGGACGGATTGACCTTGAGCAACCACTGGTAGCACCAAGTGGTGAATTGGTCAAGATGGGATTGGAGAAGGTGTTGGGAGCGCTGCAGGGTGCGGGTGGTGGCAAGGAAGGCGGTGTCATCGGCGTACTGGAGAAGGTGGACGGGGGGGTGAAGGGCCGGCATGTCCGCCGTATACTAAAGGTACAGAAGAGAGGAGAGGACAGAACCTAGGGGCACACCAGTGGAGGGGAAAATTGTGTAGGAATCCGTGTTATGGATGGTGACCTAGGTAGGACGTTGGGAAAGAAAGGACCCAATCAGACGGACGTAGTTAAGAGGAAGGGCAAAGGTTCGGAGAGGAGATGAGTGAGGTGAAGGAAAAGGTTATCGGTAGAGAAGGACGGCTGAAAGCCACACTGGGTAACGGGAAGGAGGCGGTGCTGGCGGAGATGCTGGTGGATGAGTCAGGTGAGGATGGATTCCAGGACCTTGCTGAAGACCGAGGTAAGGCTGATGGGACTGTAGGAGGAGACAGCAGACGGTGGTTTGTCAGGTTCAAGGAACATCAGGATGGGGGATGTTTTCCACAGGTGGGCAGAACTACATTGTTGAGCCTGGCCAGAGAGGAGAGGAAGGAGGCAGGAGCTTCACAAAGTTGGCGATAGGTGACACGATCGTAAACAAGAGCGGTGTTGTGTTTCATGCGGAGTGCAGTGATGAGATCCTGAGTAGTGATGGGGGCATTGCGTTCGTTCTGTGTAATGTTGTCCAAGTACTGGAAGCCAGGAGCGAGGGGAGAGGCAGAGGTGTCAGTTTGACTGCGGACATCTGGGAAGAGGGAGTAATGGAAGTGGGTATCATCTGGGATGGTAAAGACATTGAAGAGGTAGGAGGCAAAGTGATTGGCCTTACTATGGTTGTCAGGGAAGGATTGATTAACATGAAGGAGAGGATAGTAGGGAGGGGGTTTAGATCCGGTAAGGCGGCAGAAGGCTGACCAGTACTTGGACGAGTTGATAGGAAGTGTAGCATTAAGATGGGTGCATGTCTTCGCCAGTCCCAGCATTTCTTAGCCGTGAGCAAGTTTTTGATGTGTCGTTGTAGTTGCCGGTGGCGTTGTAGTGTGTCTGGGTCACACGTGTGAAGGAAGGAACGGTAGGGACGGCGTGATTCACGGAAATGGAAGTGGGGGTAAAGTAGGACAATGGGGGTGGATGGCGATGGAAGGGCCTCCACAACCTCAGACAAGGTCTGGAGGAGAAAGGAGGCGGCACAGGTAATATCATCAAGGTGGTGGTAGGTGAATGGGTGGCTATCAACCTGGATAGAGAGGGTATCCTGGTAGGGATTCCAGTTTGCCGAGAGGAAATTATTATTTTTTTCTTTATTGTTATTTTTCACCTTATACAAATGTGGGCTTGCAGCGGATAAATCTACTGTGTTCTTCAGCCACAAGCATTACAATAAAAGAGACAATGAAGACAGGAAAGTAACAGATTGGTGGTTAAAAAAACAGTAGATACAAAAATTAAAAACACGAAGGCATTCACACTCGACGAAAAACACAAGAAACTGTCAGCACTGCGCACAGACACTGATGACTTAGACGGTACGAGTGAACGAAGGAACGTGGCGGCGAAAAACACTAAATCACAAACACAATGGCACACACACAAGAAACTGATGGCGATGATATCTGGTGTGCAAATGTCCACTGAACTTGTGCGAGGGACCTGACAAGAGGGGAAGAAGGTGGTGGGGGAGGGAGAGGGGAGAGCGAAGATGCCAATGGCAGAGGAGATGGTGGGAGGAATGAAGGTATGGGCGCAAGGGAAGCTGGGGAGGAGGGGGGAAAAGGAGGAGGGAGGGAAGGGGGAAAGAAGGGAGAGAGGGTGCCCATAGGAACAAACACAGGAAGAGGGAGAGGAGTATCAATGTTGGTAGGAGGGGTAGATGGAGGGGAGGAGGGCATCATCAGGGAGGGGGAGCTAGTGGAAGCCTCCTTGAGAGAGGGTAAGGAGAGTGGAGAGATGGAGAGCTTGTGGGAAGTGGAAATACAGGCACGGCAGCGGGCGGGGTCGGAAGAGGATGGGAGAGACAAGCGGGTGAGGAGGATCGAGGTTACGGGAAGTGTAGAGGACCCGTATCCGTTCGAGGAAAAGGAGGAGGTGGGGGAATGTAATAAGGTTGTACAGGATCCACGTTAGGGAGGGGAGACGGATGTGATAGGCGAGGCGAAGAGCATGGT
Organism: Schistocerca serialis cubense; assembly: GCF_023864345.2. Taxonomy (NCBI): domain Eukaryota; kingdom Metazoa; phylum Arthropoda; class Insecta; order Orthoptera; family Acrididae; genus Schistocerca; species Schistocerca serialis. The sequence continues at coordinate 124,284,798 of NC_064648.1, read as the reverse complement.
GTTCAAGGATCTGAAGAGATTTGGAAAAGGTAGGAGGATCGGAAATCCAGGCAGGGTGGACGTAGCAGAGGATCGGGCAGATGAGGGATTTATAGGTGTCGAGGATGGTGGAGGGGTCCAGGAAGGACGGCCAGGAAGGAGCTTGAGGAGACGGAGTTGGGAGCGTGCCTTGGCTTGGATTGTCCGGAGGTGGGGGGCCAGAAGAGGCTACAGTCAAGTGTGATGCCATGGTATTTAAGGGTAGGGGTGAGGGCGATAGGGCGGCCATAGATGGTGACATAGAAATCGAGGATGCGGAAGGAAGGGGGTGGTTTTGCCTACAATGATCTCCTAGGTTTTGGAGGGTTTGACCTTAAGCAACCACTGGTTGCACCATGTGGTGAACCGGTCAAGATATGACTGGAGTAGGTGTTGGGAACGCTGCAGGGTGGGGCCGAGGGCAAGTGCCATCGGCGTACTGGAGAAGGTGGATTGGAGGTGAAGGCGGCGGCATGTCCACTGTATGCAAAAGGTACAGAAGAGGGGAGAGGACGGAACCTTGGGTCACACCGGCAGAGGGGAAAAGGTGTAGGAATCCGTGTTATGGTTGGTGACGTAGGAAGGATGGTGGGAGAGAAAGGGGCCGATCAGACGGACGTTGAGGAAATTATGGATCGCTGACAGATGTTTCCATAGTCGCTCGAATTCCTTATGGTAACTCTCTTTATACTACCCATCCACGCTAAATTGACATATAAGGCGGTGGCTCAAGGGAACAACCGTACTTGTTAATGCCTGTACTGCAGCTCCTATCAGCCACCGCTTGGACATTAACTTTATTTAATTGTTTGTGCTAAAAGTAACGAAGGCACACAAAATAGTACACAGCTCTTGTCAATAGATGGCGCGCATTCTCACAGTTATTCCCATGCCCTATAGAACGCCTTCCAAATGGTGTATCCCTCTCTTTCGTTCGTAGCCTGATCTCTGATGAGTTGACGGGAAAGCATAGTATGATCTTTAGTCAACAGATGGCGTGAGGCACTGTCAACTCCTGTTAACTCAGACACTGCTCTGATTGTTAAACGGCGATCTTGTCGAACAAGTTTACCGATGTTTTCAATGTTTGCATCAGTTTTTGCTGACAATGGTCTGCCAGTGCGAGTGTCATCACTGGTGTCTTCGCGGCCATCTTTAAATCGTTTAAACCACTCAAACACTTGTGTTCGCGATAAACAATCATCGCCGTACACTTGTTGTAACATTACAAACGTTTCACTTGCAGATTTTCCTAGTTTGAAACAAAATTTGATGTTAACACTCTGTTCTTTCTGTACACTCAACATTTTCCGACGCACAGACAAAACGTCAACTACTTAAAACAGACGCCACGGGCAGACTGAGTGCAGGAGGCAGATGAAACTCGAGCAGCAGGCGGAGCGAGAGTCACGTGACAGGCCACGCGACTTTCAGCCTTATTGCATTCGTTTTATTGTTTCACCAGTACTAGTTCGGTTTTTTTCTAGCCACACCTCGTATATATGTATCCAAACTTTCAGCCAATGGGCGTTCAGATCGCTGTTGCTAGGCGGATCTGACGTCATGTTTGCGGAAATTGTGACCGAAGTTTGTCTCGTAACACTGTCTCAGATTGTAAGATCCTACTCCCGAATAGACAGATCTCGTCCATACTAAGGTTCCAGAACATTGCCTCCTATGGTTTCATCACTAACAGTCCTTGTTGACGCTTAATTGTCAAATGAACATGTAACCTGGCTGCTACTGAGCGTAATACTTGGCTTAAACATGTGAAGGGATTGCACGTGCAAACACATTCCCCCCCCCCCCTCTTCTTTTATTTTCAAAATTCAATATGCTCGAAGACCCTGTTTAATTTTGAAATATTTTCGGTTGGGTGTCTCTTGCCCTCGGTTTACATCTTTAATCATTGGTATTACTTCGTCTTACACATACTCTACAATCATTGCTTATCGACTACTGTTCTTATTACTACACTATCCTTAACACGTTATAGCTATACAGATACATGTCCCATTGAAGTGAGTATGTATCTTTAAAATTACTTCTGATCGTTATCTGATTCGATCTTTATCTGATGCCTTGAGAGTGGCACCATTTTAGCTTTAAATCATTTCTGAATATACCATGAACACTATATAATACATACCTTAATTAAAATTGAATACTTATTCTGATGCACTTCTGTTTTATCTGAGATGGAACATCTACTCATATGCCCCTTACTTTTAGCTCATCTAAACATTTACATATTAATTATTTCTACATCCAAGTTAATCAAAAATTTATAAAACTCACATTTGGCTAATCTTACTTTATAATGCCCATTTTCTACTACATACAAGAACATGTTCCATAATCATCGGCTAAGTAATTGCCGTCCTTTTAGTCACTGGTTGATTACTTTTTGTTTCTTTTTCGCCAGCGAATACCGTCCTTCTCACTCTTATAACTATAAAGCATTCCCTCTAACTTATTTCAATACTTCTTATCTTTACTGAAGGTACCTCTCGGGTTACCATTACCCATTATTGGATGTGGGGACGCCTTTGTATGACCCTCATCATCTTTATACTTCATAACGTATAGTGATACCATCCTCGGCCACTCATTAACTTATACCTTTTCTTTCTTTTATTCCATGGGGTTTGGACCCAGTTCCCATACTTACATAACTTCAATTCTTCATCTTATTCTGCTGCACTTACCTCTTTATCCTTTGGTCACGATTTACCTTGTCAGTTGGCTAAACATATGTTTCGAATTTTGTTACCATTCGATCTCTTTACTGTTCTCTTATCTAAGCACAATTGCAGAATGATACCCACTTATATCTATTTTTCCTGTTTTCGCTAAGTTGTTTGTTCACTGTCTCCATGGTGTCTTTTTAGAATTTGTTAAATTTGTTTCCAACAGGATAATATTCTTTGTCTCTGTATACCTTGTTTACTCTAATCATAGCTTTTTCCTTGTTGTACTGACTGTCTTTTAGGGTTGATACATGTTATAATCACATAATTTCAGATTTTGCTAAACATTTTCCAACAGGATAACACAATTTTATAAATAGCTTTTCCTTTTTTGTACCGTCTCTTTTTCTCACTTACCAGTGTTACTCACTATTCCCATGTTCCTATATTCTAAGATGAAGCAGGGACTGATGATAGAGCATCATTTTGACAGAAACAAGGGAATATTGGCAATATGACGAGAATTGGAATATTTTGCCGATGCCTGAGCACCTGGTGTGTGTCACGCACCTTACCTTGCAAAGCAGTTGTACACTCTGAAGTTGGATAGCGATGAATTAAAGATGATAGTAAATAGTTCTGACTGAAAGAAGATGAAGATTGACAATATGAAGGGAAACTGAAATAATATTCGCTTCAGTCGCAGGTTCGAATCCTGCCTTGAGCATGGATGTGTGTGATGTCCTTAGGTTAGTTAGGTTTAAGTAGTTCTAAGTTCTAAGGGACTGATGACCACATATGTTAAGTCCCATAGTGCTCAGAGCCAAATGAACCTTTTTTTGAAATAAAATTGTCAATAACTTGAGTGCCAGGTGTTTGTTAAACAACTTGTGTTGTACAGAACACAACGCCCTCTGAGGTTAAAAAAAATGGCTCTGAACACTATGGGACTGAACTTCTGAGGTCATCAGTCCCCTAGAACATAGAACTGCTTAAACCTAACTAACCTAAGGACATCACACACATCCATGCCTGAGGCAGGATTCGAACCTGCGACCGTAGCGGTCGCTCGGTTCCAGACTGCAGCGCCTAGAACCGCTCGGCCACCCCAGCCAACTGAGGTTTTCGGTTGATCCTTTGACCAGTTGTGTGTGTCCTGTCTATCATTGTCTCCTGTTGAGTTATTCCATTATCTGTGTGTTGAGGATATTGTATCTGTCTGTTTGTCAGTTCTCCTTGTATCCTATCTTCATTAGGTCCGTTGTTTTCCCAGGGGTTCCTTCTCCAACCTTCTAGATTCTGATTGTTCCCTGAAAATGAATCCAATTGGTCCAGCGCTTGCACAATTGCGTTTACATCTGCCTTATATATTCCTATCAATTTTCCTTGTACCCTCAGAGGCAACTTGATCAAAATAATTGATATTAAATCCGTTTCTTTCAGGGGATCATCTAAATACAAGTTCTTTTCCACATACTTCTGGAAGAACTCTTTGTAACTCCTGCAACCACAATTATTTAAGTTTCGACAGTGGCATTGTAGTGAGAAGGAACCAATTCTGCCTTACTTCTCTGGTTTAGTATCACTAACCTGGTGTCCTGCTGCTTCGGTAGTCCCTCGTTGCACAGTAGTAGCGCTCAGGTACCAGATTCCACGTAGGTGCGATCCTGGCAGTCATTTATGAATACAGACATGTGCAAATATTTTCACTGCTCTAGGAGAACTCGTCTTTGTTGTATTTTTTCGTACCGTAATTAGTAAAATAACTCAAGGCTCATTCCGCTTAAGAACTTGATGCTCGCAAGTCCTTAAATAAGTCCCTGTGCGGTAGTAATGCATGAAAGGAAACAAACTGTTGGACAAAAGAATGGAGAGCTCCCTGCTTTTTGCGTTTCTGATAGATCGTATGACAAGAATCTGGTGTCATATTATACTTCAGAACCCTAAACTGTTTACTTTCTTACTTCATACGAAAACAAAACCTATAATATGAGAAGAGGAAATGGCTTACGTGCCTCTCAGAAACTTCAGCTTTTTGTGTTTATTTCCTCACTTCATACTAAAACAAGGGCGTTGATATGAGAGGAGGAAATGAAGTATACGCTTCCAAGACATAATATTTCCTTGTGTGCAACTACTGCATGCATGAAAGCTCTGCAGTTAATTTTTGTGTGTTGGATAAATTTTGATATCATCTACATTACTTTGTGAGAAGGTTCCGAGTTTTGGGATTCAAAGAGCGTAAAATTTTCATCACTGGTTAATAATATGATAACTAGTGACGTGATACCCGTTGCAATTGCTCCATGGCACCTGTGAGTAGAGTCTCACGTTGGTTACTATAAGGAAATGCAGGCAGTGATGTCCGCTCACTGCAGTCAGAGCCATGTTTATTTCCTTCTGTTTATGGAGAAGCGTCTGCAGCAGCATCCACGCTCAGCCAACATAAACAAATCGTGGCGGCATTGGGCACTGCTAATCGTTGCACTTGTTGCGGGTCGCGACAACAAGAGCGCACTGTCTCTGGCAACGATATAATGGAGTTTATACATCTTACTTGCTTACCGTAATTTGCAGGACATGGGTTGGCTAAAAATTCAATTTGTAGTAACTAGCCACTGCATTACAATGGTTAACAGTTACATTTGATACAATATTTATTGTGGCTTGTCTCTCTCTTATGTTGATAGTATTGATTCAGATCGGGCACGAACATGAAAACACACACACACACACACACACACACACACACACACACACACAGAGTCACTGATTGCAGTGAGAGTGACGACTGCTGTCTGTTGAACAACACATGCACCAATCAATAATCAGAGACACTGTGACCGAATGGTGTCTCAATTGTTGGCAACAAATTCCAGCTGTAGTAGTAGTGCAAAACACACTGTTGGAGCTATCAGATGGAAAATATTATGTTCACACTACTCTTTGCTCGAGTTTACGTCTTTTGGTAGGATTCAGCCTTTCATTTCTTCCTAGAAAGTTAACGATAAAAGCATCATAACACGTCACCAGTAACAGAATTGCATAGGAATGCTCAATGAGCGACCTGATGACGTTCAAGCCAAACTGTAATAATACTCATTTCATTGATTTTTGTTGTTTCGAATTAGAGCACTCAGTACTCCTACACCAGACTTCTGAACCTTGCCTGTTGAATGCAAATGTCGCATGACGGTTAAATGGTAATCCATAACTTATTACAGTAGTCAAGACTTCCTTAACGTGAAAAATCATTAATGCCAGAACGATCTTTGTTGAACCAAGAATATCTTTTTCTGGCGTATTTTTACCAAAAGCACTCGCTCCAGACACAGTTCAAATTTTTCGAGTTGCCTCCTCTGCATTCAGCCCTCTATTATACAAAAAGCAAATATTGTGTTGCTGATGTTATACCTTTTTCCACTTGCGACCCAATTTTACAACGCTTAACTGTAGTTCATGATTTTCAAGTATGCAAAATCCAATGCTTAACTGCAAGATATAACTAGAACTTGAAATTCTAAAATGACGGTTGATACATACACGACAGTATCGCGCCTCGTTCACCTGGGCGGCGCCGGATTCCATGCAGTGGGTGGCGTCTCGGTGCCTATTCTGTATCTTTCCGGCATTGTGCCGATCGTTTCGGTACTCCAGAGCACCGAACGCTCTAGTACTCGAATTAGCGTCCCTGCATCATTCAGTATGCATTTCGGTAGTGATAACGTTTGGGTCTAGAGAACCGAAACACTGTTGTCGGTTCGCGTTGTGCAAGCCAATCAAAAGCAAGCAGCTGCAGATCCGCACATGCACACTGCAGCGCACACAGCACCATAGACACAAAGTTGGTAGCACATGACACAGGCGCGCTATTCTTCCAAGTACCGAAAATTGCGCTTACGTTGCCATAACGCATGACGCCGCATTCCATCGAGCTGATGTGCCTGCCTTCATCGGTCTTGCCTCCTCCTTAAAAGTATCAGGCGCAGTATATCCATTTCCATGTTCCTCAGCTGAAATGCATAGAAATTTTTACAGTTTCCCTGTCCGCATGTTTCCATGCATGCATAATAACAATAGCGTATTTGTATTCTGCAAATTGTCGTAAAGGCCGCATTATGTCAACTTATTCTCATTGACGCTGACATTGGGTTATGGTGAAGTTTATGTTTCGAAGAATGAGTTAAGGAATAGTGTGTAGTACCACATTGTACTAATATACCTAAAAAACACCAGAAAAATTGATTCTGAGAGTTTCAAAGAATAAGAAGATGAACAGAGTGTGGTTATAACTCACTCCTAGAGATTCACATGATTAAGTAGCCCACTTCCCTATATGATAGGTCAACGATTTGGGTCGTAAAAACAAAACTGAAAAAAAAAAAACATTTTGGGGAGCTCCTGCAGTTCCTCGAAGTTTATAACATGCATCTTATGAATGAAAACCCCCCATGAACCATGGACCTTGCCGTTGGTGTGGAGGCTTGCATGCCTCAGCGATACAGATAGCCGTACCGTAGGTGCAACCACAATGGAGGGGTATCTGTTGAGAGGCCAGACAAATGTGTGGTTCCTGAAGAGGGGCAGCAGCCTTTTCAGTAGTTGCAAGGGCAACAGTCTGGATGATTGACTGATCTGGACTTGTAACAATAACCAAAACGGCATTGCCGTGCCGGTACTGCGAACGGCTGAAAGCAAGGGGAAACTACAGCCGTAATTTTTCCCGAGGGCATGCAGCTTTACTGTATGATTACATGATGATGGCGTCCTCTTGGGTAAAATATTCCGGGGGTAAAATAGTCCCCCTTTCGGATCTCCGGGCGGGGACTACTCAAGAGGATGTCGTTATCAGGAGAAAGAAAACTGGCGTTCTACGGATCGGAGCATGGAATGTCAGATCCCTTAATCGGGCAGGTACGTTAGAAAATTTAAAAAAGGAAATGGATAGGTTGAAGTTAGATATAGTGGGAATTAGTGAAGTTCGGTGGCAGGAGGAACAAGACTTCTGGTCAGGTGACTACAGGGTTATAAACACAAAATCAAATAGGGGTAATGCAGGAGTAGGTTTAATAATGAATAGGAAAATAGGAATGCGGGTAAGCTACTACAAACAGCATAGTGAACGCATTATTGTGGCCAAGATAGATACGAAGCCCACACCTACTACAGTAGTACAAGTTTATATGCCAACTAGCTCTGCAGATGATGAAGAAATTGAAGAAATGTATGATGAAATAAAAGAAATTATTCAGATTGTGAAGGGAGACGAAAATTTAATAGTCATGGGTGACTGGAATTCGAGTGTAGGAAAAGGGAGAGAAGGAAACATAGTAGGTGAATATGGATAGGGGGACAGAAATGAAAGAGGAAGAGGCCTGGTAGAATTTTGCACAGAGCACAACATAATCATAACTAACACTTGGTTTAAGAATCATGAAAGAAGGTTGTATACATGGAAGAACCCTGGAGATACTAAAAGGTATCAGATAGATTATATAATGGTAAGACAGAGATTTAGGAACCAGGTTTTAAATTGTAAGACATTTCCAGGGGCAGATGTGGACTCTGACCACAATCTATTGGTTATGACCTGTAGATTAAAACTGAAGAAACTGCAAAAAGGTGGAAATTTAAGGAGATGGAACCTGGATAAACTAAAAGAACCAGAGGTTGTACAGAGATTCAGGGAGAGCATAAGGGAGCAATTGACAGGAATGGGGGAAATAAATACAGTAGAAGAAGAATGGGTAGCTTTGAGGGATGAAGTAGTGAAGGCAGCAGAGGATCAAGTAGGTAAAAAGACGAGGGCTAGTAGAAATCCTTGGGTAACAGAAGAAATATTGAATTTAATTGATGAAAGGAGGAAATATAAAAATGCAGTAAGTGAAACAGGCAAAAAGGAATACAAACGTCTCAAAAATGAGATTGACGGGAAGTGCAAAATGGCTAAGCAGGGATGGCTAGAGGACAAATGTAAGGATGTAGAGGCCTATCTCACTAGCGGTAAGATAGATACCGCCTACAGGAAAATTAAAGAGACCTTTGGAGATAAGAGAACGACTTGTATGAATATCAAGAGCTCAGATGGAAATCCAGTTCTAAGCAAAGAAGGGAAAGCAGGAAGGTGGAAGGAGTATATAGAGGGTCTATACAAGGGCGATGTACTTGAGGACAATATTATGGAAATGGAAGAGGATGTAGATGAAGATGAAATGGGAGATATGATACTGCGTGAAGAGTTTGACAGAGCACTGAAAGAGCTGAGTCGAAACAAAGCCCCTGGAGTAGACAATATTCCATTGGAACTACTGACGGCCGTGGGAGAGCCAGTCCTGACAAAACTCTACCATCTGGTGAGGATGATGTATGAGACAGGCGAAATACCCTCAGACTTCAAGAAGAATATAATAATTCCAATCCCAAAGAAAGCAGGTGTTGACAGATGTGAAAATTACCGAACTATCAGCTTAATAAGTCACAGCTGCAAAATACTAACACGAATTCTTTACAGACGAATGGAAAAACTAGTAGAAGCCAACCTCGGGGAAGATCAGTTTGGATTCCGTAGAAACACTGGAACACGTGAGGCAATACTGACCTTACGACTCATCTTAGAAGAAAGATTAAGGAAAGGTAAACCTACGTTTCTAGCATTTGTAGACTTAGAGAAAGCTTTTGACAATGTTGACTGGAATACTCTCTTTCAAATTCTAAAGGTGGCAGGGGTAAAATACAGGGAGCGAAAGGCTATTTACAATTTGTACAGAAACCAGATGGCAGTTATAAGAGTCGAGGGACATGAAAGGGAAGCAGTGGTTGGGAAGGGAGTAAGACAGGGTTGTAGCCTCTCCCCGATGTTGTTCAATCTGTATATTGAGCAAGCAGTAAAGGAAACAAAAGAAAAATTCGGAGTAGGTATTAAAATTCATGGAGAAGAAATAAAAACTTTGAGGTTTGCTGATGACATTGTAATTCTGTCAGAGACAGCAAAGGACTTGGAAGAGCAGTTGAATGGAATGGACAGTGTCTTGAAAGGAGGATATAAGATGAACATCAACAAAAGCAAAACAAGGATAATGGAATGTAGTCTAATTAAGTCGGGTGATGCTGAGGGAATTAGATTAGGAAATGAGGCACTTAAAGTAGTAAAGGAGTTTTGCTATTTGGGGAGCAAAATAACTGATGATGGTCGAAGTAGAGAGGATAAAAAATGTAGGCTGGCAATGGCAAGGAAAGCGTTTCCGAAGAAGAGAAATTTGTTAACATCCAGTATTGATTTAAGTGTCAGGAAGTCATTTCTGAAAGTATTCGTATGGAGTGTAGCCATGTATGGAAGTGAAACATGGACGATAAATAGTTTGGACAAGAAGAGAATAGAAGCTTTCGAAATGTGGTGCTACAGAAGAATGCTGAAGATTAGATGGGTAGATCACATAACTAATGAGGAAGTATTGAATAGGATTGGGCAGAAGAGAAGTTTGTGGCACAACTTGACCAGAAGAAGGGATCGGTTGGTAGGACATGTTCTGAGGCATCAAGGGATCACCAATTTAGTATTGGAGGGCAGCATGGAGGGTAAAAATCGTAGAGGGAGACCAAGAGATGAATGCACTAAGCAGATTCAGAAGGATGTAGGTTGCAGTAGGTACTGGGAGATAAAAAAGCTTGCACAGGATAGAGTAGCATGGAGAGCTGCATCAAACCAGTCTCAGGACTGAAGACCACAACAACAACAACATGAATGAAGACGTTTCGTATATGGCGCTACAGTCCAAAAATATTACGATGGGGACCATTCATCTCTGTCTACTGTGGTTGAGGATTCGATCGCAGATAAACAGTTGTGACAAGAAAGCTTCTGAAGATGACTGCTGCTAGTTACATTCCCAGTAATTTAAGTTGTGTTCTTAGATTCCTGTCTAACCGAAACTAGGAAATCGCTATATATTCGGAAAAAAATGGAAAATTATTTCTGACAAGAAAAAATATAAAGGCCACTGTCGGTTGTTTCACCCACAGCAATTTCATCTCCAGCAATTTCGTATTTCGTTTTTTAAACACACACTAATCACGAAATTGTTACTGAGGAAGTGTGCTCTTATATGTAAGTAATAACGAATATTGCTCAAAAATCTTAACTTACACGAATAACAATGTCTCACAACGTGCTGGATACATGAAGCGGAAAAAAAATCTTTCACCCATCCATGTGCGAACCCAGATGCTTGTATACAGCATACCCATGCGCTAACCACAATTTTTTTTTATACATTCTCATTTCGTTCGTTTTCGTTCGTTATATCTGCTCGGTGCGGACATAGAAAAACATCCATTTCAGTTTGTTTTTGATCCATTAACTCAGTTTTTTTGTTACAGAGGGTAGCTATCCCTCTGACCGAACACGCTGAGCTACCGTGTCAGCTACCACTTGGCCACGCCTAACAACAGAAATATACCGCTCAGTTCTTGTACTATTGTGCAGAGTAACGTAGGCTGACTTTGTTGCCAAATGGTGCTCCGTAAGTCATAAATACATGATAGTTTGGAAGGTTTCCAGTATCAGGTTTCAAATAATTGCTTTCCTTTGTTACTTCAAAGTTATAAACACGTTTCGATTATTACTAACTAAACCATTTGTGGGGAAAAGTACAAGAAGCCACTAGTAACGTCAGTTCACACTCATGTAATATACGTAAGCAGAGGCGATGTCTTGATATTTAATGACCTTCAAACTCTTATTTGCATAAAAATAACATGTATTTTGAGAGAATAATGACACAAAACATTTTTTTATGTACTCATTAACAGAAACAACCTAACCTAACCATATTTCTAACAAAGGAAAATTGTCTATTAAGAACTCACTTTCACACTGGATGCATCCTTTGGTGATTCTTTAGTAACACAATCACTAAATCGAAAGCTAAAACCGATAAATATGTTTAAAATAACAAATTATAAGTATACATAAACCACAGCTCACCGATCAACAGGGCCACCCGAAATCCAAAACCTTTCGTTACAATTGTCGTAAAATCGTTGGAAGTCCATTCGGTAACAGGTCTCAGAAGCTTACTGAATAGGATGTTTCGGTAAAGAACCCAAAATGACGTCAGTACCGAGACAAACCTACTACACCAATCGGTATGAACGATACAGAATGGGGCCCCTGGCCAGTTGCTGGTAGCCGCCACAGCACTAGGAAACGCTCAAGCGCAAGCTGTTCTGATCGCGACGTAGCCGCGATCTGTCTTGCAGAATTGTTTCTTGAAGTATTTTTTATTATTGGTGGGTTCAATCACACTCATAACTTTACATGAGGGCCGATACGTCGGGGAAAAAGTTTATATGGTTGGACACAAACACGCGACAATAAGTTTAGAATGCACTATAATTACCACTAGATCACGGGCTCACACTTCACAAGAACACCTAGGAAGCAGACTACCTTTCCTCGTGACACTTCTGCATCTTACAGTGTTGCCAGATTGTGCCAAGGGCCGGACTGAGCGTTGTCAGGGGTGGTCGGTTTTATTGGGCACCTTAAGTGAACAACTCAGGCTTAGTCTCTGTGGCTGCCGGCCGGCGAACAGGTTTTATGTCTAAGACTGTCCATGTAGCCTGGCAGCTACTGAACATTCCCGATCGCTTAAGTGTGTGTAATACTTGGCTTAAACACGTGAAAGGAATGCACGTGCATTACACCAGTCCAAAGCCAAGAGCGGAAAGCAGAAATGTGGAAGGAGTACTGCGTGCAGAGTTTGACAGAGCACTGAATGACCTAAGTCGAAACAAGGCCCTGGAGTAGACAACATTCCGTTAGAACTACTGATAACCTTGGGAGAGCCAGCCCTGACAAACCTCTACCATCTGGTGAGCAAGATGTATGAGACACGTGAAATATCCTCAGACTTCAAGAAGAATATGATAATCCCAATCTCAAAGAAAGCAGGTGTTGACAAATGTGAAAATTACCGAACTATCAATTTAATTAGTCATGGCTGTAAAATACTAACACAAATTTTTTACAGGTGAATGGAAAATATTGTAGAAGCCAAACTACCGAACTATCAATTTAATTAGTCATGGCTGTAAAATACCTACACGAATTCTTTACAGGTGAATGGAAAATCTGGTAGAAGACGACCTCGCAGAAGTTCTGTTTGGATTCCACAGTAACGTTGGAACACGTGAGGCAATACTGACCCTATGACTTATCTTAGAAGATAGATTAAGGAAAGGCAAACCTACGTTTCTAGCATTTGTAGACTTAGAGAAAGCTTTTGACAATGTTGACTGGAATACACTCTTTCAAATTCTGAAGGTGGTAGAGTTCAAATACAGTGAGTCAAAGACTGTTTCCAATTTGTACAGAAACCAGATGGCAGTTTTAACAGTTGAGGGACATGGAAGGGAAGCAGTGGTTGAGAAGGGAGTGAGACAGGTTTGTAGACTATCCCCAATGTTATTCAATCTGTATATTGAGCAAGCAGTAAGGAAACAAAAGAAAATTTCGGAATAGGAATTAAAATCCATGGAGAAGAAATAAAAGCTTGAAGGTTTCTGATGACATTGCAATTCTGTCAGAGACAGCAAAGGACCTGGAAGAGCAGTTGAACGGAATGGACAGTGTCTTGAAAGGAAGATATAAGATAAAAGTCAACAAAAGCAAAACAAGGATAATGGACTGTAGTCGAATTAAATTCCTCTAGTGCGTCCCAAATCCGGGTAGCCTCCATTTGTGGTGAAAAGGAAGCAAGTTTTCCTGATATGTTACGCACTCTGTGGCAGTGTAAATATGTGTTTGCTTGTGCATTATGAATGAAAAAGCATTGCAATCGTTTAAATTTTCTATACATTTCCTTCTATCCCATAAATTACATAAATAAACAATAATATAAATAAAGAACTATATAAACAAACAATATTGCACGCATTCCTTACATTGCAATCGATTTCCCACCAAAATCTATACATAAACAAATAAACTAAATTTCATTCAGAGATTCATATCCCATAAATTGTTTAAATTAACAATATTCCACACATTGTCTAAATTCTTCACATAATATTCCATGAACCAACATCAATTTCCCACCGAATTCTTTAAATAAGTAAACTATATTGCCTAAACTGTTTAAACAATGTTCCATACTCTGCAATCGATTTCCCAACTAAATTCCGTAAATAAATAAACAAATACAAATAATTAAACAATACTCCATACACTGAATTTCACAGTGGGGGAGGGGTTTCCCAGATGGGATTAATCAGTTGATCGATATCATTAGTCAGTCATTCAAATAGATATCAAAAGTGTGCTCGTATCAGCGAGGGGAGTTCACAGAGGGATGGGGATGGATGTTGGAGAAGGGAAGGGTAGGGTGATGGGTGTGGACACTAGGTTAAAGGCCTGTTAATCGAAGAGAAGGATAATCCCCACGGGGTCATAATCCTATTAGCAGAACATTAGGTTAATGACCTGTCAATCAAAAGAGAACAATAGGTTGGCCTCTGAATGTATACTTGTCCCTGATGTAGGCTCTGAGCGCCTCTCTGACATTTCCTCAGTCCTCACATTCTGTCGTGTCTCGAAGTTGACTGCTTCCTTCTTGATGGTGTTTTTCTTCCATGCTTCACCCATTCCTGCTACCATCAGCAAATAGTGGCATCATCCCACTCAGATGTTGAGTGATCTGCCAATTACTCTGACTACCTTCTTTAACCCAACTACACGTCCTCTCTCAAATGTTAACTTCTGCGTATATTGTGCACATGCCTACCCGCCAGGCGTACTTACTGCGTAGCTGAGTACGTAGAATGAAATTCACAAAGACTTTATACCTTGGTATCGACACATCCCCTGTTTGCTAGCCTTGCCAGTCACGCATTGATATTGCACTGCAGTGTCACATGTTCATCCATCAGGCACCAAAGTTTACAATTTTGTATTTTCTGCCGATACCTATATTCGTTTCAGTTTGCGACCAATCTGCATAAGTTGTTCATTGTGCACCTCTTTTTTCTTTATTCACCTCTCAGACTGTAAAATGTATGTTTCACATTGCTCTATATGCTAAGGTAACAACGAGTTAGATAATTCTCCCATTTACACGCATGTCATGTTTGGGTGCAGAACGGCTGGCTTGTACCATGTGACGTCCAACTGACCAATTGTCTTTAATAATAGTATGGAAATGAAGAATTATTTAGGATTATGTAGTGATTCTGAATTCATGAGGTTAAAAAATCCTTTCTTCTGCAAATGTGCAGAAAAATAACTATATCTGCATGAAAGAAATTGTTTATTCTTCGAGTTAAATAAAAGCAATCTTTTGTGGAGATCTCGTCCGAACATCACGTTTCAAGCCATGCCTGTTATGCTCAATAATGTCTGGGGAATTTGGTGGCCAGTGGAAGTGTAGCGGCAGTAACTGATCTAACAACTGCGCCAGCCACTTGTTGTCTTATATAGGCGTTGCCAACTGCATCGCCTTATTCTTCCTTAATTATCTCTGTATTTCAATACGCAATACCCGTATTAGTTTCTTTGGCGATTCAGTGTATATTGTTGTTGTAGGCGATTTTAGAGTTCGATTAAGCGTTACTTCTTTTCTTTTCATTAAGAATTTCGTTTTCTTTCAGTGTATGTCCACCAGATAATTGACAACCTGGCTCTTGAAAGCCAGCAACAGCAGCGGCAGCGGCAGGAACGCCATTGTAAGCAGACCATATATTTTTTTCGTCGTACCACTGCATATCTGTCTACGATCCGGTAAATGCAGGGCCTAGCTATATAGCACCATGCATTAATGTTCAAAATGAAAAGCATAAGGCTTGTTTTGTATGGTCAGTCCTGGCTCGTGAGAGAAATTATGAGAAAAAACCACAGCGTTCATCTCGATATGGTAGGTACTTCGATTTTCGTAATTGTTATAACTTTCATGCTATCGAGTTCTCCGTCAAGATACAGGACACACCTAAATTTGCGGCGCAGAATACCAGACTATTGGTCCATGTTTATGGCGTAGATAAGAAAGCAAGTCAGATGAGTAGGACAAGCAAAATGTTGCCCTGTTTATAGTACTTGTGCCACAACATAACCTGGCAGGTTTTGTCACCACCATGAAGCTGGAAACAGGTGTGGAACACACTCCACCCCTCCGCCTCTTCCTCAAAGACCCGTTAACTATCTGTGTAAGTACTGTTATCTCATCGTACAGTGATTCAATCTGTTCATCTGTGGTGTTGACAGGCATGTTCACTTGTACCACTGTGGTGGGTGGTTTTGGATTTGTGTTTATTTTTCATATAAAGTTAATGCAGGTTAGCGATGGAGCCAAGTATTGTGATACTGCTTCACTGATTGTTTCAATAACAAAGGGGTTAACACATATCTTCTTCATATACAGTAAGGATCAACTGCCACACATTTTCGGTTATAGATACCTACTCCATAAGAGGTGATGTGCAATAATTATGGTAAACTGCACTTCGGTACTGCAACTGTCAATACTAAAAGTTGGTATGAGAGTCACAGCAAGTTTTAGTTCTGGGGTGATCGGTTTCATAAATATTGTCCACTACATAATGAGACAGGGGACAGTCATGAACAGTAATTCGTCCAGTCTCTTTATGATAAAGTAAGAAAACGTGAATAATGAAAGATGTGGAAGAATATTTTGCAAAGAAAATGAAAACTTTGTATGTCTTCACGCAACTCCGTCTTTCTTTCGTGTAGGTTCGTGGTATTGTTAATGAAATTCATCACGCGTCTGAGTGGGTCCCCACCTGCACAGTCATTCTCTGTTGCTAGCGTCTGCCGCTTCCAGCTGGGACTGCCAATTCCTCAAACAGCCGCGTCACCGCGGAAAGCATTTGTCGGCGCTGTTGCTGGGAAACGACCTTAATAGGTACGTCGCTAGTCAGTTGTTTTATCTGGCGAACACATTGTAGACACAAAGTCACACATTTGACTCGCTCTTTCTTCGAAACTAGCGTCAAATACTGTGGGGAAACGGACCGACACTGCAGCAAAGTCAAGTGCGGCTACTGCCCTGTCATCTGTTAGTGGCGCCAAGCGAAAGACGCATAGCCCGATTTTCCATACCAGCCCAAAGTTTTTTTATGGTTTTTTTCTCCCCAAAATGGGGTCGCTTGACAGTGGCACAATACGCCGCTTTTCAGCCAAGAGAGTTACAGAAAAATCATAGTCAAATGAGAAAAGAACACATAACATAGAATTGTATAAAGTGATGAAGAAACGAGAACAAAAACAAATGAGTATAAATGGTAGATTTAAAAACAACATAGACGGGAGCCACACACACATGTGGAGAATGAACACTGTAATTTGACACAAAAATAAAGAAATACCACAGTGTGAACACAAATGAGTGATTCTGGCGACACTGCACATGGTACTAGAGTAATGCTGACACCATAACAAAAACTATAAACATCACTGCACCGAAGGCGACCTACCACTGGGTGAAGGGATGAGAGGGGAAGAAAAGGGGGAAGAGATGGTAGGAGGAAACAAGGAGGGGTTAGAGGGGACAAAGGAGGGGAGAAATAAAGGAGGGGGCAGGTTAAAAGGAAAAGAAGGTGTTTGGCATGGGAAAAGGAAGAAGATGGGAAGGGGGAGAGGGTGGGAGCCCTGAGGAGGGGGAACAAGGAGGGATTAGATCTGGTAGGAGGGGTAGATGGGAGACATGAGGACATCATCCAGAAGGGGGAGTTGGCGGAAGCCACCTTGGGCGAGGGTATGGAGCGTGTGGACATGGAGACCAGGCGGTACACTGTGGTGCAGGTGTGGCAGTGGGCTAAGATGGGAGAGGATGGGAGAAACCAAAGGATGGGGGGGATCCAGTTTGTGGTAGACATATAGGATCCGTATCCATTCTGGGAACAGGAAAGATGGGGGAAAGGAATCAGATCATAACGGATCCGCATGGGGGACAAGAGACAGATGCAATAAGTGAGGTGGAGTGCATGGCGCTCAATGAATTGGAGGGATTTGTAATAGGTGGGGGAGGTGGTGATCGTGGAGTGGGCATAACATAGGAGGGCGCAGATGAGCGACTTATAGGTATGTAGGATAAGTGTGTCTAATTCCCATGTTCGACCAAGGAGGAGACAGAGTCGGATATGTGCCTTGGCTTGGACTGTGAGGAGATAGGGGGTCCTAGAAAGGTGGCAGTCGAGGGTGATGCCAAGGTAGTTGAGGGTGGGAGTGAGGGCAATCAGAGATGATAAGGTAGAAATCTAGAAGGCGGAAGGAGGGGATGGTGTGGCCTACGATGATTACCTGGGTCTTGGAGGGATTGATCTTAAGGAGCCATTGGTTGCACCATGTGGTGAACAGGTCAAGGTGGGACTGGAGCAGGCGCTGGAAGTGTTGGAGGGAGGGGCAAGAGCAAGGAAGGCAGTGTCATCGGCATTTTCCAAGAGATGGGCAGGTGGTGGAGGCTGCGGCATGTCTGCCGTGTGTAACAGGTAGAGGAGAGGGGAAAGGACGGAGCCTTGGGGCATGCCTGTGGAGGAGTAGAAGGTGTAAGAATTGGAGTTGCGGATGGTAACATAGGAGGGGCAGTGAGAGCAGAAGGAGGCTATCATGCGAACATAGTTGATGGGGAAGGTGTAAGTCTGGAGTTCGAAGAGGAGCCCGGGATGCCATACGCGGTTATAGGCACGTTCAAGGTAAAGGGACACAAAGATGGCGGAGCGATGGGAATTGAAATGAGTGGAAAGGAGGTGTGTCAGGTGGAGGAGGAGATCGTCAACAGAGAAGGAAGGTTGGAAGCGACATTGGGTCAAGGGAAGGAGACGGTGCTGGTGGAAGTGGTGGTGAATGCGGCAGGTAATGATGTACTCCAGGACCTTGCTGAACACCGACGTGAGACCCATAGGGCGCTAGGAGGAGGAATTGGAATGGAGTTTGGCAGGTTCGAGAAACATTAAGGATCTGGGAAGACTTCCAAATGTCAGGGTACAAGCCGGTGGAGAGGATAACATTATAGATGGTGGTTAGGACTGTAAGTAAGGAGAGGGGGGGTTCTTTGAGTTGGCAGTATGTAATACGGTCGTGCCCGGGAGCCATATTACGATTGGTGTGTAGTGTGGTGACGATGTCTTGTGTGACGATGGGGGTGTTGAGATAGGATGGTGGTGTGGCCCCCAAGCACTGGAAGCTTGGAGCAAGTGGGGGGGAGAGGTGTCAGTGCGGCCCTGGATGTCAGGCAGACAGCCTGCTCACCTGCCCGTTCACCGACATCCATCGCCTATGCTAACTGCTGTCCAGCTGTCCGTCCCTCTGTCCGTTTGTCCATCCATTGTCCATCGTCGCCGCTACCTGCTGTCCGTCTGTCTGTCGCCATCCGTCCATCATGAACCTTCCCCCCTCCACTGTCATCTACACCTCCCCCTCCCCCTCTTCCACTGTCCATTCCTGGAGTGCTGCTTCTCGCCTCCCTCCTTATACCTCGTTTCCCCTCCCCCAACAACAGCTCCTGCCCCCTCCCACAAATAAACCTCTGCTGCCGTCTCCGCTGCCACCTCTCAGGTTGTCGGTTTGCTCCCTTTGCTCCCTCTCACCCCCCTGTCACTTCATCATCTGCATCCACCGCATTCACCACGCCATGCCATGCGACAATCACCGCCACTGAACCAGCTGCTTCTCCCAGCATGTCCACCACGCCTACAGGATCTGCCACTCGCCACCTCCCTCTCTCCTCCTCCCAGCCTACAGTCTCCAAAAAACCCCACAAACACGTCATTGCCGACTCTACCCCTCCAGCAAAAAGGCACCACCTCCTCCCCCTCCCCCATTGACTCCATGGACACTACCACTCCTCCTGACAACCGTACCCCACACCCCACCCTCCATACCTTCGTCCTGTCCACCCCAGACACTGGTGCTCGCATCTCCCAGCTGATTTCCCGCAGCCGGCCGCTGTGACCGAGTGGTACTGCGCGATTCAGTCTGGAACTGCGCAACTGTTACTGTCGCAGGTTCGAATCCTGTCTCTGGCATGGATGTGTGTGATGTCCTTAGATTAGTTAGGTTTAAGTAGTTCTGTAGTGTCACGGAATAATAAAGAGTTGGAGATGTGGAATATTGTCAAAGTTTCGTTGCCTATGCCGAAAGCCAGAGGCAGTAGGTTGGCCAAGAAGTAAGAGGATTGCATATGTATGGAATGTGTCGTCACGCAGGGGCAATGTCCTGGTTCCACACAACAGGCGAGAGAGAATTGCTTTGCACGCGGGTTTGTGTTAGACGGAGACTTTTGTAGAGTGCAAGACAGAGGTATAGCGTCAGCTGTACTGCATTTCACAACTTTGCATAAGTCTGTCGAATCAACACGTAGGCCTAACTCTGTGGCAAGAACACCTAAGGGGCGAGTACGACAGATACGTCAGCACTATAAGTGGAACAAATGTGGTCATTACAAAAGTGCATGACGTCAGGACGTCTCTCGTGCTTCCTTTAAATACGCAACAGGGCACTCGCACTCACAGTTAGACTTGCAGTTAGATGTGTACTGGGTCGCCGCATAACGCTCACGTCGGTGATCGACATGTTAATCTTTATTAAGGAGATGTTGCAGTAAGGGCGGCCCATCCGGCAGCAGACGTGAGGGGACAGTACCAGCTCTGGTCCTCTCTGCTGCCGCTGTCAGTCATCGACCCAGGATTAGCAGACATCGCGGCAGACTCGCTCGCCGCCTATGCTGACCACATCAGTGAACCGTCGTCGAGATCGTGCGGGGCCTGGGCCCTGTGCATCCGCCATCACAACCGGGTAAGCCAACGACGCTGGGGGACTGCAGCCTGTTCCGCCCGTCCACCGCGGACGAGCCACCAGGAGGAGCAGGGAAGAAGATGGGTTGGGATAGAGTACACTCTGCACTACGAGAACGCTTCTGGTGCCGACAGCGCCGGGGACTCCAACCCGGAGCCTCTACATGCAGCAGCCTGCTGTCTGCCGCGAGCTGGCTGACCAGAGGGGCGCCGGCAACCACGCGCCGCCGACTTGAGGACATTCCTGCGCTACGTCACTGCACGCAGCGCTGCGCTAGCAAGACTGGTGCGGCCCGGATCTGGTGTCATCGCTACGAGTCAGCGAGGACTCGGTGAAGGTCGTTGATATCACCAAGCCACATTGTACCGGCACGAATTAATAATGTTTCTTTGGCGTTTCTGATGCTTTTACAGCCATTTCCTAGCATCCTGACAGCTGGAGAGGTCACCGCTCGGCTATCCAGTCCACTGTAGGCGACCGGGACCACCGGTTGTAGGGAACTGATGACCACGGATGTTAAGTCCCATAGTGCTCAGAGCTATTTGAACCATTTTTCGATTCCTTGCAGGGACTCAGTCCTCATCGAGACCCCTTCTTTCACACAGATCTCCTCCGTTAACTACTGCACATTATGTTTGGCCCCCACACATCCCTGACTCCCTTCCTCTCCTCTTCTTCTCCCTGTCAGCCACAGCCTCCCAATCGTCCCCCCACCTACACCCCACGTCCCCAGCTGTCCCCATTGCAAGGTCTCCCACTTTCTTAAAAACTGCCCCAATCTAGCCACCCCTCCTTCCCGTAACACCTGCAACACCCCCATCCCACCTACTGCTACATGTGTAAAGCTAAACCCCCTCATACCACCCTGAGGTTACTGTCGCTGTTTGTCCTATTGTCCCCCATCCATCCCAACAATTCCCACGTTGACCACACCTTCTGCACCTTTGTAATAGCCATCGACATAAACATCCGTAGCTGCTCCCCTGCCGCCCTTCAGTAGTGGCATCAGTTCCTCTCCACTCCAATCACAGCACAAGACATTAAACTTCTCTGATCCAAATGCAACAAGGCCCACTGTCTCATGACTGTGTCATCTACTGCCACCTTATAGAAAGCCCCATCTCCTTCTTGACTCTCCTGGCCCATTTCTATTACGTCATCTCTCTACCCCCATCCTTTTATTCCTCAAACCCAACAAACCACCTTCCGTCGCCTCTTCCTATCATCCCATCTGCCTCACCTCCATCTTCAGTAAGATCTTCGAATCGATCCTCTCCTGTCATATCTGTCAGCACCTTAATCAACACCACCTCCTCCCCCTTACCCAGTGTGGCTTCCAACACTGCTTCTCAGCAGAAAACCAACTCCTTAACGTAGTTCACCTTCATCTCCACTAGCTTAACTCCATTTGCTCCACCATTTTTGTTTCCTTCGACCTCCAAAATTCCTATGGCCATGTATGGCATCCCGGTCTCCTCCACCTACACCTACCTCCACCCTGCCTATCAATTTTGTACATCTGAGCGCTTCCTTCCTCTCACGCTGTCCTTCCTATGTCATCCTCCACAACACGAACCTTTTATCCCATTGCTGCTGTGCTCCAGGGTCCATCCTCTCCCCTATCCTCTATCTCCTGTACACTGCTGATATGCCCAATCATTCCCCACCTGTCCACCTTCTCCAATATGCTGATTACACCACCTTCCTGGCTTTCTATCCTACCCTTCAATGGTCTCAACACACCCTCCAAAACCACCTTGACCTGTTCACCACTTGGTGTAACCAGTGGTCCCTTCATCTCAACCACTCCAAAACCCAGGCAATCATCATAGATCGCACCACCTGCTTCTTCCATGACTTCTACCTCACTCTTTATGGTCGTCTCATCCAGCTCACCCCCACCCTGAGATACCTTGGCCTCACCCTCAACCCTCACATCGCCTGGACCCCTCACCTCTTGACCATCCAGCAGAAAGCCCATTCACGCCTCCGCCTCCTGTCTGGCCTGACATGGGGTTACATCCTTCCAACATCCTCCACACCTACAAATCCCTCATCTGTCCTATCCTTTGTTATGCCAGTGTTGCCTGGATCTCCACACCCACCAGCTTTTACAAGACCCTCCAAATCTTCAAATGGCATGTGCTGTGCCTTACCCTCCATATCCGCCTGCCTTCCACCACACACCTCCTGTACGACCTCATCCCCTTCCCCCACCTCCTCCTTTTTCCTCCAACATATCTACATCCTTTACACTGTCTGCAGGCTAGATCCTCCCCACACCCTGGTTTCCATAATTTGCCTGGTGCCATTTAATCTAGTGTGTGTTTTTTGATTTTTTGTTTCTATATTCCGCCATGTTTCCTTCATTATATTGTTTTACATGTCTTCCTGCTTAAGCTGCTGCCAGCCTGTCCCTAATCGTGAATGGAAATTACAATAAAGGAAAAAGAAACTATTGAAAACTGTAAGTTCAGATCCCCCACCCCCCCCAACACACAAACACATCTCCCTAACTCACTGTCCCCGTCTGACCTATTTACGATCCCACCTCTCCTGGAAACAGCCTTTGCCCTCCCCCCACAGTCAAGGACATCGTTAGATTCGTAACCATCATCCTACAAAATATCCGCCATTTTCAACGCCCCTGTACCATCCAATAGATCTCCCTAGCTGCCGTTCAATCTTTCACCCTAACACCTTCGCCACCTACTCCCATAACCAAGCCCATTTTACCTTCTCCCATCTCGACACCCTAGTTTAAACCCCACCATAGCGCGGCAGCCTCGTATCTTGTTCAATAACATCCGTTCTCTACCTACCAACAAACAACTCTTCATGCACATCCTTACAACCCACCGTGTGGATGCCTCCCTCCTCAATGAAACATTTCTCCAGGCCCCATGTATCATCAGCACATCACCCTACCCCCTTCAACAATCCAATAATCCCCACCTGATTGCGCATGGTGGAGTTGCCATCGGCTACCTTCACCAGACCTCTGTTGGGCTCCAAACCCTCCTTCCTGAGCCCACTGAACACCTTATCCTCAGCTTCTTGTTCTCTGGCCTTATCATAAACAGCACCACCATCTATGTCCGTGCCACTGCCCTCATCCCGTTTGACTTCCTTTGCCACATTGGCCACACCTTCTCCTCCTATGTGATTGCCACTGACCTAAACATCCACCGTCGTACTGATGCACAGCTACAATGGTGGCATCGGTTCCTCGCCTCACTGCAAGATGAGCTCCTCCACTAACCCGCCACACCTGCCCTGATTCCAATACCACTCACGACGTAGTCCTGGCCTCCAGTGACCTCCTTCGACACATTATGGCGAACGTATTAGACCCCACTGGTAGCGACCATCTCTGTGTCCTCCTTACCGTGACAGACCGACAGAACCCATGCCTCACTCCTCACACCAATCCTCCCCCAAATTTCGTCCATAACTACTCCCATGCTGACTGGAATGGCTACTGGGCAGCCCTAGATACCCAGGTCAGTGGCCATCTTCTGACCATCCAGCATCTGGATGATATCAGCATGCTGCCTCCTTTCTCCAACAGGCCCTGTCTGAGGCCATTGAGGCTCACATCCCCACTACCACCATTTGCACACACCACCACACTTTACCCCCACGTGCCATCCTCCTTTGTGAATCCCATCGTCTCCACCATACCTTTCTCCACACACAGGACCGGGATACACTCCGATGCCACCGAAAACTCCATAGAGATGCCCGTAATTTCCTCGCAGCCAAAAAACGCTGGGACTGGCACCAGGCCTGCACCTGCCTAAATGATACCCTAACTATAAACTCATCAAAGTACCGATCAGCCTTCCATCACCTTACTGGATCTAAACCCTCACCACAGTATCCCCTCCTCCATTGAACCTGATTTATTTTCTAAGAATATCCATAAGAATTTGTTTTATTTACTAGCGATTCATGAATAACATTAACACATTTAATCGGACTATGCGAGCGAGAAAGTAGTTACCAATGGTAACTGAAAAAACAAATTAAAAATTTTATTTTCAATAAATGGAAATTTTATTCCTAAATGCCTTTTTTTTAAACAGATTTAAAATTATAATCTGAAAGCACCCAGTAGATATCAAGTTACAATCTCTTCGGAGGCAGAAATAACATTTTTTTTTTTTTTGTGGTATGAGCTTTTGGGCTGAGAACCTTGCCACTTCCTTTTAACATGGCTGTAGACACGACCGCTCACAACACCTCTTAAAGACTACACTGGTGCAAATCTAAATTAAAATTTTTAACAACTCACACAAACACATAAACTATGCGACCTGTAAGAGGATTGTAAATGGTACAAAACACTCACATTAAAAATTATTTGCCACCGAAAGTGTAACTTGTTTTAAAAGAACCCTTACGGTGAAAGGGTGGCAAATTTATATGATTAATTGACCATTTAAATAAAATCCATGAAATGCAATTTTACATAAAATGTACCAACATGCTCTACATTACACATATACCACCTCACAAGATGATAGACAAGATAAAAACATATTTCAGGAATTCGGCCTTTCCACCTTAAGCAATAAATTCGTTAACACCGAATCCAACAAACAATGCAGAGGCAGCTATTAACGTATGGCAGATTGACAGGGGGATTACTGAACAACCTGAACTGCAGATTGCTCTAAGTTGCCCCCACTCCACAAGGGAAAATGGACCACCCAATTCATAAATAACCAATTTCCCACGGGTGGGCAAGCGGAGAAGAATGGTGGGACGATTACAAAACAAAGCAGCTGGTGATCTCACCAAGAATACTAGTATAATTTAACAAGTAAATGAAACAACATATCTCCAATCACTCAACTTCTAATG
This sequence comes from Schistocerca serialis cubense, assembly GCF_023864345.2. Lineage (NCBI taxonomy): Eukaryota > Metazoa > Arthropoda > Insecta > Orthoptera > Acrididae > Schistocerca > Schistocerca serialis. The sequence goes on along the minus strand of NC_064648.1, from coordinate 124,259,418 downwards.
AACTGTGATTTCTGGTGAAGGCCTGGCGCAGTACCTCCAACACTATCACTTTTCAATGTCAGTGAAAATCTGAGTAGGCAATGTAACAGATGAGGTCATTAATGTAAACAAGAAAAAAAAACAATGGACCCAAGATGGAACCTTTAACACCACATGTAATTACTTCCCAATCGGATGAAGGCTGACTGCTTAGGTTTTTCACAACAACACCCTTTCTTTCCTGTTAGATAAGAGATTAACAATTTCACAGCACTGCCAGTGACAATATAATATTGCAACTTACTTAAGAGAATGGTGTGGTTCACATAGTCAAAGGATTTTGACAGGTCAAAGAAAATGCCAGTAGCCCCTAATAGCTTTCACTATATCAGAACATTTAAGTAACACACACTGTGACTTTGACAGTATATTATTTGCAGTCAGGTGCTTGAGGATTACAGAAACAACTTAAGATAGAACTCAACTCGAACGAGCACTCTTTGATTAACTTCAAAAAAATGGTTCAAATATCATTGAGCACTATGGGACTTAACATCTTAGGCCATCAGTCCCCTAGAACTTAGAACTACTTAAACCTAACTAACCTAAGGACATCACACACATCCATGCCCGAGGCAGGATTCGAACCTGTGACCGTAGCAGTCCCACAGTTCTGGACTGCAGCGCCTAGAACCGCACGGCCACCGCGGCCGGCCTGATTAACTTCTTTTGATATATTATCATACCCACTTGAATACTTACATTTGAAGGATTTTATGATGAATGCTACTTCTCTGGGAGACCTGAGCACCATTTCTATTTTAGTGAAGTTATTTTTAAGGACTTGTCTTGGATACACAATTGCACTGCTCACCGAACCTGATTACATCAAGCTGTCTGTAACAGAAATGAAGTACTTGTTTAAGAGGTTTGCAACACTACATGCACTTGTTACTGAAGTCTCATTTATTTTTAGAGCTATCTGTTCCCCTTCCTTTTTGGCCCCACCTGTCTGTCTTCACTATATCCCACACAGTTTTTGGTTTGTTGTACGATGTAATTATCTTTTTCTCATAATAAACCTGCTTCGATTTCTGGATTACTTGCTTCAATATTTTGCAGTACTCTTTGTAATACATTATAGTGTTAACATCAGAGTTGTTCCTAGATGGTAGATACAGTCTCCTTTTTGTCCCACATGATATCTTTATTCCTTCTGTTGCACAAGTTTCTAAGTGCCACTCTGATCAAAATTTATTAATATCAATATTCTTGAAATCAAAACAGTTTCTGACAAACTGGCAACTCCTCCTTTGTCTATGTTTTCTCTACAGAAGTAAGAAGCTAACTTTAGTCCTGCAACATTTCACATATATAGAACAGTGGTCACATAACAGACTGAACAGGAACCTGGAGAGTCCCCAACATGACACAAGGCCAAACAAAGTTAGAAGATTAGTTCCCCATACAACTAAACTGTATAGTAGTGGTGAAACTGTAAGGGAGTAGAGCTGAAAAACCATATCCTGAAAAGTAAAAGATATTCAAGACCCAAAAAAATAATTTAAAAAACTTGGTCATTTCAAACAAACCTTTACTGCTGTAGAATATAGGACTTCCTTGAATGTGATTTCTTGTGAATTATACTAAACATATTTTGGGTTGGCATACAAAACTAAACGGTTTCATTAGAAATAAAAATGTTTGATTATGACCAGCATTACTACTCGAACTTACTCTTACCCTTTTAACATTATGAATTCATATTTCATATATTTTCAGTGTGGTGTAAACTACATGAAACAATGTTCTTTTATCATCTGTTTGAGTTTTGTCATATGCTGTTGTACAATGGATGACAGAGGTCACTTGAGATACAATATGATACCACCTTGGAATTACAACAAAGTATATGTACCTCTCTTACTTTCCTTTTTTCACCATCAGTCAACAGTCCAATTGAGCCCCTTGGTACTGCAAACTGTATAGTCATGTTTTTGCCTGTAAATTGCAACAAATGTATAAATTTCCTTCAAATAACAAAATTTGGAAATAGGTTATGAACAAAGACACAGAACATGGAGAGAAACAGTCCACTTTGAGCCACAGACTTGTTTAACTTAAACAGTTGTATCAACACAGCGTAGAATATTAAACCTTATCTGGATGAAACAAGAACAGCAACAGCACATATTTGTGAGGGGTTCTCGGAGGTTTTGCTACAACACAACCTGCACTGAGTTAATGCAGTTATCAGCTGTGTAAGCAAAGTCCTGAGGGCAATTGCTTTTGACTGAAACGAAGACTTACATCCAAGCCATGCCTGTTGCTCCAGTTGGGAGGTAGGAATAAGCTAATTAGTGCCTGCACCTGGGCAGGAGGGAGAAGGGCAGATTATCTGAGCATCTTACAGGTAGTGTAAGAAGGAACATATTTAAGATGGAGTGAGATTACAGAGAGACAGTCGAATCAAATTAGAAATGAAAAGGACCAAAACTTTTCTTTACTGCTTGCTCAATATACAGATTGAATAACATTGGGGATAGGCTACAACCCTGCCTCAATCCCTTCCCATCCACTGCTTCCCTTTGATGTCCCTCTACTCTTATAACTGCCATCTGGTTTCTGTACAAATTGAAAATAGCCTTTTGCTCCCTGTATTTGAAAGAGAGTATTCCAGTCAACATTGTCAAAACCTTTCTCTAAGTCTACAAATGCTAGAAACCTAGGTTTGCCTTTCCTTAATCTTTCTTCTAAGATAAGTTGTAAGGTCAGTATTGCCATACATGTTCCAACATTTCTATGGAATCCAAAGTGACCTTCCCAGAGGTTGGCTTCTATCAGTTTTTCCATTCGTCTGTAAAGAATTCAAGTGAGTATTTTGAGGCTGTGACTTATTAAACTGATAGTTCGGTAATTTTCACTTTTATGAACACCTGTTTTCTTTCGGATTGGAATTGTTATATTCTTCTTGAAGTCTGAGGGTATTTCGCTTGTCTCATATATCTTGCTCACCAGATGGTATAGTTTTGTAAGGACTGGCTCTCCAAAGGCTATCAGTAGCTCTAATGGAATGTTTTCTACTCCCGGGGACTTGTTTCGACTCAGGTCTTTCAGTGCTCTGTCAAACTCTTTACACAATATTGTATCACCCATTTCATCTTCATCTACGTCCTCTTCCATTTCCATAATATTGTCCTCCAGTACATTGCCCTTGTATAGACCCTCTAGATACTCCTTCCACCTTTCTGCTTTCCCTTCTTTGCTTAGAATATTATCCTCAAGTACATCGCCCTTGTATAGACCCGCTATATATTCCTTCCACCTTTCTGATTTCCCTTCTTTGCTTAGAATTGGGATTCCATCTGAGCTCTTGATATTCATACAAGTGGCTCTCTTTTCTCCAAAGGTCTCATTAATTTTCCTGTAGGCAGTATCTATCATACCCCTAGTGAGATAAGCCTCTGCATCCTTACATTTGTTCTCTACCCATCGCTGCTTACCCATTTTGCACTTCCTGTCGATCTCATTTTTGAGACGTTTGTATTCCTTTTTACCTGCTTCATTTACTGCTTTTTTATATTTTCTCCTTTCATCAATTAAATTCAATATTTCTTCTGCTACCCAAAGATTTCAACTAGTCCTTATCTTTTTACCAACTTGATCCTCTGCTGCCTTCACTACTTCATCCCTCAGAGCTACCCATTCTTCTTCTACTGTATTTATTTCCCTCATTCCTGTAAATTGTTCCGTTATGCTCTCCCTGAAACTCTGTACAACCTCTGGTTCTTTCAGTCTATCCAGGTCCCATCTCCTTAAATTCCTACATCATTGCAGTTTCTTCAGGTTTAATCTACAATTCTTCCATGTGTACAACCTTCTTTCATGATTCTTGAACCATGTGTTAGCTATGATTAAGTTATGCTCTGTGCAAAATTCTACCAGACATCCTCCTCTTTCATTTCTGAGCCCCAATCCATATTCACCTACTATGTTTCCTTCCATACCTTTTCCTACTCTCGAATTCCAGTCACCAATGACTATTAAATTTTCGTCTCCCTTCACTACCTGAATAATTTCTTTTATCTCATCATACATTTCATCAATTTCTTCATCATCTGCTGAGCTAGTTGGCAATAAACTTGTACTACTGTAGTAGGCAAGGTCTTCGTGTCTTATCTTGACCACAATAATGCGTTCACTATGCTGTTTGTAGTACCTTACCTGCACTCCTATTTTCCTATTCATTATTAAAGCTACTCCTGCATTACCCCTATTTGATTTTGTATTTATGATCCTGTATTCGCCTGACCAAAAGTCTTGTTCCTCCTGCCACCGAACTTCACTAATTCCCACTATATCTAACTTTAACCTATCCATTTCCCTTTTTAAATTTTCTAACCTACCTGCCCGATTAAGGGATCTGACATTCCACGCTCTGATCCGTAGAATGTCAGTTTTCTTTCTCCTCATAATGATGTCCTCATGAGTAGTCCATGCCTGGAGATCCGAATGGGGGACTATTTTACCTCCGGAATATTTAACCAAAAGGATGCCATCATCATTTAATCATACAGTAAAGCTGCATGCCCTCAGGAAAAATTACGGCTGTAGTCTCCCCTTGCTTCAGCTGTTCACAGTGCCAGCACAGCAAAGCCGTTTTGGTTAGTGTTACAAGGCCAAATCAATCAATCATCCAGAGTCTTGCCCCTGCAATTACTAAAAATGATGCTGCCTCTCTTCAGGAACCACATGTTTGTCTGGCCTCTCAACAGATAACCCTCTGTTGTGGTTGCACCTACGGTACGGCCATCTGTATCACTGAGGCACACAAACCTCCCCACCAATGGCTAGATCCATGGTTCATGTATGATTTTATGACTATTATTTATTTCAATTTATCTGCTTTCCTTTCCCGAGTTTCCTCAGCTGTCATATGTGGCACAGCTGTTTCTGCCAGAATGATGGATTTCCATTTCCTTACAATTCAAATGAAGGTGGAAAATATACTGCTTAAATTAAACAAACAAAAAAAAAATATAGAAATTCCATAGAATGAAATACTGCGTAACTGGAGCTTCAGTAGTTATGTGAGGCTATTTGTCTGTATAGAGGCTGAGAAGCTGGATGGTAGCATTGAAGTGCAGGAAGGCTTGCAGAGGTCCAAATAATAATATTATTTTCAGTGTGTGGAAATTTAATTATGAATGACATTTTAGTTAATTAATTTTCACAAATAATAAAATGTTTACTGATAGAGTGAAATGAGGGCTTTCAAATAATTTATGTCATTCTGGAAATAAACAATTGTTAGCTCACAATATGTTCCTGAGCATATGGCTTCTGAATAAAACAAATTACAGATTTCTATTAAAAGAACACATACAATGTTTACATTAGCAGAACTCAGTTAAACTGGCAGATAATGAATTTTACTGAAACATCACTTAAATAGGAATTTTGGTGCTTTGTGCAAATGTGGTACATCCACAACCAGTAGAATATAAAAAAAAGAAATAAGAAAGTTATCTAAGTAGTAGATTTATACAAAATGCAGTTACTCCAACTTTACAAGTATCAAGTTCGTCAACTGTAAAATAGAAGTACGTGTTCTACTGTTCACACCTTATAAAAGTGAGTCTACAGTTCTCAAATCCAAAATGGTACATGCATGTCAATCAGTGTTTCTGAAGCTACTGTTGATTGCTTTAGCACTGCAGATAAATCTAGCTACATTATGAAAACCTACCAAATTTGGGATAGCTTTAACCCAGCACACAGCTGCAAGATCATGAAGGGAACATGGCATTAAAAAAAATGCTGTAAAATAATAATAGAGTACTTGTGTACGTAGTACACAGAGCTACAAAAGCAAACTTAAGAGAGTGGCATACAAGGGCAGTCAAATATGAAAAATGTGGAAAAATGTAAGTAAACTACTCATTAATAGTGAAGTACTTGCCATAGTTGTTAACACATTTATTCCACTGTAATTGCCTTACAATGGTCAACGCCTTTGTGGAAAAATGTTGCCAGACACACACCTCTTTATCTGAAGCAAAGGGACAGCCATGAATGTCTTTCTTCAGCACTTTAAAAATATGGAAATCACATGGAGAGAGATTGGGACTTCATGGAGAATATGTGTTTCCCAGCAAAACTTCTGCAACATACTCTATACAGTCCTGGCAGGCATTTTACTGGCAGGCTGCTTAAACTATGATGCAGAGTTTTTTCTGGGAAGCTTTCACACAACCTCCATACAGTCCCAATCTCTCCTCATGTGATTTCCATATTTTTGGAGCCCTAAAGGACCATTCTTGGTCATTCGTTTGGTTCACACCAAGAGTTCGTAGTACACCACAAACATTTTTCCATGAAGCGATTGACCATCTTGTCTCACAGGGGCATAAATGTATTCACAGCTACGGTGATTAGTTTTGAAATACTAAACAGTTAACTTCCTTTTTTCCATCAATCTTGTTTTATGGAGTTTTCATCTTGTGTACTCTTTCTGAAATTTTGCATCAGTGTAACTATATATATTACAACAAAAAAAGATGAATGTGACAGGGATCAGATCCCATACAGAGCCAATCACAAAATATTCTGATTTTATTCTTCACTTTCAAATTATTGTTTAATTCTGGTATGTTAACGCAATGCTAAATCTATAGTGGCAGATAAATGATTAGGTTGGGATTTCTTAATTAATACATACTAATATAGATTTTTGCATGTGAGCAGTGCAAACTTTCCCCTCTGCCTCCAACCCCTCCACCACACAAAAATTCATGAGACCTATTTTGTATATCAGTTTCTTTGAGTGGCAGCGGCAGTGTGCGTAAACACAAACACACATACCTGGCCTCAGCATCTGGCTGCCAAGGCCAGAATGTGAGCAGCAGTGCAAGACGCTAAAAGTCTTCCCTTGGCAGCCAGAGACTGTGGCCGCATCTGCGAATGTTGTGTTTGTGTGTTGTGTTGTGTGCTGTTTAAATCTAATGAAGACCTGTTTAGCTGAAAGCTGTGTTTGACAGTGTTTTTGTTGTGCCTATCTGCGAATCAGCGACTCCACTTTGTGGTGGGTAGCAACTATCCTTTTCATAAAACTGTCTAACACATATCTTCATGTTTCATTGCTGTGACAAGACGAAGCAATCCAGGTACAGTTACTGCCATCACTATTCTAAACCAAACAACTGCTTTGGTTGTTATAACCAATGCTCGATATGTGATGGTATGCCATACTGATACCTCTGACAAGCCAAAGTACTGGTACCTCTTCTTTTTTATAAATCAAGCACTGGTCATAACTGTTACTACTTCAACTTGTTTTATTCGAGATCATGTCACATCCAGAAGGTCAAACCAAACTGAACTTATCTACTAGGAACTGTTGTAAATAAGTGTTCATTTTCATAGCCCATTATGTACTCTCACAGACTGATCAATCTGAAGTTACAAGCAGAGGAGAGGTGATGCATGGAATGAATCAAAGAAAAAGAACTGAACACATGCCAAATAGGAAGCTGTGTATCACTGGCCGAATGTGTTACAATTAGCTCATTATACCGTCTTTTAAATATATTCAAAGTGAATCTTTGATGAGGCTCAAGTTGCACTCTGGCACAAATTTTCACATGTCACTAATATACCTAGTACAGCTGATGTCTAATAGTTCACAGTAAGCAAACAAATTTTGAATAATTTAATATATTATAACAACATTCCATGCAGAACCAATCACAACACAGATTCACGATTCTGTAATTACTTTCTGTGGGTGGGGACGGGAGCAGGGATTGTGAACAACACATGTATAAGATGGGACAATACAACATATGTAAAAGACATACCGGTAACTCCTTTTGCAATAAACAAATTTATTTTACTGCTGTTGTTTTTAACATGTCATACTAAAAAATCACATTCACTGCAACAGTAACTCCAACACAAGAGATACACGTATCATCCACGTCAGTAAACATTTTATGACATGGGTTTTCACAGTGGAATGTAAACCATTTCATTTTCTTAAAGTGTATCTATGATACTACTACAGACAGTGATATAACATTATTAATATATTACCAGACACATTAATTTGACACAGATGGTAAAATAAAAATAATGATCTTGGGTACTGGCTGTTGCCTGTCTCTAGTAACCATCCCAGAAAATATAGGGTGTTGGCAGAGAACGTTTGGTTGTGAAATCCTGTAGTCACTCTGTTGTGGTACTGGATTTGCAATGTGTTTCTGAAAATACATCAGAGATATATTGAATGAATTATTGCATATTTTAAGATAGAACCTGGCAGTAACGGAAAGAACAAACGTGAGTAGAATAACATCATTAGATGTCAAATTAGAATAACAGTAATACATGTCAAATTAGAAAAGAATTATGTATGTACTGATCAGCAATATGAATTTTGTATGTAGAATACACAACTCTGTGGCCAATTAGATGCAATCATTTTCAGAAAACTCCTACATTTAACTACATATTAAGTTATTAAATGGTGGCACATTTAGTCAGCTAATCTGATCATGTATTGCATTCACACTGCAACTGGACAGCTGAAGATAGTGATGCTACGGATTTACCGACACTCATTATATAGGTACGTGTTCTAATATCACCTTCACATTATATACATTTACTAACATTTCTTGACATAAATAAACCATCACAATTTCAAAAGAATAGAAATTTATTCTACTCATTCATCATCCCACCAAGAAGGTGAAAAAGAATAGAAATTTCTTCTACTCTACCACCAAGGAAGTGAACCTACAGGGAGTAAGTGAAGGTAAACATTAACAAAAGACAACCAAACATTTTTTAAGCTGTACACTATATTAACAAGAAACTATCACAATACTGCTTAATGCTAGTTCTTTTTATGCCAGTTAAATGTGTTCTAGTGAATTAGAAAGAAAGCTGCTGCTACTTCAGTTACATTAGTTACCTTCAGGATGCCTTATAGGAAACATGATATTTAGTTCATTAATCAAGAATTTTTTAGAAAAAACGGTAACCTACATATGTAATTACATAGGACAGTTTACAGCACACTACCTGCCATCCACCTAAAGTAGGAATGAAATCCTTGCACTAAGACAATCAATGGAAGGAGTCACTACTGAGGTATTTTTTAAATTTTCCTTTGAATTTCCTGAGATAACTTATTTCTTGTTGTATGTTAGATGGGAGCTTCTCAAATATCCTCATACCATAATACATAACTTTGTTAAATCTTAGTTAAGGATGCAAAGTTTACACAAAAGTTATATTTCTGTCTTGTATTGATAGTGCAGATCAAATTTCAGCATGAAATGATTTTTTCACAACCACACTACGCCTTGATTAAAGTAACTGTGATTGTGGGAGTGACTAAGAGTCAGCCAACTGCTGTTCTTTCTTGACACCTATGTGCCCACTATAATGACTGATTTTTAGGCACCACACAGCTTTCTCAGCTGCAGTACGATGCACAGGAAGGCGAGAGCCAACTGTTGCTCTATCCACAATCCCCACTGATGTACTTCCCACTGCTGCTGACAATGACAACAATAAATCTGAACGTATGTTTTGCTCTATTTGCATTGCATGCGCAACTCTTGCTCATTTCATGTGGAACGATGTAAATAATGAATGACTCTTCACCACCACAGCTGTCTGCCACCCATGAGGTTATTTTAATCAAAATTTAGAAGAAAACATAACAATTGTTTATCACTAAGTCTGCCAAAGGTTCACAAAAGCGTTCAACAACAACCACAAAAGTTTTCTTATATAATTCACTAATATAATCTGAGAGGGGACGACAGAAGCGTCCGATCCCACGCGTCGCCTTTGACCCGTGACGTACGGGTGTTGTCGTGTGACGTCATGACGGCGCGGAGTTTGCCTTGCGAGTGTGGCGTGTTTGTAGATGTCGTCGTGTTGTGGTTTGTTGTGCTCTCTTGTGGTGTGTTCAGGGTTTTCGTTTGTGTGCTGTAATGGGCGCAGTTTGCTTTTGCTCATTATCCAGAATTGTTCGAGTGTCGGCTGTGTTTGCAGTGGAATTCGTTTCATTGAGTTAACGTTTTCGTGTTAAGCTTAATATAGTGTTGTTTATTGTAGATAGTGTGGTAATTTTAGTAAAATTTATCACTTGTTGTTTTTTGTTCAGGAATGGATATGACGGATGCCACTACAACAGTAGTAAGTTGCATACAACACAGCTATGAAACTAAATCTGCCGTTTATAACGTTCATGAGTACAACACTTCCCGTGGATCTTTAGTACATACGTCACAGTCTAAACAGATCCTATACATTTATATGCTATGGGAAAATACGATATTCTAGCCACAATCATTTTAACCGATTACATTTCCTGTTTTCTCTCTAACAATTTTGTGTTCCGCTTTTCGTCCCTTAGAACTCACAATACCACAAAGCCCATTACTAAATAGGATCTACTTGCCTGGATTTCCAAAGCTGTGCGCCGTCGACGAAAGAAAGGCTTACTGTAATTTAAATACTGGAGCGAGGGAAGGCGATAGTACCCTTGGAATTTCATACAAAAAACTAAACTATCATGCAACCATTAAATCGATGAAATTTACAGACTGGGCAGACAAGGAAGATAAACACGAAAATAAAAGAAAGGTGGTTGCTTTACTGTAAACTCGATATAGGTTTAAAACTAAGTTTCCGACTTCTTCGAAAGTCGAAGTTTGGAAATACTACCAGTCTACCCGATTTGACTCTTAGCTTGAGGAGTTGCTTGTTGGGAATTACTGGGAGAGACAGGGATATATACAAATAGGTCAGCCCCATAACGCACTAGCAAACCATATTGCAGTTGATAAAACAAATGTTGAAAGGAGAAGATATATTTCACGTATAGTAAAGCACTGAAGAGATACCGATACACAATTTGAGCTTCCTATATAGGGACGGAATATACAATCCGTACCTTACAAAAATTGGACTAATAAAAGATAAGTAATACAAGTCACAGGACAAAGTTACCATATCTAAAGAATACTTTACCAAGAAATTTTGTGGGTATGAAATATATTCTTCACAGACATACCAAGGGCGAGGGTGGTTATTGCTATTTTATTAGCAGTATAGAAATAAATACTTGATATAAATACGGAATTGTTTCTTACTCTCAATATTTTCGTGCTGAACTTGTAAAGTAAAATAAGCAGCGCTTGAATACTTCAGTGTTGCTAGGCGCTGCCAACAGATGTCACTGCGAGGCGCCACCTCAGAAAATATGGCGATCATTTCAGCTCCGTCTGCAATTCGTGACTGGCCGAAAACGAGTCGCATTGTAGCAACTACACATAAAAACAAAGCTTACGCACACAATTCTGTGGGAGCTGTGACGTTAGCGTTCTGCAGTTGAGCAGTGCTATCTGTGGTAGAAGTGGTGTTTCACGTTTGGAAGCGTGGTCACTGCATTGGTTTGTTTTCGTAGCAATGACTGAAAGCATGGCTTTGTTTTTGTAACATTTGTGACGGAAATCTTGTTCTCACTGTCATATGCGATTCGGATTGTTATTGAGCATCTGCTCAAAATGCCATGCAAGTGCTGTATGCCCTATTGTAGGGGAAACTACGACAACGGTTTAAAAGTTAGCGTCTTTTCATTCCCGTCTGATGAAGCATTAAGATTGAAACGGATCGCTGCAGTTCGTAGGAATGACTGGGAACCCAGTAAACAGTTCGTTGTAAGTATCTGTAATTTAAATTTATTTCTATATTGTTACCCTTTTTAATACTGCTATGTCACAGAACTGAATATTCAAATCAATAGCTTATCTATAACGAAGCATAATACTTTTAAGCTCACTTTATGCAGTCCTCAGTTAGATTTCATTTGTCAGTTTACATTCTGCCTTACGTTAACAGTGAAATATATGCTTCTTTTCAGATATGTGAACTGCATTTCACTGCAGACGTCATTGAGAAAATTACCAGTGCTTACGACCCAAAACTGGCAAACTCTTTACAGTTTACAGCACCTTTGGACCGTCCACGTTTAAAGAAACGTTCGTGAAAATTTATCGTAAAGGGTACTTGTAATCAGTTTACAGATTAAAGTACAGGTTCCTTAATTTTCTTACGATATTGTTAAATGTCTAAGATCAATAAACATTGCTATTCGAATCTCATGTTTATCTCTCTCCATTTGCAGATGCTGTACCATCAAAGTTGCTAGGATGTTCTACGTATTTATCTTCAAAACAAGCACCAGCTCGAGAAGATACAGAGGGTCGCGAACGTTTGGGGAACCAAGCACTTGAGAAAGTCATTGAGCAGAGTGTGGGATCACACAAAAAATGATGGAGAAGAGTTCATTTGCTAGTTTAGAAGATTTTAAATCAAAATTATCTGATTGTGAAAAGCACAGTGACTGGGTCACGGGTGTTAAAGGATGCTCCTTATCTAAGTGTTGTGTGTCATGTTATAAATAGTGATTTAGTGTTAAGTGCATTTGTGAAGGAAGCTGAGCTAAATTGTGCTGGTAAGATTAAATTATCAAACCAAGTAAGTGATACTGGTACAGTTAGCAATATTTTGAAAGAGTTGTATGTGATGTTTCATATACATGAGGCTCCATTTGAGGCAAGTTTGTCTTGCATTGAAGACATTTTGGAAAACTTGTAATAAAAATTACCAGAAAGTGAGCATAAAATTAAATTTTTGAAGGAACAAGTTTCATTTCCAAGATTTAATAGTCCAACACAGATTAGGTGCGGGAGTGTTTCAATGATTTTATGGTCATTACCTTATTCTATCTGTCCACATGCATATAGGTTTTTGAGGAGTGCTCGTAATTTTTCCATTCCCGGTCCCAGTACTTTGTCAAAACTTTGGAGTAAAATTCCAACTAACCCAATCATTGAGCATGAGAGTGAGTTGTTTCTCAGTTACATACCACAAAAAGTTGGTGCTTTATCTGTGAATGATAAAACTGTCCTGTTGATGGATGAGATTTATTTAAAGTCACAACTTGACTATAAAGGTGGCAATTTTGTAGGTGGTGCTTTTAACACAGATGTGGTTTTGTGTGCAACTAGTGCTTATGTTTTTATGATCCAGAGTATGGATTCAGTGTACAAAGATGTGGTGCATATTCTCCCAGTTCACACAATTCAATTAAACTAGAAGCAGTGGGATTTGAGGTAATAGTAGTAGCTGACAATAATGCTATTAATAAGCAAGCTATTTCATACTTTTCTTCCCCCCCCCCCTCCCTCCTAGTGTACAGATAAAATATGTTCATCCCGAGCAGACTTCTGCAGACCGCCCAATTTACTATTTTGTAGATACTGTACGCATTTTAAAATGTAAACGGGGCAACTGGGGTAACGAAAAGGACCAAATTTTGTGCTTTCCTTCTTTTAGTGATGGCTTGAAGGGAGGTCTTGCTTCTGTTACAGCACTGAAGGAACTACATTTACTAGAAAAAGGTGAACTATTGCAGTACGGCAGCACTTTAACACTTAAGTCACCATATCCAAATTCTTTTGAATGGCAAAATGTGAAATTAGCATTGCGTATTTTTAATAACACGACAGTTGTTGCAATGCAACAACTAGGTGCAAGAAAGAATTTGAAAACTGGGAGAGTATTGCCACATTTGTAAAAATAATAAGTCAGTGGTTTGATATTAAATGTTGAAACGCTGCTGAAGGGTAAAAGGCTAAGAAATGTTTACCAAGAACAGATTACTCTCAATTCAAAACATATTCATGACTTTTTGAGAAACTTTCTCTCGTGGTTGTGTTCATGGGAAGATTGCAATTGAGGAAAGAAATTGACCAGAGAAACACACTTTCCTCTCAAACATACTACTGCAGCCTTTATTGATTTTAGTGAATACTGGCTGTGTGAGAAGAAGAGAACATATTTGCTCTTTGGGAAAATACAGACAAACAGTTTGAAGGACAGGTTTGGGAAATACCGCCAACTTAATGGGGGAAGTTACCATGTATCGCTAAGGCAGGTATTTGGAACAAGGAAAATTAAGGGCCCAGAGTATGTTTCCTCTTGTATTAAAGTCCAAAGTGTTTGGTGATGTTGTAAGACCTAATTATGTTGATGCTGCTTGTTGTAGAATCCCAGGCTTTCAAGATATCGACAACCCACAGCTATTAAATGTAGTAGTTGATGATAGTGATGTTGATGAAATAGACGAAAACACTTGGCCATTACTCCATTATATTGCTCACACCAAGTGCATCTAAAATAAATTGTCCATATTGTGAAGGGTTTGTAACATCCGAAGAAACAAGACAAGCAGATGATTTGATAATGGCAAATGACAGGGGAGGTTTAACATACCCTAGCGGTGATGTAGTCACATGTGTTTCCTATGTATACTTAACACTATAAAAAATTCTTAAAGAAAAGGAAAAATTTGTTCCTGCAACAAGTAAATCAAAGAAATGTGCTTGTGAAAGAAGCAGCCATTAATGTTCCAAAATACTTACTTCTTGGTTTCCATTGTTTAAAAGGTCACACTCTTGAATCTATCATACATTGTATATTGACTTGCAGTGCAAATATTTTACTAAACAACTTTGTAAAACGAAAAAATGATGTGTGTGTGACAAAAGATGTAAGTATTTATAAAAGAATGAAAAAGTCTTGACATCTGACTCCTTGTCACAAAAACTTGTGAAATAAATGTTTTCTGGAAATTTACTTATTAAAGTGAAGCTTGTTAAGTATCACATGCCCCTTTTTCATAAGTTATTAAATGAAAAAACAATCCATAAGTTACGTAGTCGACACGTGTTCCATCTCTCAGTATATATCCCTCCATCGCTCCTATATATGACCGTGTAATACACATCAAAATTCTCGTCGGAACCTTGTCCATTATTTAATACACATTTTATCAATTTTCTTTGCACTTTTACTTCTTGTGATGGAAAATGTGTTGTGTATATTTAAATATGGCACGAACATTAATGTAAGGTTAACTATAGGTCCATATGTTACCACCACATTTATTAGGTATTTGTAAAGTCAACCGAATTATCATCTTTTACCCTAACGTATACCCTAGGATACGTTACTGATCAGTGTGTCATCAGAATCAAGATTTCAAGGGGGTAGGGTGAGGGGAGGGTGTCTGATATCAGTCTTCCCAACCGTTGTATGGCGCTAAGTAGCTTCTTCCACGCACTTGACAGTGGTTTGAAAAATAAGCACATCTGTATCTACGTGAATACTCTGCAGTTCACATTTAAGAGCATGGCGGAAGATTGATCGAACCACTTTCAGACTATTTGACTACCGTTCCATTCTCGAAAAGCTCGTGGGAAAAACGAACACTTAAATCTATTTGTGCGAGTGCTGATTTATCTTATTTTACTAAGATGATAATTTCCTGCTAACAAAATAATTTCCGGTTCAGAGGAGAAAGGTGGCGTTTGGATTTCAGTGAAAACCACTCGGCGAAAAGGAAAACCACTTGCTTTTAATAACTGTCACCTCATCATACTGATGACACTTTGTCCCTCATTTCGCGATAATAGAATAGGCGCAGCCTGTCTTTGAACTTTTTCGATGTCCTCTGTCAAGCCTGTCTAGTAAGGATCCGAAATAGCACAGTAATATAAGCAGAAGAGAACCAACAAGCGTAATGTAGTCGATACACATTGCAAAACCATGGAAAGTGTATCACATCGTTTCCTAGTTTTAGGACCCAGGAATCTGGCTAAAACCTCAGAGATGGAATTTTGAATGACTGTAAAAAGTTTAGAGGACAATAATCATGAGATTTCTGAAGATTGTATCCTCGCAGAAATTTCGCACATGAGAAGATTTCTGCAAGCTGGCAAAGTTGAGAAAGAAGAATCCATTTTTGGACGTCTTTAAGGTTCTTATAGTTCGTTTTTGAATACGGATTTTTCGAATCTGTTCACATCCTCATTTTGGTGCTAAAGTTTTTCTGAACTTGGTGTATTTCAGTAGTGTCACATCAAAGCAGTTATTTAAAATTCAAACTAATTAATATTATCTTTGGTCTACCATGAGTCAAGCACGACAAAAGTCATTAACATATCCAGATGCCGATAGTATCGCGTACACACGGCATAAAAGGGCAGTGCATGGGCAGAGCTGTCATTTGTAAACACGTGATTCATGTGAAATGGTTTCCGACATGATTATGGCCGCGCGACCGGAAGTAACAGGCTTTGAACTCTGAACGGTAGTTGGAGCTAGACATGTGGGGCATTCCATTTCAGAAATGGTTAGGGAGTCCAGTGTTCTGACTTCCACAATTTCAAGATCGTGCCGAAAATATCGAGTTTCAGGCGTTCTCCTCATCACGCACAACGCAGTGGCTGACGGCCTTCACGTAACGACAGAGAGCAGGCGTGTTTGTGTAGAGCTGTCAGTGCCAACAGAAAGATACACTGCGTGGAATAATAACAGAAATCAGTGTGGGACGGACGACGAAAGTATCCGTTATGACAGTGCCGCGGGTTCGAGTGTGGTGCAGACCCCACAAAGCCATGGACTCAAGTTGTCAACAAGGCTCTGTGCAAGGTGATGATGCCTCCTTAATGGCATGGGCTGTGTTGATACGGAATGGACTGTATCCTCTGGGTCAACTGAACCGATCATTAACTGGAAATGGCTACGTTCGGCTACTTGGAGAGCATTTGGCTTAATTCATGGACTTCCTGCTACCAAAAATATCACTGGGCCAGAACTGTTCGAGATTGGTTAGAAAAACATTCTGAAGTATTCCGGCAAATGATTTGGTAGCCAAGACCGCTCGACATTATTCCCACCGAACATCTATGGCACATAATTCGGAGGTCAGTTCGTGTACAAAATGTTGCTTTAGCAACACTTTCACTATTACGGATGGCTGTAGAGGCAGCAAGGCTCAGTACTTCTGCATGGGACTTCCAGCGACTTCCTGAGTCCATCTCACGTCGTGTTGCTGCACTACCTCGTGTAATCGGATATCCGATACGATATTAGGGGATATCCCATGACTTTTGTCACCACAGTGTAGTATGACAATTTTGTCGATCCAAAATAGTGGTGCTAAAGATATCGATTCCGATGGAGCAAAAAAAATTTGCGACATAATAAGTTACAATAACTCTAAATTATATGTTGAACTTACCCACCAATAAGAAGATCACTTGTTATTTGTACTGATTCATCAATAACTAGTTAGAACTATGGTATTTACAAGAATGAGTTTTACATATTCCTATCCATTCATAATAACTGTTTACAAAATTGTAAACACTATATTTTGTTTACTTAAACACTTGTTCCGAAAAATTTGTCCCTACCTCTTCCAGAAGTACTTGTTCAGCTTTTTGTGGGGTTGTCGAGGGGGGCGGGAGGAGATATTGTGTCTGTCAAGTTAAAACACAGCGCTTGCTGCCAAACTCCGTAACTACGCCAGTGCCTCAGGCATGAAATATAGTTTATTAACAACATCCCCCAGCTTCATCTGAAACTGATCAGGTGTAAAAGTATGCTAAGATATGAAACTACATATAAAAATGTAATGTGATTTAGATTTTAAAACCCTTACACAACTCTATTATGAATAACATAAACTTCACAAGACAGCAGTATTAATCGGAGACAGGACGAAGAAAAAAAAAATTATTTTGCACTGAGTGTGGATTAGTTTTGTGAAGTTTACATCTGAAATCCATCACGTTGCTAGCTGCACTACAAAAAAAAACACTTGCTTCTTTTCCCACATAATTTTACATACGATTTCTATGTTAAGTAATCCACTATGAGGGAAATATATATTTACTTCATGTAGTCTAGCAGACTCTGAAAAATGTATCTTTCGTTCCAATTCGATGTAGCCATATTTTGCATAATTCCGAATTTGTATCACTTTTTGTAATTAAGAGAAACGTACTACTGCGCTCTGCTCTCGACTAGCATTTTGTTGTAGAACACTGTGGCGTTAGTCACCACAGAAAAGTTGACCCTTTTTTTTTGCTCTTAATTTAGTGTACACTCTGAGACAAAAACAACGACATACCACGAAGGAATTAGAGTGGGATGGATATCGGTGGATGTAATGTACATATACAGACAAACAAATGATTACAATTTCAGGAAAAGTAGATGATTTATTCAAGAGAAAGACCTCTGTAAACTGAGCAAGCCAATGATTCGACGGTCCACCTCTGCCCCTTATGCAAGCAGTTATTCGACTTGTCATTGGTTGATTGAGTTGTTGGATGTCTTACTGACGAATGACTTTCCAAATTATGTGGAACTGGCGTGTTAGATCATCAATACACCATACCGACAGAAGGGCCCTGCTAATAAAGCTCGAAACGTTGACAGAGCTCTGGCGACCTTGCTGGTCGAAGTGGAGCATGGAAAGCAGTAGAAACTCTCGTCGTTTGCCGTCGGGCGTTATCCTGCTGAAATGTATGACCAGGCCATGATGGAGCAACAAAACGGGGCATAGAATATCGTCGACTTACCGCTGCGCTGTAAGGGTTCCACAGAAGTCAACTAAAGAGGTTTTACTGGGAAATGTAGTAGCACCCCAGACAGTAAAACCTGATTGTCCTCCCGTATGGCGGGACTGTCTGTTTGATATCCCACCACTGTCTGCAGTATCTCCAGACAAGTGTTTGTTGGTATTTGGGGCTCAGTTCGAAGTGGGACTCATCACTGAAGACAATTCTACTCGACTCAATGGGATTCCAGGCCGAATGTGCCTGACTCCACTGAATACGAGCTTGATGCTGTACAGGGGCGACGTGAACACAGCCCCTTTCTATGAGCCGCCTGTTAATGGTCCCTGCAGTAAATGAAGTACCAGTTGCACGTCAGCTCGACAATAATGACGAATCCGGCGCTCTGAGTGTCTCTCTGAAGACTGCTCCGACCTCACGTTCTGTCATCTCCTGAGGTCAAGCACTTCCTTCTTGATGCTATGTTTGGCCACTGTTTACCCATTCCTGCTGACATAGGAAAATAGTGGCATCACTCCCCCTCAGATGTCGAGCGATTTGTCTATTACTCCAACTGCCTTCTTTCAGCCCAACAAGTCTCCCAAATGATGACATCTGCATATAGTGTCTAAATACCTGTCTGCCATGCATAGTTGCTGTCCAGAAGAGTACACAGAATGAAATTCGTAAAGATTGTATTTTTTCCTGCCGACATGTCCCTCATTTACTAACTTCGCTAGTTGCGCGTTGAAATTGCTCTGCAGCGTCACACATTCATTCATTAACCACCAAAGTTTACAATTTTGCATTTTCTGTCGATATCTGCATTCATTTCAATTTTTGACCAATCTGCACAAGTTGTTTGTGGTGCACCTTTTTCTTCTTTTTCCCCTGTCACAGTGTAAAATGTATCTGCATGTTTCGCACCACTCTATATAATAAAGTAACTACTAATTAGATAAATTCTCCCATATACACAAGTGGAGTGCTTGGGCAGCCTTTTGCCAACTGCCCAATTTTTTAAAATAATGGTATGGAAATGAGGAAATAGATAGGATTTCGTTGTTCTTCTGTCTTGGTAAGTAACAAAATTCCTTAGTTGATGATAAATAGCGGACTGAATTTAATCATCATGAGAAAAAAGTCTTTTGTGACGGCATTTATATGTAAAACATTCTCGGTTTTCTTGCCGCATCAATTCGGGATAAAATCGCGAGCTTTCGACGATAGCCCCCATCGTCATCGTCAGGATGACACATGAATTTAAGCATATGTCAGGTTTGATTTTTTTCTATTTTTAATGAAGTGCCTTTGTTCCATGTGCTTGTTTCCCCCGTGCTGCCCACTTCTACAACTAGTCTCGCACGTATATCACCCACATGAACAGGCTATAGCATTGTACGGAATTCTTCAATAGCGTGTCGGTTATGGGTTAAGTGCAGCAATCGAGAGTACTTGCGCGGATTCCATGGTCATGATATGCAGCATGTTGCCAAATGTTTTCCGATGATTGTCACCCGCGCCAACCGAAAATATTCCCCTTCAACGTAGGACAGATATTCGAAGCATGTAGCATCGTTGTTCTCAACAATGTAGGTGGTTGTATGTCCGAACATCCATAGTGCTACATTTTCTTTCATAACTGGTCATCACATGCGGTCCCGCCACATCCCTTCACGAACGTTCAGATAGCGTGCTGAAATGTTACGTTATAAATGTATAAAGAAGTAGCCCTAGTTTTAATTATCGCCTGAAAATATCGTAAATAATTTTGCATATAAAAATAAATTTGTATATAATTGAAAGAAACGATGTACTAATGAGATGATGTATTTCTAGTTATTTATGAATTATTTTGTAAAGAAGTATCTTTGAGTTAAAATGTTGAAACAAAATGTAGTAGGTACGCTCGTTTGTCTAACGATATAAAAAAAAGCGGAAGGCGACTTGTTTTCCCCTCTCCCTTTTGTCCTGCGGTACCGAGATAAGCTGTGTAGTGTCACATGTGTGCTTTTGTGAAATAATTATGTCAATTTCATCTTAAGTAGCCGTGTTTCATTTGAATATCCCTTTCCTTGCTGTTCACGTCACACATGAGTTTAGTATGGTTTTCATAGTGCAGTTTCGGGCTGTATTGGAGAGAAGTTGTTTCTGGGATTGTTTGGGGGTCATGGCCGAACACTGTTAGCGGTCATTCGCAGTTTAATCAATCACATTCTAATTCATACGTCCCTGAGATTATTTTTATCTATGTTTTTCTCTCAAATCGGGGCAATGTTATAACGCGAACCGTGTAGTATTCAGATTGGTCGTTTGCCCCCAAAGAATGTTGTCTATCAATGCATTCGCCGGTTTCATATAATGACGATGCTGGAAGACAGCACAGCGTAATTATAATCTGTTCATCATAAGAATAAAACTGATGTAACCATTACGTCATGTATTCTTGTATGTTTGCTTCAATATAATTGGATTTCGTTTCACGTGGAGCGGAAACCAATCTGAGACCAGTACAGTCAAGTAAGATCATAAGGATACGTTTTGTGCTGTGTTACACGCACACAGACGGAGCGATAATGCGGGACAACAGCTATACCGGAGCATCAAACTTGGACAGCACTGGCCAGCCAGCGGTCCAACTTACCTGCAATGATGTGAACAGTTGCAGCTCAGATGTAAAACGAGACGAGGAAAGAAACAAGATAGCTTCGAATGTCATTTAATTTTTAAAGAGAATGAAACTATATTTGGAGAAACTCCACCACTACCGCTCACTTCTTCAGTCACCAGACGACAAGCATGAAATGCAATTGTTGTCGCCTGACATGGTGTTCTAATTACAAACAAGAGTGATGAAAATTTCCAACTTAAACATAGCGAGCTGTGTATAATGTAAAAGCATACTGCAGGGATTTCATCGTACTGTTGAACACTGAAGCCACTAATGTATTTATTACAGTCAGTCATCTGGTGATCTCTTAGCTCCTGCGTTATCGGAGTCGGAGAAATACATTTCAGTTCTGGAAGTGTCACCTGCTACGTTGATAACGACCCTGTCGACATCAGAATACACGATGCCAACCAGCCGCCCCATTTTCTCTTCTTCTTTTTTGACGAGCCGTTCTGTATCCCGCCAGCGTACTGCGTGACGTGTGAAAAAGCTGCGTGCGTTTGTACCAGTAGTCTACGTCTGGCAGTTGGCAAGTCTTGTTATTTCTTGGGCCAATTCCCTTCATTTGGCAGCAGATCAGTTCTGCTGAGTTCGTATTGTAATGGTACAGTGGCAAATGTAAAAATCCAGAATCTGTATGCCATGCTCGATGCTGTGAAAAGAATTGTTTTTCATGTTTCTACGAGGCTTATCTACTTCTGTGGTATAAAACGATGAAGATAATTCAAATAAAAAGTGTTTGGTTTTTCATTTTTGTCTTAAAACTTATATTCTTATGTTTTCATAATTTAAGCAACTTTTGTTAGCAGTCATTCATAAAAATCGATAATTCAGAATTTATATACCCAATAAAAACGAGAATTTCGCAAGTAATATGTAAGTAGAAACAAGAATTCGTACATTATTCATAAAAAATTATGATGAGTTCTACAATTACGAGATGTAGCTATTTCAAATTGAATGAGAAAAAAAATGACTATGGGGAAATTGCAACCAGGGAACAAACGCCCACAGCGGGCTACCGATTCAGCGAAACCTGCAGTTTTGATGCGTAACTGCACTGTGTCTAACACAGTCCCTCAGAAAAGTTCAAAGCCGATTACCTCTGTAAATTTATGAAAAACATTAAGAATAATCTATTTTTCGGCCCTCTTTTTAACCCTGTTTCACTATGGAACAGTCTGCAGCCTCAGGTATTTTCATTCCGCGTATTAACAGCGCGACAATCAGAGCTCAACAATAAAGAGGCTGTGACTGTAGAGCATTTTTGGCTGGTTCACACGGCTCTGAGCACTATGTGACTTAACGGCCATGGTCATCAGTCCCCTAGAACATAGAACTACTTAAACCTAACTAACCTACGGACGTCACAAAACACCCAGTCATCACGAGGCAGAGAAAATCCCTGACCCCGCCGGGAATCGAACCCGGGAACCCGGGCGTGGGAAGCGAGATCGCTACCGCAGGACCACGAGCTGCGGACGAGCATTTTTGAAATTAAATTAAAATTCGTAGCTAAAGCGTTATTAAGAAAAAGGTTGGTGGCTCTTAATAGATTTGAACATCATACTGTTTTATTTAATGTAGCTAATACATAAGTAGGACCTACTTCCAAGAACGTAATAACACCAGTGTACGTCTGCTAGTGCTTCTGACCTATCATCGCGATTGTGTTTTTTACACCAGGTTTAGTCTTATGATGAAGTCCATATCCATAACGCCATGTCTACCGCTAGCGTCTGCCACTTCCATTTCTTTTTTTTTCCTTTATTGAATCTCGATTCCGCCCTAAGGGGGCGGGCTGGCAGCAGCTTAGTACGCTGCTCTGCAGCCTTCAGACTTTTTAAAACGTAAGAAAAAGATAAGAAACAATAAAAGCAGGGGATAAAACGGTGACTTAAATTGTAAAACGGTGGAAAATTGTGGAAAGCTAAAACATAAAGCAAACGGTTGGCAAAGCCAATTAGATACACAGGAAGCAGACAGGTAACATAGTAAACAGACAATTAAAAAACACGGCCAAAGTCTGGTTTCTGTTAGCAAGAAATATAAAAATCACACCCAGCGACAGTATGACGTCTGTTCGCAACGCTTCGGAAAAGACACACAACACTGAACACTCACTGTAAGCCGGCCTCGGTGGTCTCGCGGTTCTAGGTGCGCAGTCCGGAACCGTGCGACTGCTACGGTCGCAGGTTCGAATCCTGCCTCGGGCATGGATGTGTGTGATGTCCTTAGGTTAGTTAGGTTTAAGTAGTTCTAAGTTCTAGGGGACTGATGACCACAGCAGTTGAGTCCCATAGTGCTCAGAGCCATTTGAACCATTTGAACTCACTGTAAACATTGCACTAAAATGTCGGCACAAAGATGACACACCATAGCCGAGGGCTGATGGGGGGGAGCTGAACAGATGGGGGGGGGGGGGGGGGGGTAAAACAAGGAGGGAGGAGAGGAAAAACGAAAGGGGGAGGAACCAAAGGAGGTAGAGGACTCATAAGGAGGGGAGGGGCAGGGCAGACGCGAGAGGGAATGGGAAAAGGGAGAGAATGGAAATACAAGAGGACTCAGGGGAGAGAAGGGAGGCAGAGAGATGGTAGGTGGGGAAAAAAGAGGATGGAAGGGGAGCCCAGGAAAAGGACGGAGGTAAGGAGGGGGTGAGGATCAGAGTTGATAGGAGGGATAAATGGAGAGAGAGAGGGCATCATCAGGGATGGGGAGTTGATGGAAGCCACCTTGGGAAAGGAGATGAAGGGTGTAGAGATGGAGGGTAGGGTGACACAACAGTGGAGAGATGGCAGGGGGCGGGGATGGGAGAAGAGATGAGCAAACAGGGGGTGAGGGGGATCTAGGCGGCGGGAGGTGTAGAGTATGTGGATATGTTTGAGGAATAGGAGCAGATGGGGGAAAGGAATGAGGTCATCAAGGATCCGCATGGGGGATGGGAGGCATATACAGAAGGCGAGGGGGACTGCATGACACTCAAGGATCTGGAGGGACTTATAGAATTTGGGGGGAGCAGGACTGGCATAACAGAGGATGGGATGGATTAAGGATTTGTAGGTGTGGAGGATGGTAGAGGGGTGTTGCACCCCATGTCCGGCCAGAGAGGAGTTCGATGAGTGGGTCGCAGTTGTGGGCCTTGGATTGGATGGAGTGGAGTGGAGGGACCCAAGTGAGGTGACGGTCAATGGTGAGGCCAAGGTAGGCGAGGGTGGGGTTGAGGTGGAAAGGACGGGCGCAGATGGTAAGGGAGAAATCCAGGAGCCAGAAGGAGCGAGTGGTATGACCTACGATGATTGCCTGGGTCTCGGAAGGATTGATTTTCAGGAGCCACTGGTTACACCATGCGGCAAAAAGGACAAGGTGATTCCGGAGAAGGCTTTGGGACCGTTGGTGGGTAGGAGTGAGGGCGAGGAATGTGGTGTCATCGTCATATTGCAAGAGGTATACTGGAAGGGGGTTGGGGCATATCTGCCATGTACAGGAGGTAGAGGAGAGGGGAGAGGACAGAACCCTGGGGCACACCGGCAGAGGGGTAGAAGGTGCGGGAATTGGGATTATGGATGGTAACGTAGGAGGGGCGGCGGGAGAGGAAGGAGGCCATGAGTCGGATGTAGTTGACAGGAACGGCGTAGGTTTGGAGTTTAAACAGGAGACCGGGATGCCAGACACAGTCGTAGGCCTTTTTGAGGTCAAGGGAGACAAAAATGGCGGAGCGATGGGAGTTAAGCTGGAGGGAGAGGAAATGAGTGAGGTGGAGGAGTTGGTCATCGGTGGAGAAGAAAGTTCGAAAGCCACATCGGGTGTCAGGGAGGAGGTGGTTTTGGTGGAGGTGGTGATGGATGCGCCGGGTAAGGATAGATTCCAAGAGTTTGCTGAACACCAATGTGAGACAGATAGGACGGTAGGAAGCGGAATCAGATGGAGGCTTGTTTGGTTTGGAGAATATCAGCATACAGGAGGTTGCCACTTTCAGGTGACAATGCCATTTCCTGAAGCAACTGCATCACAGCGGAAAGCATTTGTCACGCAATTGCTGGGAACTGCCTTAATACATACGGCGGTAGTCTGTTATCTTTATCTGGCGAACATGTTCAGACCCTAATTAAAACGTTAAACAAGCTCTTTCTTCTAAACTGGCGTCAAAACTGAAGGGAGAAAGAATCGGCACTGCAGCAATTGCAAGAGTGGCTACTGTGCGTCCATCTGTTGATGACAGCACGGGTGGTGCCGTTCTTCGATACCTGCCTAATGTAAAAGTCGGGTTTACGGTCCCTGCTCGGATATTCGTGAACGATTCGTTTAAGGAAAGCATATTTATAAAAAAAAGATATTTATTCTTTAATGATAATCATGTGAGTGAGAATTAGACTGAATGGTTCCTGACGACGGCTTCATACTCGTTTCTACTATTTATGGCAAATGCTATTCATAAATGCAATCGCAAGTAGTAGTGCCATCTCCGGCGGTAATTCGTTTGAATACCGCCCTTCGATTTGTGCTATTCTGGTACCGATCGAAGTGATAGATGTTGCAGGTGCCAGCCAGCCAGCCAGCCAGCCAGCCAGCCAGCCAGCCAGCCAGCCAGTCAGCCAGCCCGTCGGCGTGCGTCAGTCCAGCCAGCAGCCAGCAACCAGCAGCGGTCTCTGCCAGCGGCGGTCATCGCCAGCAGCGGTCCCCACCGGCAGCCAGCAGCGGTCTACGCCAGCAGCCAGCAGCGGTCCTCGCCTGCGCTGGCCGCAGCCAGCAGCCAGCAGCCAGCAGCAGTCCCTGCCACCAGCGGTCGCAGACAGTGGCCAGCGGTGGTCCTAGCTGCCCCCACCATCCGCCAGCAGCAGCAGCAGCAGAGGAGTCCCCACCAGCCAGTCAGCCAGCCGGATCGCCCCCCCCCCCCCCCAGCGGCAGCAGAGTGGGTCTTAGGCCCCAGTCTCCTTCGTCATTCTCCGTCCCTTTCTCCTCTGTGTCTCTCATTGCTCTGCCCGTCTCTCGTTTGCTCCTTTGTCTAGTACTGTGCTTTTTTCCCCCTTATCATAATGTCAACCCCCACCACCTCTTCTACAGCCACCACCACTGCCATTATATACACCTCCCCTCTGCTGCTGCCACCACTATCACGTTGTGTGCCGCTTCACTCCCCCCTCAGTCCATCCCCCCACTCGTCACTCTCTCATCTCCCTCACTATTTGTCGCCCCGTCCCCGGCTCCTCCCTCAGGCGCCTCCTCTGATCCCTTCCCTCCACTCCCTCCCTCTGCTCCTTCCGTTTCTGCAGCCCCTGCCAGGGTGGTCGCCCGGCGGGCTACGGCCCATGATCCGCTCTCCCCTTCACCTTCGTCTTCATCGTCCTCGACATCGTCTTCGCCATCGCCTTCGCCATCGCCCTCACCATCTCCGGCGCCGACTCCCGCCCCGGGACCTGCCACTACCCGCCACATTCCAGTTGTTCCCATCCCCCCCACCTCCTCCACCGCCGTCAAGCGCCCCAGTGACACCCCTGCCTCTTCTGCTCCCAAAAAGGGTCCGCCTCATCCTCCTTCCCCCACCCCTGATGCCAAGGATGTCTCTCCACCCGTCCCTGCCCCCTCCTCCTCTGCCCCTACCCCCTCCTCCTACCGCTACGTCATCTCCTGTCCTGATCCCTCCCTCCTTGAAGCCCGGAACCTCACCCTGTTCCTTCGCCAGAATTGTCCTGGTGCCCCCATCTCCCTCCTCACTCCTCGCCGTGATTCGGTACTCATCTCCTCCCCCCGCCCTACCCTCCACACCGACCTCCTTTCCCGCATCCCTGTCACCTGCTTTGTCCCTCATGCCTCCCTCCCCCCTGCTCCTTCCCCACCTCCCTCCCGCCAACCCCAACCCCCGCGTCGCCCGCCGACCCTCACCGCCGTGATCACTCGGCTCAGTCCAGTGATCACAGAGGAGGAGGTGTTGGCGAAGCTTCAGGCCCATCCCCATCTGGAGGTGCGTGTGGCTCGCCGCATCCAAAACGCTGCTGACCCCACCCGCCTTATGCGGGTTTTTTCTGGTCACGCCCCCTCAATAGACCGTCTCATGAAGGAGGGTGCCCTCCTTTTAACCAGCGTTATAAGGTTGACCCCTCCCGTTCCCCTCCTCAATCCCTCCGCTGCCAAAGGTGCTTGCGGTATAATGCGCACCCAACATCTGAGTGTCGCGAGGCCCCCACCTGCCCGCACTGTAGGTAAGCCCACTTTTTACGGCAGTGCCCCAATCTCCAGTCCCCCCCCCCCCCCGCCCCCTCCTGTAATACCTGTAACCTGCCTCATCCTACCTACTCTCAGAAGTGTAAGGCCTGGCCCCTCCTACCACTCCTGAACTCACCATTCCTGTCCGCCCTCTGGACGCCCCCACCCCTCACGGTAACTCCCTTCACCCACCCCCTACCGCTGAGGACATCATCAGATTCCTCACCATTGTCCTTCAGAATGTTCATCCTTTTCAGCGCCCGCACACCCTTCAACAGATCTCCCTCGCCGCCCGTTCCGTTTTCCAACTCTAAATGTATGCCACCTACTCCAACAACCAGGCCCATTTCACCTTCTCCCATCTTGACACACTCATTTAAATCCCTGTCATGGCGCGGCAGCACCATATCCTTTTCAACAACATCCGCTCCCTTCCCACCAACAAAAACCTCTTCCTGCACACCCTGCCACCCACTGTGTGGATGCCTTCCTCCTCAATGAAACCTTCCTGAAGCCCCACCACACCATCCACCCTTCGTCCTACCTCCTCCACCGCTCCGATAATCCCCTCCCGATTGCGCGTTTCGGAGTTGCCATTGGGAACCACCGCCATATCCCCGTTCGGCTCCAACCTCTCCTTCCTGACCCCACTGAACACCTGATCCCTAGTCTCTTCTTCCCCAGCCTTACCGTTACTTGCGCCACCATCTATGTCCGCCTCATCGACCCTATTCCCTTCGACTTCCTCTCCCACATCGACCTTACCTTCTCCTCCTATGTGATCGCCGCCGACCTCAACATCCATAGTCCTTCCGCTGCCCAGTTACGGCGGTGGCATTGGTTCCTCTCCTCCCTTCAAGGTGACCTCATTCCCATCCCCCAGCACACCCGTCCCGAATCCAACTCCATTCCCGATGTTATCCTCTCCTCCCCCAACCTGCTTGGCTGCATAACAGTGGATGTCCTGCAGCCTATTCGTAGCGACCATCTCCCTGTCCTCCTCACCGTTTCAGACAGTTGTCGCCCCTGCTCCGACCCCCTCCCTAAGTACGTCCATGACTATTCCCGTGCCAACTGGAATGCCTACCGGGATACTCTCTCCACCCAGGTCGATTGCCACCCTTTCACCTACCACCACCCCGCTGATGTCACCCATGCCACCTTTCTCCAGCAGACCTTGTCTGAGGCCGTGGAGGCCTACGTCCCTACTGTCGCCATCAACCCCCACCATCCTACCTTACCCCCACAGGCCGTCCTCCTCCTCCGTGAATCTCGCCCCGTCTCTACCGTGCTTTCCTCCGCACACGTGACCCGGACACACTACGATGCCACCGGCAACTCCAGCGACACATTCGTAATTTGCTCGCGGCTAAGAAACGCCGGGACTGGCGACAGACATGCACCCATTTAACTGATACTCTACCTATCAGCTCGTCCAAGTTCTGGTCAGCCTTCCGTCGCCTTACCGGAACTAAACCCTCCCCCTACAATCCTCTTCTCCATGATGATCACCCTTTCCCTGACACCCTTAGTAAGGCCAATCACTTTGCCTCCTACCTCTCCGATGTCTTTTCCATCCCTGATGATCCCCAGTTCGATTACTCCCTCTTCCCGGATACCTGTGATCGAACTGACACCTCTGTCCCTCTCCTCGCTCCTAGTATCCAGTACTTGGACAACATTGCACACACGGAACTCAATGCCCCTATCACTTCAAAGGATCTCACTGCTGCACTCCACACAAAACGCAACTCCGCTCCTGGTCACGATCGTGTCACCTACCGTCACCTTTGTGAAGCTCCTGTCTCTTTCCTCTCCACACTGGCCGGGCTCTACAATGTAGTCCTGTCCACCGGTTACTACCCCAACCTGTGGAAAACCTCCCGTATCCTCATGTTCCTTAAACCTGGCAAACCGCCGTCCGCCGTCTCCTCCTACCGTCCCATCAGCCTTACCTCAGTCTTCAGCAAGGTCCTGGAATCTATCCTCACCCGACGCATCCACCCGCATCTCCGCACGCACCGCTTCCTCCCCGTTACCCAGTGTGGCTTTCGGCCGTCCTTCTCTTCCGACGACCTTCTCCTTCACCTCACTCATCTCCTTTCCAACAGCTTAATTCCCGTCGCTCCGCAATCTTCCTCTCCCTGGACCTCGAACGTGCTTATGACCGCATATGGCATTCCGGTCTCCTCTTCAAGCTCCAAACCTTCACCCTTCCCATTAACTACGTCCGTCCGATCGGCTCCTTTCCCTCCCGCCGTCCTTCCTATGTCACCATCCATAACACGGATTCCTACACCTTTTTCCCCTCCGCCGGTGTGCCCCAAGGCTCCGTCTTCTCCCTCCTTCTGTACTTATTGTACACGGCGGACATGCCGCCGCCGTCAGCCCCCATCCACCTTCTCCAGTTTGCCGATTACACCGCCTTCCTTGCCCTTGCCCACACCCTGCAGCGCTCCCAATACCTTCTCCAATCCCATCTTGACCAGTTCACTGCTTGGTGCAACGAGTGGTTGATCAAGGTCAATCCCTCCAAAACCCAGGCGATCATTGTAGGCAAAACCACCCCTTCCTTCCGCCTCCTTGATTTCTATCTCACCATCTATGGCCATCCTATCGCCCTCACTCCCACCCTTAAGTACCTTGGCGTCACCCTCGACCGTCGCCTCTCCTGGACTCCCCATCTCCGGACAATCCTAGCCAAGGCACGCTCCCGACTGTCTCCTCAAGCTCCTTTCCGGCCATACGTGGGGTCTGGACCCCTCCACCATCCTCCAAACTTATAAATCCCTCATCCGCCCTATCCTTTGTTACGCCCATCCGGCCTGGATCTCCGACCCCCCCTACCTTTTATAAATCCCTCCAAATCCACAGTATGTCTATATAAGGGCGATGTACTTGAAGACAATATTATGGAAATGGAAGATCAAATGGGAGATATGATACTGCGTGCAGAGTTTGACAGAGCACTGAAAGAACTAAGTCGAAACAAGGCCGTGGAGTAGACAACATTCCGTTAGAAGTACTGATAACCTTGGGAGAGCCAGCCCGGACAAACCTCTACCATCTGGTGAGCAAGATGTATGAGACACGTGAAATATCCTCAGACTTCAAGAAGAATATGATAATCCCAATCTCAAAGAAAGCAGGTGTTGACAAATGTGAAAATTACCGAACTATCAATTTAATTAGTCATGGCTGTAAAATACTAACACGAATTTTTTGCAGGTGAATGGAAAATATGGTAGAAGCCAAACTACCGAACTATCAATTTAATTAGTCATGGCTGTAAAATACTAACACGAATTCTTTACAGGTGAATGGAAAATCTGGTAGAAGACCACCTCGCAGAAGTTCAGTTTGGACTCCACAGTAACGTTGGAACACGTGAGGTAATACTGACCCTATGACTTATCTTAGAAGATAGATTAAGGAAAGGCAAACCTACGTTTCTAGCATTTGTAGACTTAGAGAAAGCTTTTGACAATGTTGACTGGAATACACTCTTTCAAATTCTGAAGGTGGTAGAGTTCAAATACAGTGAGTCTAAGGCTGTTTCCAATTTGTACAGAAACCAGACGGCAGTTTTAACAGTTGAGGGGCATGGAAGGGAAGCAGTGGTTGAAAAGGGAGTGAGACAGGTTTGTAGACTATCCCCAATGTTATTCAATCTGTATATTGAGCAAGCAGTAAGGAAACAAAAGAAAAATTCGGAGTAGGAATTAAAATCCATGGAGAAGAAATAAAAACTTGAAGGTTTCTGATGACATTGCAATTCTGTCAGAGACAGCAAAGGACCTGGAAGAGCAGTTGAATGGAATGGACAGTGTCTTGAAAGGAAGATATAAGATGAAAGTCAACAAAAGCAAAACAAGGATAATGGACTGTAGTCGAATTAAATTCCTCTAGTG
The DNA here is from genome assembly GCF_023864345.2 of Schistocerca serialis cubense. Taxonomy (NCBI): domain Eukaryota; kingdom Metazoa; phylum Arthropoda; class Insecta; order Orthoptera; family Acrididae; genus Schistocerca; species Schistocerca serialis. The sequence continues at coordinate 124,228,159 of NC_064648.1, read as the reverse complement.
CGTCCCAATCTGGGTAGCCTCCACATGTGGTGAAAAGGAAGCAAGTTTTCCAGATGTGTTTAAGCACTCTGTGACACTGTAAATATGTGTTTGCTTGTGCATTATGAATGAAAAAGCATTGCAATCGTTTTAATGTTCTATACATTTCCTTCTGTCCCATAAATTACATAAATAAACAATAATATAAATAAAGAACTATATAAACAAACAATATTGCACGCATTCCATACATTGCAATCGATTTCCCACCAAAATCTATACATAAACAAATAAAATAAATTTCATTCAGAGATTCATATCCCATAAATTGCTTAAATTTACAATATTCCACACATTGTCTAAATTCTTCACATAATATTCCACGAACCAACATCAATTTCCCACCGAATTCTTTAAATAAATAAACTATATTGCCTAAACTGTTTAAACAATGTTCCATACCCTTCAATCGATTTCCCAACGAAATTCCGTAAATAAATAAACAAATACAAATAATTAAACAATACTCCATACACTGAATTTCACAGTGGGGGAGGGGTTTCCCAGATGGGATTAATCAGTTGATCGATATCATTAATCAATCATTCAAATAGATATCAAAAGTGTGCTCGTATCAGCGAGGGGAGTTCACAGAGGGATGGGGATGGACGTGGGAGAAGGGAAGGGTAGGGTGATGGGTGGGGACACTAGGTTAAAGGCCTGTTAATCGAACAGAGGGATAATCCCCACGGGGTCATAATCCTATTAGCAAAACATTAGGTTAATGACCTGTCAATCAAAAGAGAACAATAGGTTGGCCTCTGAATGTATACTTGTCCCTGATGTAGGCTCTGAGCGCCTCTCTGACATTTCCTCAGTCCTCACATTCTGTCGTCTCTCGAAGTTGACTGCTTCCTTCTTGATGGTGTTTTTCTTCCATGCTTCACCCATTCCTGCTACCATCAGCAAATAGTGGCATCATCCCACTCAGATGGTGAGTGATCTGCCAATTACTCTGACTACCTTCTTTAACCCAACTACACGTCCTCTCTCAAATGTTAACTTCTGCGTATATTGTGCACATGCCTACCTGCCAGGCGTACTTACTGCGTAGCTGAGTACATAGAATGAAATTCACAAAGACTTTATACCTTGGTATCGACACATCCCCTGTTTGCTAGCCTTACAAGTCACGCATTGTTATTGCACTGCAGTGTCACATGTTCATCCATCAGGCACCAAAGTTTATAATTTTGTATTTTCTGCCGATACCTATATTCGTTTCAGTTTGTGACCAATCTGCATAAGTTGTTCATTGTGCACCCTTTTTTTCTTTATTCACCTCTCAGACTGTAAAATGTATGTTTCACATCGCTCTATATGCTAAGGTAACTACGAGTTAGATAATTCTCCCATTTACACTCATGTCGTGCTTGGGTGCAGAACGGCTGGCTTGTACCATGTGACGTCCAACTGACCAATTGTCTTTAATAATAGCATGGAAATGAAGAATTATTTAGGATTATGTAGTGATTCTGAATTCATGAGGTTAAAAAATCCTTTCTTCTGCAAATGTGCAGAAAAATAACTATATCTGCATGAAAACAATTGTTTATTCTTCGAGTTAAATAAATGCAATCTTTTGTGGAGATCTCAACCGAACATCACGTTTCAAGCCATGCCTGTTATGCTCAATAATGTCTGGGGAATTTGGTGGCCAGTGGAAGTGTTTAAACTAACGTTGCTGGAGCCACTTTGTAGCAATTCTGGATGTGTGGGCTGTCGCATTGTCCTGCTGGAATTGCCCAAGTCTGACGGAATGCAAATGGACATGAATGCATGCAGGTATTAAGACAGTATCATTATGTACGTGTCACCTGTCAGAGTCGTATCTAGACATATCAGGGCTCCCAAATCACTCCAACTGCACAAGCCCCACACTATAACAGAGTTCATGAGGTTGTCTCCATACCTGTATATGTCTGTCCCCTCAATACAATTTTAAACGAGATGCATCCAACCAGCCAACATTTTTTAAGTCATTAACAGTACACTGTCAGTGATGATGGGCCCAGACGAGGTGTAATGCTTTGTGTTGGCAGTCATCAAGTGTACACCAGTGGACTTCACCTCCAAAAGAGTGTATCGATGATGTTCCGTACAATGGTTTGCATGCTGACCCTTTTTGATGGCACAGCATTGAATTCTGAAGCAGTTTGCGAAAGGATTGCATTTATGTCCCATTAGACGACTCTCATGAGTCTTAGTTGATCCCATTCTTACAGGATTTTTTTCCGGCCCCATCGATATCGGAGATTTGATGTTTTACCTATTCCTGATATTCACGATACACTCTGAAATACCCCTATGGGATAGTCCCGATTTTATTGCTATCTCGGAGATTCTGTATCGCATCCCTCGAGCACCGTCTGTAACACCACGCCCAAATGCACTGAAATCTTGATAACCTGCCACTGTAGCGGCAGTAACTGATCTAACAACTGCGCCAGCCACTTGTTGTCTTATATAGGCGTTGCCAACTGCATCGCCTTATTCTTCCGTAATTATCTCTGTATTTCAATACGCAATACCCGTATTAGTTTCTTTGGCGATTCAGTGTATATTGTTGTTGTAGGCGATTTCAGAGATCGATTAAGCGTTACTTCTTTTCTTTTCATTAAGAATTTCGTTTTCTTTCAGTATTTGTCCACCGGATAATTGACAACCTGGCTCTTGAAAGCCAGCAACAGCAGCGGCAGCGGCAGCGGCAGGAACGCCATTGTAAGCAGACCATATATTTTTTTCGTCGTACCACTGCATATCCGTCTACGATCCGGTAAATGCAGGGCCTAGCTATATAGCACCATGCATTAATGTTCAAAATGAAAAGCATAAGGCTTGTTTTGTATGGTCAGTCCTGGCTCGTGAGAGAAATTATGAGAAAAAACCACAGTGTTCATCTCGATATGGTAGGTACTTCGATTTGTGTAATTGTTATAACTTTCATGCTATCGAGTTCTCCGTCAAGATACAGGACACACCTAAATTTGCGGCGCAGAATACCAGACTATTGGTCCATGTTTATGGCGTAGAGAAGAAAGCAAGTCAGATGAGCAGGACAAGCAAAATGTTGTCCAGTTTATAGTACTTGTGCCACAACATAACCTGGCAGGTTTTGTCACCACCATGAAGGTGGAAACAGGTGTGGAACACACTCCACCCCTCCGCCTCTTCCTCAAAGACCCGTTAACTATCTGAATAAGTACTGTTATCTCATCGTACAGTGATTCAATCTGTTCATCTGTGGTGTTGACAGGCATGTTCACTTGTACCACTGTGGTGGGTGGATTTTGGATTTATGTTTATTTTTCATATAAAGTTAATGGCAGGTTAGCGATGGAGCCAAGTATTGTGATACTGCTTCACTGATTGTTTCAATAACAAAGGGGTTAACAAAAAAATGGTTCAAATGGCTCTGAGCACTATGGGACTTAACATCTGAGGTCATCAGTCCCCTAGAACTTAGAACTAATTAAACCTAACTAACCTAAGGACATCACACACATCCATGCCCGAGGCAGGATTCGAACCTGCGACCGTAGCGGTCGCGCGGTTCCAGACTGAAGCGCCTTTAACCGCGTGGCCACACTGGCCGGGGGGTTAACATATATCTTCTTCATATACAGTAAGGATCAACTGCCACACATTTTCGGTTATAGATACCTACTCCACAAGAGGTGATGTGCAATAATTATGGTAAACTGCACTTCAGTCCTGCAACTGTCAGTACTAAAAGTTGTTATGAGAGTCACAGCAAGTTTTAGTTCTGGGGTGATCGGTTTCCTAAATATTGTCCACTACATAATGAGACAGGGGACAGTCATGATCAGTAATTCGACCAGTCTCTTTATGATGAAGTAAGAAAACATGAATAATGAAAGATGTGGAAGAATATTTTGCAAAGAAAATGAAAACTTACTATGTCTTCACGCAACTCCCGTCTTTCTTTCGTGTAGGTTCGTGGTATAGTTAATGAAATTCATCACGCGTCTGAGTGGGTCCCCACCTGCACAGTCATTCTCTGTTGCTAGCGTCTGCCGCTTCCAGCTGGGACTGCCAATTCCTCAAACAGCCGCGTCACCGCGGAAAGCATTTGTCGCCGCTGTTGCTGGGAAACGACCTTAATAGGTACGTCGCTAGTCAGTTGTTTTATCTGGCGAACACATTGTAGACACAAATTCACACATCTCACTCGCTCTTTCTTCGAAACTAGCGTCAAATACTGTGGGGAAACGGACCGACACTGCAGCAAAGTCAAGTGCAGCTACTGCCCTGTCATCTGTTAGTGGCGCCAAGCGACAGCCGCATGGCCCGATTTTCCATACCAGCCCAAAGTTTTTTTATGATTTTTTTCTTTATTGATATTTCACTCCCCAAAATGGGGTCGCTTGACAGTGACACAATACGCCGCTTTTCAGCCAAGAGAGTTACAGAAAAATCATAGTCAAATGAGAAAAGAACACATAACATAGAATGGTATAAAGTGATGAAGAAACGAGAACCAAAATAGATGAGTATAAATGGTAGATTTAAAAACAACATAGACGGGAGCCACACACACATGTGGAGAATGAACACTGTAATTTGACACAAAAATAAAGAAATACCACAGTGTGAACACAAATAAGTGATTCTGCCGACACTGCACATGGCACTAGAGTAATGCTGACACCATAACAAAAACGATAAACATCACTGCACCGAAGGCGACCTACCACTGGGTGAAGGGATGAGAGGGGAAGAAAAGGGGGTAGAGATGGTAGGAGGAAACAAGGAAGGGTTAGAGGGGACAAAGGAGGGGAGAAGGAAAGGAGGGGGCAGGTTAAAAGGAAAAGAAGGTGTTTGGCGTGGGAAAAGGAAGAAGATGGGAAGGGGGAGAAGGTGGGAGCCCTGAGGAGGGGGAAAAAGTAGGGATTAGATCTGGTAGGAGGGGTAGATGGAAGACATGAGGGCATCATCCAGAAGGGGGAGTTGGCGGAAGCCACCTTGGGCGAGGGTATGGAGCGTGTGGACATGGAGACCAGGCGGTACACTGTGGTGCAGGTGTGGCAGTGGGCTAAGATGGGAGAGGATGGGAGAAACCAAAGGATGGGGGGGATCCAGTTTGTGGTAGACTTATAGGATCCGTATCCATTCTAGGAACAGGAAAGATGGGGGAAAGGGATCAGATCATAAAGGATCCGCATAGAGGACAAGAGACAGATGCAATAAGTGAGGTGGAGTGCATGGCGCTCCATGAATTGGAGGGATTTGTAATAGGTGGGGGAGGTGGAGATCGTGGAGTGGGCATAACATAGGAGGGCGCAGATGAGCGACTTATAGGTATGTAGGATAGTGGGTCTAATCCCCATGTTCGACCAAGGAGGAGACAGAGTCGGATATGTGCCTTGGCTTGGACTGTGAGGAGATAGGGGGTCCTAGAAAGGTGGCAGTCGAGGGTGATACCAAGGTAGTTGAGGGTGGGAGTGAGGGCAATGGGGCAACCAGAGATGGTAAGGTAGGAATCTAGAAGGCGGAAGGAGGGAGTGGTGTGGCCTACGATGATTACCTGGGTCTTGGAGGGATTGATCTTAAGGAGCCATTGGTTGCACCATGTGGTGAACAGGTCAAGGTGGGACTGGAGGAGGCGCTGGGAGTGTTGGAGGGAGGGGCAAGAGCAAGGAAGGCAGTGTCATCGGCATTTTCCAAGAGATGGGCAGGTGGTGGAGGCTGCGGCATGTCCGCTGTGTATAACAGGTAGAGGAGAGGGGAAAGGACGGAGCCTAGGGGCATGCCTGTGGAGGAGTAGAAGGTGTAAGAATTGGAGTTGCGGATGGTAACATAGGAGAGGCAGTGAGAGCAGAAGGAGGCTATCATGCGAACATAGTTGATGGGAAGGTGTAAGTCTGGAGTTCGAAGACGAGCCTGGGATGCCATACACGGTTATAGGCACATTCTAGGTAAAGGGACACAAAGATGGCGGAGCAATGGGAATTCAGATGAGTGGAAAGGAGGTGTGTCAGGTGGAGGAGGAGATCGTCAACAGAGAAGGAAGGTTGGTAGCAACATTGGGTCAGGGGAAGGAGACGGTGCTGGTGGAAGTGGTGGTGAATGCGGCAGGTAATGATGTACTCCAGGACCTTGCTGAACACCGACGTGAGACCCATATGGCGCTAGGAGGAGGAATTGGAATGGAGTTTGGCAGGTTTGAGAAACATTAAGGATCCAGGAAGACTTCCAAATGTCAGGGTACAAGCCGGTGGGGAGGATAACATTATAGAGGGTGGTTAGGACTGTAAGGAAGGAGAGGGGGGCTTCTTTGAGTTGGCAGTATGTAATACGGTCGTGCCCGGGAGCCATATTACGATTGGTGTGTAGTGTGGTGACGATGTCTTGTGTGACAATGGGGTTGTTGACATAGGATGGTGGCGTGGCCCCCAAGCAGTGGAAGCTTGGAGCAAGCGGGGGGGAGAGGTGTCAGTGCGGCCCTGGATGTCAAGCAGACAGCCTGCCCACCTGCCTGTTCACCGACATCCATCGCCTATGCTAACTGCTGTCCAGCTGTCCGCCCCTCTGTCCATTTGTCCATCCATTGTCCATCGTCGCCGCTGCCTGCTGTCCGTCTGTCTGTCGCCATCCGTCCATCATAAACCTTCCCCCCTCCACTGTCATCTACACCTCCCCCTCCCCCTCTTCCACTGTCCCTTCCTGGAGTGCTGCTTCTCGCCTCCCTCCTTATACCTCGTTTCCCCTCCCCCAACAACAGCTCCTGCCCCCACCCTCAAGTACACCTCTGCTGCCGCCTCCGCTGCCACCTCTCAGGTTGTCGGTTTGCTCCCTTTACTCCCTCTCACCCCCCTGTCACTTCATCATCTGCATCCACCGCATTCACCACGCCATGCCATGCGACAATCACCGCCACTGAACCAGCTGCTTCTCCCAGCATGTCCACCACGCCTACAGGATCTGCCACTCGCCACCTCCCTCTCTCCTCCTCCCAGCCTACGGTCTCCAAAAAACCCCACAAACACGTCATTGCCGACTCTACCCCTCCAGCAAAAAGGCACCACCTCCTCCCCCTCCCCCATTGACTCCATGGACACTACCACTCCTCCTGACAACCGTATCCCACACCCCACCCTCCAAACCTTCGTCCTGTCCACCCCAGACACTGGTGCTCGCATCTCCCAGCTGATTTCTCGCAGCCGGCCGCTGTGACCGAGTGGTACTGCGCGATTCAGTCTGGAACTGCGCAACTGTTACTGTCGCAGGTTCGAATCCTGTCTCGGGCATGGATGTGTGTGATGTCCTTAGATTAGTTAGGTTTAAGTAGTTCTGTAGTGTCACGGAATAATAAAGAGTTGGAGATGTGGAATATTGTCAAAGTTTCGTTGCCTATGCCGAAAGCCAGAGGCAGTAGGTTGGCCAAGAAGTAAGAGGATTGCATATGTATGGAATGTGTCGTCACGCAGGGGCAATGTCCTGGTTCCAGACAACAGGCGAGAGAGAATTGCTTTGCACGCGGGTTTGTGTTAGACGGAGACTTTCGTAGAGTGCAAGACAGAGGTATAGCGTCAGCTGTACTGCATTTCACAACTTCGCGTAAGTCTGTCGAAACAACACGTAGGCCTAACTCTGTGGCAAGAACACCTAAGGGGCGAGTACGACAGATACGTCAGCACTATAAGTGGAACAAATGTGGTCATTACAAACGAGCATGACGTCAGGACGTCTCTCGTGCTTCCTTTAAATACGCCAGCTTTGATAGCAACAGGGCACTCGCACTCGCAGTTAGACTTGCAGTTAGATGTGTACTGGGTCGCTGCATAACTCTCACGTCGGTGATCGACATGTTAATCTTTATTAAGGAGATGTTGCAGTAAGGGCGGCCCATCCGGCAGCAGACGTGAGGGGACAGTACCAGCTCTGGTCCTCTCTGCTGCCGCTGTCAGTCATCGACCCAGGATTAGCAGACATCGCGGCAGACTCGCTCGCCGCCAATGCTGACCACATCAGTGAGCCGTCGTCGAGATCGTGCGGGGCCTAGGCCCTGTGCATCTGACATCACAACCGGGTGAGCCAACGACGCTGGGGGACTGCAGCCTGTTCCGCCCGTCCACCGCGGTCGAGCCACCAGGAGGAGCAGGGAAGGAGATGGGGTGGGATAGAGTACACTCCGCACTACGAGAACGCTTCTGGTGCCGACAGCGCCGGGGACTCCAACCCGAAGCCTCTACATGCAGCAGCCTGCTGTCTGCCGCGAGCTGGCTGACCAGAGGGGCGCCAGCAACCACGCGCCGCCGAAGCGAGGACATTCCTCCGCTACGTCACTGTACTCAGCGCTGCACTAGCAAGACTGGTGCGGCCCGGATCTGGTGTCATCGCTACGAGTCAGCGAGGACTCGGGGAAGGTCGCTGATATCACCAAGCCACATTGTACCGGCACGAATTAATAATGTTTCTTTGGCGTTTCTGATGCTTTTACAGCCATTTCCTAGCATCCTGACAGTTGGAGAGGTCACCGCTCGGCCATCCAGTCCACTGTAGGCGACCGGGACCACCGGTTGTAGGGAACTGATGACCACAGACGTTAAGTCCCATAGTGCTAAGAGCTATTTGAACCAATTTTCGATTCCTTGCAGGGACTCAGTCCTCATCGAGACCCCTTCTTTCACACAGATCTCCTCTGTAAACTACTGCACATTATGTTTGGCCCCCACACATCCCTGACTCCCTTCCTCTCCTCTTCTTCTCCCTGTCAGCCACAGCCTCCCAATCGTCCCCCCACCTACACCCCACGTCCCCAGCTGTCCCCATTGCAAGGTCTCCCACTTTCTTAAAAACTGCCCCAATCTAGCCACCCCTCTTTCCCGTAACACCTGCAACACCCCCATCCCACCTACTGCCACATGTGTAAAGCTAAACCCCCTCATACCACCCTGAGGTTACTGTCCCTGTTTGTCCTATTGCCCCCCATCCATCCCAACAATTCCCACGTTGACCACATCTTCTGCACCTTTGTAATAGCCATCGACATAAACATCAATAGCTGCTCCCCTGCCGCCCTTCAGTAGTGACATCACTTCCTCTCCACTCCAATCACGGCAGAAGACATTAAACTTCTCTGGTCCAAATGCAACAAGGCCCACTGTCTCATGACTGTGTCATCTACTGCCACCTTATAGAAAGCCCCATCTCCTTCTTGACTGTCCTTGCCCATTTCTATAACGTCATCCTCTCTACCCCCATCCTTTTATTCCTCAAACCCAAAAAACCACCTTCCGTCGCCTCTTCCTATCGTCCCATCTGCCTCACCTCCATCTTCAGCAAGATCTTCAAATCGATCCTCTCCCGTCATATCTGTCAGCACCTTAATCAACACCACCTCCTCCCCCTTACCCAGTGTGGCTTCCAACACTGCTTCTCAGCAGAAAACCAACTCCTTAACGTAGTTCACCTTCATCTCCACTAGCTTAACTCCGTTTGCTCCACCATTTTTTTTTCCTTCGACCTCCAAAATTCCTATGGCCATGTATGGCATCCCGGTCTCCTCCACCTACACCTACCTACACCCTGCCTATCAATTTTGTACATCTGATCGCTTCCTTCCTCTCACGCTGTCCTTCCTATGTCATCCTCCACAACACCAACCTTTTATCCCATTGCTGCTGTGCCCCAGGGTCCATCCTCTCCCCTATCCTCTATCTCCTGTACACTGCTGATATGCCCAAGCATTCCCCACCTGTCCACCTTCTCCAATATGCTGATTACACCACCTTCCTGGCTTTCTATCCTACCCTTCAATGGTCTCAACACACCCTCCAAAACCACCTTGACCTGTTCACCACTTGGTGTAACCAGTGGTCCCTTCATCTCAACCACTCCAAAACCCAGGCAATCATCATAGATCGCACCACCTGCTTCTTCCATGACTTCTACCTCACTCTTTATGGTCGTCTCATCCAGCTCACCCCCACCCTGAGATACCTTGGCCTCACCCTCAACCCTCACATCGCCTGGACCCCTCACCTCTTGACCATCCAGCAGAAAGCCCATTCACGCCTCCCCCTCCTGAAACTCCTGTCTGGCCGGACATGGGGTCACATCCTTCCAACATCCTCCACACCTACAAATCCGTCATCTGTCCTATCCTTTGTTATGCCAGTGCTGCCTGGATCTCCGCACCCACCAGCTTTTACAAGACCCTCCTAATCTTCAAATGGCATGTGCTGTGCCTTACCCTCCATATCCGCCATCCTTCCACCACACACCTCCTGTACGACCTCATCCCCTTCCCCCACCTCCTCCTTTTCCTCCAACATATCTGCATCCTTTACACTGTCTGCAGTCTAGATCCTCCCCACCCCCTGGTTTCCATAATTTGCCTGGTGCCATTTAATCTAGTGTGTGTTTTTTGATTTTTTGTTTCTATATTCCGCCATGTTTCCTTCGTTATATTGTTTTACATGTCTTCCTGCTTAAGCTGCTGCCAGCCTGTCCCTAATCGTGAATGGAAATTACAATAAAGGAAAAAGAAACTATTGAAAACTGTAAGGCCAGATCCCCCCCCCCCCCCACACACACACATAAACACATCTCCCTAACTCACTGTCCCCGTCCGACCTATTTACGATCCCAACCCTCCTGGAAACAGCCTTTGCCCTCTCCCCACAGTTGAGGACATCGTTAGATTCGTAACCATCATCCTACAAAATATCCGCCATTTTCAACGCCCCCCTACCATCCAACAGATCTCCCTATCTGCCGTTCAATCTTTCACCCTAACACCTTCGCCACCTACTCCCATAACCAAGCCCATTTTACCTTCTCCCATCTCGACACCCTAGTTTAAACCCCACCATGGCGCGGCAGCCTCGTATCTTGTTCAATAACATCCGTTCTCTACCTACCAACAAACAACTCTTCATGCACATCCTTACAACCCACCATGTGGATGCCTCCCTCCTCAATGAAACATTTCTCCAGCCCCCATGTATCATCAGCACATCACCATACCCCCTTCAACAATCCAATAATCCCCACCTGATTGCGCATGGTGGAGTTGCCATTGGCTACCTTCACCAGACCTCTGTTGGGCTCCAAACCCTCCTTCCTGAGCCCACTGAACACCTTATCCTCAGCTTCTTGTTCTCTGGCCTTACCATAAACAGCACCACCATCTATGTCCGTGCCACTGCCCTCATCCCGTTTGACTTCCTTTGCCACATTGACCACACCTTCTCCTCCTATGTGATTGCCACTGACCTAAACATCCACCGTCGTACTGATGCACAGCTACAATGGTGGCATCGGTTCCTCGCCTCACTGCAAGATGAGCTCCTCCACTCCCCCAACACACCTGCCCTGATTCCAATACCACTCACGATGTAGTCCTGGCCTCCAGTGACCTCCTTCGACACATTATGGCGAATGTACTAGACCCCACTGGTAGCGATCATCTCTGTGTCCTCCTTACCGTGACAGACTGACAGAACCCATGCCTCACTCCTCACACCAATCCTCCCCCAAATTTCGTCCATAACTACTCCCGTGCTGACTGGAATGGCTACTGGGCAGCCCTAGATACCCAGGTCAGCGGCCATCTTCTGACCATCCAGCTTCTGGATGATATCAGCATGCTGCCTCCTTTCTCCAGAAGGCCCTGTCTGACGCCATTGAGGCTCACATCCCCACTACCACCATTTGCACACACCACCACACTTTACCCCCACATGCCATCCTCCTTTGTGAATCCCATCATCTCCACCATGCCTTTCTCCATACACAGGACCAGGATACACTCCAATGCCACCGGAAACTCCAAAGACATGCCTGTAATTTCCTCGCAGCCAAAAAACAGTGAGACTCTCGCCAGGCTTGCACCTGCCTAAATGATACCCTAACTATAAACTCATCCAAGTACTGGTCAGCCTTCCATCACCTTACTGTATCTCAACCCTCCCCACAGTATCCCCTCCTCCATTGAACCTGATTTATTTTCAAAGAATATCCATAAGAATTTATTTTATTTACTAGCGATTCATGAAGAACATTAACACATTTAATCGGACTATACGAGCGTGAAAGTAGTTACCAATGGTAACTGAAAAAACAAATTAAAAATTTTATTTTCAATAAATGGAAATTTTATTCCTGAAAGCCTTTTTTTTAAACAGATTTAAAATTATAATCAGAAAGCACCCTGTAAATATCAAGTTACAATCCATTCAGAGGCAGAAATAACATTTTTTTTTGTGGTATGAACTTTTGGGCTGAGAACCTTGCCACTTCCTTTTAACATTGCTGTAGACACGACCGCTCACAACACCTCTTAAAGAATACACTGGTGCAACTCTGCAACACACCAGATTACCCTAAATCAAAATTTTTAACAACTCTCAGAAACACATAAACTATGCGCCCTGTAAGAGGGTTGTAAATGGTACAAAACACTCACATTAAAAATTATTTGCCACCGAAAGTGTAACTTGTTTTAAAAGAACCCTTACGGTGGAAGGGTGGCAACTTTATATGATAAATTGACCATTTAAATAAAATCCATGAAATGCAATTTTATATAAAATGTACCAACATGCTCTACATTACACATATACCACCTCGCAAGATGATAGACAAGCTAAAAACATATTTCAGGAATTCGGCCTTTACACCTTAAGCAATAAATTCATTAACACCAAATCCAACAAACATGACAGAGGCAGCTATTAACGTATGGCAGATTGACAGGGGGATTACTGAACAACCTGAACTGCAGATTGCTCTAAGTTGCCCCCACTCCACAAGGGAAAATGGACCACCCAATTCATAAATAACCAATTTCCCACGGGTGGGCAAGCGGAGAAGAATGGTGGGACGATTACAAAACAAAGCAGCTGGTGACCTCACCAAGCAAACTAGTATAATTTAACAAGTAAATGAAACAACATATCTCCAATCACTCAACTTCTAATGAACTGCGATTTCTGGCAAAGACCTGGCGCAGTACCTCCAACACTATCACTTATCAATGTCAGTGAAAATCTGAGTAGGCAATGTAACAGATGAGGTCATTAATGTAAACAAGAAAAAAAAACAATGGACCCAAGATGGAACCTTTAACACCACATGTAATTACTTCCCAATCGGATGAAGGCTGACTGCTTAGGTTTTTCACAACAACACCCTTTCTTTCCTGTTAGATAAGAGACTAACAATTTCACAGCACTGCCACAGACACCATAATATTGTAACTGACTTAAGAGAATGGTGTGGTTCACATAGTCAAAGGATTTTGACAGGTCAAAGAAAATGCCAGTAGCCTCTAATAGCTTTCACTATATCAGAACATTTAAGTAACACACACTGTGACTTTGACAGTATATTATTTGCAGTCAGGTGCTTGATGATTACAGAAACAACTTAAGATAGAACTCTACTCGCACGAGCACTCTTTGATTAACTTCAAAAAAATGGTTCAAATGTCTTTGAGCACTATGGGACTTAACATCTTAGGCCATCAGAACTACTTCAACCTAACTAAACTAAGGACATCACACACAACCATGCCCAAGGCAGGATTTGAACCTGTGACAGTAGCAGTCCCACGGTTCTGGACTGCAGCGCCTAGAACTGCACGGCCACCGCGGCCGGCCTGATTAACTTCTTTTGATATATTATCATACCCACTAGAATACTTACATTTGAAGGACTTTATGATGGCTGCTACTTCTCTGGGAGACCTGGGCACCATTTCTATTTTAGTGAAGTTATTTTTAAAGACTTGTCTTGGATACACAATTGCACTGCTCACCGAACCTGATGACACCAAGCTGTCTGTAACAGAAATGAAGTACTTGTTTAAGAGGTTTGCAACACTACATGCACTTGTTACTGAAGTCTCATTTATTTTTACAGCTATCTGTTCCCCTTCCTTTTTGGCCCCACCTGTCTGTCTTCACTATATCCCATACAGTTTTTGGTTTGTTGTTCGATGTAATTATCTTTTTCTCATAATAAACCTGCTTCGATTTCTGGATTACTTGCTTCAATATTTTGCAGTACTCTTCGTAATACATTACAGTGTTAACATCAGAGTTGTTCCTAGATGGTAGATACAGTCTCCTTTTTGTCCCTCATGATATCTTTATTCCTTGTGTAATATTTGGTTTATTGTTTGACTTCTGTGTGATTTGAGTTACCTTTAGAGAAGAACAATTTTCAAAAGTGGAGGTAATTTTATTAGCGAATGCTTTGTATTTTCCATTTGAGTCAGAAGTGTCGTAAGCATATATCCAGTTCATGTTTTTGAGCAATATAAAATTTTTTACTCATGTATTATCCTCCTGTACTCAGATTTAATAGATTTTTTTATCCTGAGAAGTTTCAAAATATAACACAAGAGGCTGCATGTCACGATCAGATAGCCCATTTACTATTGGTTTTGTGATATGCCTTTTTTCCTCTTGATTTGTATACAAAGATATTATGAATGGCAATCTCTGAGCATTTAAATATCCTAGCTGCAAAGTTCACAGTGGGAACTAAATTGAAAGATAGTGTTACTGAGTGCCATAATTGTTCTCTGACAAGAGCTTTTCAATAAACTTACATTAATATCACCAGTAACCACTATATCCATTTTTTTTTTTTTTTTTACTGTGAGAAGGGACAATAGAGCTTTCATAATTCTTTAGAAGAGGTTAAAATTTCCTGAAGGTGATCTGTAAATACCTCTATTATAAAGGACTTATTATAAAACACTAATTCTGTTGCACAAGCTTCTAAGTGCCACTCTGATCAAAATTTATTAATATCAATATTCTTGAAATCAAAACTGTTTCTGACATACTGGCAACTCCTCCATTGTCTATGTTATCTCTACAGAAGTAAGAAGCTAACTTTAATCCTGCAACATTTAACATATATAGAACAGTGGTCACATAACAGACTGAACAGGAACCTGGAGAGTCCCCAATACGACACAAAGCCAAACAAAGTTAGAATATTAGTTCCCCATACAACTAAACTGTATAGTAATGGTGAAACTGTAAGGGAGTCGAGCTGAAAAACCATATCCTGAAAAGTAAAAAATATTCAAGAACCAAAAATTAATTTAAAAAACTTGATCATTTCAAACAAACCTTTACTGCTGTATAATATAGGACTTCCTTCAATGTGATTTCTTGTGATTATACTAAACATATTTTGGGTTGGCATACAAAACTAAATGGTTTCATTAGAAAAAAAATGTTTGATTATGACCAGCATTACTACTCGAACTTACTCTTACCCTTTTAGCATTATGAATTCATGTTTCATATATTTTCAGTGTGGTGTAAACTACATGAAACAATGTTCTTTTATCATCTGTTTGAGTTTTATCATATGCTGTTGTACAATGGATGACAGAGGTCACTTGAGATACAATATGATACCACCTTGGAATTACAACAAAGTATCTGTACCTCTCTTACTTTCCTTTTTTCAACATCAGTCAACAGTCCAATTGAGCCCCTTGGTACTGCAAACTGTATAGTCATGTTTTCCGCCTGTAAATTGCAACAAATGTTTAACATTCCTTCAAATAACAAAATTTGGAAATAGGTTATGGACAATGACATAGAACATGGTGAGAAACAGTCCACATTGAGCCACAGACTTGTTTAACTTAAACAGTTGTATCAACACAGCGTAGAATATTAAACCTTATCTGGATGAAACAAGAGCAGCAACAGCACATATTTGTGAGGGGTTTTCGGAGGTTTTGCTACAACACAACCTGCACTGAGTTAATGCAGTTATCAGCTGTGTAAGCAAAGTCCTGAGGGCAATTGCTTTTGACTGAAACGAAGACTTACATCCAAGCCATGCCTGTTGCTCCAGTTGGGAGATAGGAATAAGCTAATTAGTGCCTGCACCTGGACCGGAGGGGGAAGGGCAGATTATCTGAGCATCTTACAGGTAGTGTAAGAAGGAACATATTTTAGATGGAGTGAGATTACAGAGAGACAGTCGAATCAAATTAGAGATGAAAAGGACCAAAACTTTTCTTTACTGCTTGCTCAATATACAGATTGAATAACGTTGGGGATAGGCTACAACCCTGCCTCAATCCCTTCCCATCCACTGCTTCCCTTTGATGTCCCTCTACTCTTATAACTGCCATCTGGTTTCTGTACAAATTGAAAATAGCCTTTCGCTCCCCGTATTTACCCCTGCTACCTTTAGAATTTGAAAGAGAGTATTCCAGTCAACAATGTCAAAACCTTTCTCTAAGTCTACAAATGCTAGAAACCTAGGTTTGCCTTTCCTTAATCTTTCTTCTAAGATAAGTTGTAAGGTCAGTATTGCTATACGTGTTCCAACATTTCTATGGATTTTCCCCGAGGTTGGCTTCTATCAGTTTTTCCATTCGTCTGTAAAGAATTCAAGTGAGTATTTTGCAGCTGTGACTTATTAAACTGATAGTTCGGTAATTTTCACTTTTGTGAACACCTGCTTTCTTTCGGATTGGAATTATTATATTCTTCTTGAAGTCTGAGGGTATTTCGCCTGTCTCATACATCTTGCTCACCAGATGGTATAGTTTTGTAAAGACTGGCTCTCCAAAGGCTATCAGTAGCTCTAATGGAATGTTTTCTAGTCCCGGGGACTTGTTTCAACTCAGGTCTTTCAGTGCTCAGTCAAACTCTTTACACAATATTGTATCACCCATTTCATCTTCATCTACGTCCTCTTCCATTTCCATAATATCGTCCTCCAGTACATTGCCCTTGTATAGACCCTCTAGATACTCCTTCCACCTTTCTGCTTTCCCTTCTTTGCTTAGAATATTGTCCTCAAGTACATCGCCCTTCTATAGACCCGCTATATATTCCTTCCACCTTTCTGATTTCCCTTCTTTGCTTAGAATTGGGATTCCATCTGAGCTCTTGATATTCATACTAGTGGCTCTCTTTTCTCCAAAGGTCTCTTTAATTTTCCTGTAGGCAGTATCTAGCGTACCCCTAGTGAGATAAGCCTCTGCATCCTTACATTTGTCCTCTACCCATCCCTGCTTATCCATTTTGCACTTCCTGTCGATCTCATTTTTGAGACGTTTGTATTCGTTTTTACCTGCTTCATTTACTGCATTTTTATATTTTCTCCTTTCATCAATTAAATTCAATATTTCTTCTGTTTCCCAAGGATTTTAACTAGTCCTTATCTTTTTACCTACTTGATCCTCTGCTGCCTTCACTACTTCATCCCTCAGAGCTACCCATTCTTCTTCTACTGTATTTATTTCCCTCATTCCTGTAAATTGTTCCCTTATGCTCTCCCTGAAACTCTGTACAACCTCTGGTTCTTTCAGTTTATCCAGATCCCATCTCCTTAAATTCCTACCTCTTTGCAGTTTCTTCAGGTTTAATCTACAATTCTTCCATGTATACAACCTTCTTTCATGATTCTTGAACCATGTGTTAGCTATGATTAAGTTATGCTCTGTGCAAAATTCTACCAGACGGCCTCCTCTTTCATTTCTTAGTCCCAATCCATATTCACCTACTATGTTTCCTTCCATACCTTTTCCTACTCTCGAATTCCAGTCACCAATGACTATTAAATTTTCGTCTCCCTTCACTACCTGAATAATTTCTTTTATCTCATCATACATTTCATCAATTTCTTCATCATCTGCTGAGCTAGTTGACATATAAACTTGTACTACTGTAGTAGGCATGGGCTTCGTGTCTATCTTGACCACAATAATGCGTTCACTATGCTGTTTGTAGTACCTTACCTACACTCCTATTTTCCTATTCATTATTAAAGCTACTCCTGCATTACCCCTATTTGATTTTGTATTTATGATCCTGTATTCGCCTGACCAAAAGTCTTGTTCCTCCTGCCACCGAACTTCACTAATTCCCACTATATCTAACTTTAACCTATCCATTTCCCTTTTTAAATTTTCTAACCTACCTGCCCGGTTAAGGGATCTGACATTCCACGCTCTGATCCGTAGAATGTCAGTTCTCTTTCTCCTCATAATGATGTCCTCATGAGTAGTCCACGCCTGGAGATCCAAATGGGGGACTATTTTACCTCCGGAATATTTAACCAAAAGGATGCCATCATCATTTAATCATACAGTAAAGCTGCATGCCCTCGGGAAAAATTACGGCTGTAATTTCCCCTTGCTTCAGCTGTTCACAGTGCCAGCACAGCAAGGCCATTTTGGTTAGTGTTACAAGGCCAAATCAATCAATCATCCAGAGTCTTGCCCCTGCAACTACTAAAAATGATGCTGCCCCTCTTCAGGAACCACATGTTTGTCTGGCCTCTCAACAGATAACCCTCTGTTGTGGTTGCACCTATGGTACGGCCATCTGTATCGCTGAGGCACACAAACCTCCCCACCAATGGCAAGATCCATGGTTCATGTTTGATTTTATGGCTATTATTTATTTCAATTTATCTGCTTTCCTTTCCCGAGTTTCCTCAGCTGCCATATGTGGCACAGCTGTTTATGCCAGAATGATGGATTTCCATTTCCTTACAATGCAAATGAAGGTGGAAAATATACTGCTTAAATTAAACAAACTAAAAAATATATAGAAATTCCATGTAACTGCAAAAGAATGAAATACTGCGTAACTGGAGCTTCAGTAGTTATGTGAGGCTATTTGTCTGTATGGAGGCTGAGAAGCTGGAAGGCAGCATTGAAGTGCAGGAAGGCTTGCAGAGGTCCAAATAATAATATTATTTTCAGTGTGTGGAAATTTAATTATGAATGACATTTTAGTTAATTAATTTTCACAAATAATAAAATGTTTACTGATAGAGTGAAATGAGGGCTTTCAAATAATTTATGTCATTCTGGAAATAAACAATTGTTAGCTCACAATATGTTCCTGAGCATATGGCTTCTGAATAAAGCAAATTACAGATTTCTATTAAAAGAACACATACAATGTTTACATTAGCAGAACTCAGTTAAACTGGCAGATAATGAATTTTACTGAAACATCACTTAAATAGGAATTTTTGTGCTTTGTGCAAATGTGGTACATCCAAAACCAGTAGAATATAAAAAAAAGAAATAAGAAAGTTATCTAAGTAGTAGATTTATACAAAATGCAGTTACTCCAACTTTACAAGTATCAAGTTCGTCAACTGTAAAATAGAAGTACGTATTCTACTGTTCCCACCTTATAAAAGTGAGTCTACAGTTCTCAAATCCAAAATGGTGCATGCATGTCAATCAGTGTTTCTGAAGCTACTGTTGATTGCTTTAGCACTGCAGATAAATCTAGCTACATTATGAAAACCTACCAAATTTGGGATAGCTTTAACACAGCACACAGCTGCAAGATCATGAAGGGAACATGGCATTTAAAAAAAGGCTGTAAAATAATAATAGAGTACTTGTGTACGTAGTACACAGAGCTACAAAAGCAAACTTAAGAGAGCGGCATACAAGGGCAGTCAAATACGAAAAATGTGGAAAAATGTAAGTAAACTACTCATTAATACTGAAGTACTTGCATAGTTGTTAACACATTTATTCCACTGTAATTGCCTTACAATGGTCAACGCCTTTGTGGAAAAATGTTGCCAGACACACACCTCTTTATCTGAAGCAAAGGGACAGCCATGAATGTCTTTCTTCAGCACTTTAAAAATATGGAAATCACATGGAGAGAGATTGGGACTTTATGGAGAATATGTGTTTCCCAGCAAAACTGCTGCAACATACTCTATACAGTCCTGGCAGGCATTTTACTGGCAGGTTGCTTAAACTATGATGCAGAGTTTTGTTTGGGAAGCTTTCACACAACCTCCATACAGTCCCAATCTCTCCTCATGTGATTTCCATATTTTTGGAGCCCTAAAGAACCATCCTTGGTCATTCGTTTGGTTCACACCAAGAGTTCGTAGTACACCACAAACATTTTTCCATGAAGCGATTGACCATCTTGTCTCACAGGGGCATAAATGTATTCACAGCTATGGTGATTAGTTTTGAAATACTAAACAGTTAACTTCCTTTTTTCCATCAATCTTGTTTTATGGAGTTTTCATCTTGTGTACTCTTTCTGAAGTTTTGCATCAGTGTAACCATATATATTACAACAAAAAAGATGAATGTGACAGGGATCAGATCCCATACAGAGCCAATCACAAAATATTCTGATTTCATTCATCACTTTCAAATTATTGTTTAATTCTGGTATGTTAACGCAATGCTAAATCTATAGTGGCAGATAAATGATTAGGTTGGGATTTCTTAATTAATACATACTAAGATAGATTTTTGCATGTGAGCAGTGCAAACTTTCCCCTCTGCCTCCAACCCCTCCACCACACAAAAATTCATAAGACCTATTTTGTATATCAGTTTCTTTGAGTGGCAGTGGCAGTGTGCGTAAACACAAACACACATACCTGGCCTCAGCATCTGGCTGCCAAGGCCAGAATGTGAGCAGCAGTGCAAGACGCTAAAAGTCTTCCCTTGGCAGCCAGAGACTGTGGCCGCGTCTGCGAATGTTGTGTTTGTGTGTTGTGTTGTGTGCTGTTTAAATCTAATGAAGACCTGTTTAGCTGAAAGCTGTGTTTGACAGTCTTTTTGTTGTGCCTATCTGCGAATCAGCGACTCCACTTTGTGGTGGGTAGCAACTATCCTTTTCATAAAACTGTCTAACACATATCTTCATGTTTCATTGCTGTGACAAGACGAAGCAATCCAGGTACAGTTACTGGCATCACTATTCTAAACCAAACAACTGCTTTGGTTGTTATAACCAGTGCTCGATTTGTGATGGTATGCCATACTGATACCTCTGACAAGCCAAAGTACTGGTACCTCTTCTTTTTTATAAATCAAGCTCTGGTCATAACTGTTACTATTTCAACTTGTTTTATTCGAGATCATGTCACATCCAGAAGGTCAAACCAAACTGAACTTATCTAGTAGGAACTGTTGTAAATAAGTGTTCATTTTCATAGCCCATTATGTACTCTCACAGACTGATCAATCTGAAGTTACAAGCAGAGGAGAGGTGATGCGTGGAATGAATCAAAGAAAAAGAACTGAACACATGCCAAATAAGAAGCTGTGTATCACTGGCCGAATGTGTTACAATTAGCTCATTATACCTTCTTTTAAATATATCCACAGTGAATCTTTGATGAGGCTCAAGTTGCACTCTGGCACAAATTTTCACATGTCACTAATATACCTAATACAGCTGATGTCTAATAGTTCACAGTAAGCAAACAAATTTTGAATAATTTAATATATTATAACAACATTCCATGCAGAACCAATCACAACACAGATTCATGATTCTGTAATTACTTTCTGTGGGTGGGGACGGGAGCAGGAATTGTGAACAACACATGTATAACATGGGACAATACAACATATGTAAAAGACATTTCGGTAACTCATTTTGCAATAAACAAATTTATTTTACTGCTGATGTTTTTAACATGTCATACTAAAAAATCACATTCACTGCAACAGTAACTCCAACACAAGAGATACACGTGTCATCCACGGCAGTAAACATTTTATGACATGGGTTTTCACAGTGGAATGTAAACCATTTCATTTTCTTAAAGTGTATCTATGATACTACTACAGACAGTGATATAACATTATTAATATATTACCAGACACATTAATTTGACACAGATGGTAAAATAAAAATAATGATCTTGGGTACTGGCTGTTGCCTATCTCTAGTAACCATCCCAGAAAATATAGGGTGTTGACAGAGAACGTTTGGTTGTGAAATCCTGTAGTCACTCTGTTGTGGTACTGGATTTGCAATGTGTTTCTGAAAATACATCAGAGATGTACTGAATGAATTATTGCATATTTTAAGATAGAACCTGGCAGTAACGGAAAGAACAAACGTGAGCAGAATAACATCTTTAGATGTCAAATTAGAATAACAGCAATACATGTCAAATTAGAAAAGAATTATGTATGTACTGATCAGCAATATGAATTTTGTATGTAGAATACACCACTCTGTGGCCAATTAGGTGCAAATCATTTTCAAAAAACTCCTACATTTAACTACATATTAAGTTGTTAAATGGTGGCACATTTAGTCAGCTAATCTGATCATGTATTGCATTCACACTGCAACTGGACAGCTGAAGATAGTGATGCTACGGATTTACCGACACTCATTATATAGGTACGTGTTCTAATATCACCTTCACATTACATACATTTACTAAGATTTCTTGACATAAATAAACCATCACAATTTCAAAAGAATAGAAATTTATTCTACTCATTCATCATCCGACCAAGAAGGTGAAAAAGAATAGAAATTTCTTCTACTCTACCACCAAGGAAGTGAACCTACAGGGAGTAAGTGAAGGTAAACATTAACAAAAGGCAACCAAACATTGTTTAAGCTGTACACTATATTAACAAGAAACTATCACAATACTGCTTAATGCTAATTCTTTTTATGCCAGTTTAATGTGTTCTAGTGAATTAGAAAGAAAGCTGCTGCTACTTCAGTTACATTAGTTACCTTCAGGATGCCTTATAAGAAACATGATATTTAGTTCATTAATCAAGTATTTTTTAGAAAAAACAGTAACCTACATATGTAATTACATAGGACAGTTTACAGCACACTACCTGCCATCCACCTAAAGTAGGAATGAAATCCTTGCACTAAGATAATCAATGGAAGGAGTCACTACTGAGGTATTTTTTAAATTTTCCTTTGAATTTCCTGAGATAACTAATTTCTTGTTGTATGTTAGATGGGAGCATCTCAAATATCTTCATACCATAATACATAACTTTGTTAAATCTTAGTTAAGGATGCAAAGTTTACACAAAAGTTATATTTCTGTCTTGTATTGATAGTGCAGATCAAATTTCAGCATGAAATGATTTTTTCACAACCACACTACGCCTTGATTAAAGTAACTGTGATTGTGGCAGTGACTAAGAGTCAGCCAACTGCTGTTCTTTCTTGACACCTATGTGCCCACTATAATGACTGGTTTTTAGGCACCACACAGCTTTCTCAGCTGCAGTACGATGCACAGGAAGGCGAGAGCCAACTGTTGCTCTATCCACAATCCCCACTGATGTACTTCCCACTGCTGCTGACAATGACAACAATAAAAGTAATCTGAATGTATGTTTTGCTCTATTTGCATTGCATGCGCAGCTCTTGCTCATTTCATGTGGAACGATGTAAATAATGAATGACCCTTCACCACCATAGCTGTCTGCCACCCATGAGGTTATTTTAATCAAAATTTAGAAGAAAACATAACAATTGTTTATCACTAAGTCGGCCAAAGGTTCACAAAAGCGTTCAACAACAACCACAAAAGTTTTCTTATATAATTCACTAATATAATCTGAGAGGGGACGACAGAAGCGTCCGAACCCACGCGTCGGCTTTGACCCGTGACGTACGGGTGTTGTCGTGTGACGTCATGACGGCGCGGAGTTTGCCTTGTGAGTGTGGCGTGTTTGTAGATGTCGTCGTATTGTGGTTTGTTGTGCTCTCTTGTGGTGTGTTCAGGGTTTTCGTTTGTGTGATGTAATGGGCGCAGTTTGCTTTTGCTCATTATCCAGAATTGTTCGAGTGTCGGCTGTGTTTGTAGTGGAATTCGTTTCATTGAGTTAACGATTTTGTGTTAAGCTTAATATAGTGTTGTTTATTGTAGATAGAGTGGTAATTTTAGTAAAATTAATCAGTTGTTGTTTTTTGTTCAGGAATGGATATGACAGAAGCCACTACAACAGTAGTAAGTTGCATACAACACAGCTATGAAACTAAATCTGCCGTTTATAACGTTCATGAGTACAACACTTCACGTGCAGCTATAGTACATACGTCACAGTCTAAACAGATCCTATACATTTGTATGCTATGGGAAAATACGATATTCTAGCCACAATCATTTTAACCGATCAGCCTGTTTGCATCCCAGAATCCGAATGTACATTACATTTCCTGTTTTCTCTCTAACAATTTTGTGTTCCGCTTTTCGTCCCTTAGAACTCACAATACCACAAAGCCCATTACTAAATAGGATCTACTTGCCTGGATTTCCAAAACTGTGCGCCGTCGACGAAAGAAAGCTTACTGTAATTAAAATACTGGAGCGAGGGAAGGCGACAGTACCGGTACCCTTGGAATTTCATACAAAAAACTAAACTATCATGCAACCATTAAATCGATGAAATTTACAGACTGGGCAGACAAGGAAGATAAACACGATAATAAAAGAAAGGTGGTTGCTTTATTGTAAACTCGATATAGGTTTAAAACTAAGTTTCCGACTTCTTCGAAAGTCGATGTTTGGAAATACTACCAGTCTACCCGATTTGACCCTTAGCTTGAAGAGTTGCTTGTTGGGAATTACTGGGAGAGACAGGGATATATACAAATACGTCAGCCCCATAACGCACTAGCAAACCATATTGCAGTTGATAAGACAAATGTTGGAAGGAGAAGATATATTTCACGTATAGTAAAGCACTGAAGAGACACCGATACTCAATTTGGGCTTCTAATATAGGTACGTAATATACAATCCGTACCTTACAAAAACCGGACGTTAATAAAGATTATTGTGATTTTAACACCTTATACAAAGGCGGGCTGGCAGCAGCACAATACGCCGCTCTTCAGCCTTGAGTGTTACAACAAGTAGTACATAAAGGTGGCACAGAGTAGACAGTAAAAAAATGGAGTCACTAAAAATCGAAAAAACATGTAGCCGTTCACGCTGGACGAGAAACATCACTAACACTGGGCGACACGATGCACAGAACACGGATGATAACGGTGGGCAAAAAAAATGGAGACACTAAAAATCGAAAAAACATGTAGCCGTTCACGCTGGACGAGAAACATCACTAACACTGGGCGACACGATGCACAGAACACGGATGATGGCGACGGCGAACAACACTACACACAAACGAAGGCGCACACACGGCAATGATCTCCGGCGCGCGAATGTTCACTGAGGGTGTACGATTTTTTTTTTTTTTTTCTTTATTGTTAGTTTCAAGCCCGTACAAACAGGCAGGCTGTCAGCAGCATGGTACGCCGCTCTTCAGCCGTAGAGGAGATAAAGATAGAACAGAAAGAATACACAAATGTGACATAACGGTGGGTAATAAAACAGTAGACACATAAAGACAAACACGGAGGCGTTCACACTTGACGAAAATTCACTACAAACTGTTGTCACGATGCACTAACACTGAAGATGGCGATGGCACGGCACTCACGAGACACTGATGGCGATGATCTCTGGCGCGCGAATGTCCACTCAGCGTGTACGAGTCCGGGGACCTGCCAAGAGAGGAGGAGGAGGAGGAGGAGGAGGAGGAGGAGGAGGAGGCGGAGGCGGCGGCGGCGGCGGCGGCGGCGGCGGCGGCGGCAGAGATGCCATGGGCAAGGGGGGGAGGGGAAGCCCGGTGGAGTGGGGAGGAGGAAGGGGGGAAAAGGAGAGAGGAGGGAAGGGAGGGATAGTTACAGCTTTTTTTTTTTTTTTTTTACTTTATTGTTATTTTAAAACCTGTACAATTCAGGTAGGCTGGCAGCGGCACACTACGCCGCTCTTCAGCCATAGCGGTTTACAAGAGTATAAAACACGGTGAATGACAATGAACAGAGTGACGGGCAAAAGAGAGAGGTCACAGAGACAGAAAAAACACGGAGTCGTTCACATGTGACGATAACAACACTGAAAACACGTTGGCACGGCGCACAAAACACTGGTGAGTCCGACAGCACAAGTGAACGTAGGAGTGGGACGGCGGACACCAAAAACACTATATGACGTCACACACACGAAGCACAAAAGGCGACGATCTCCGGCGCGCGAATGTTCACTATACGTGTGCGAGTCCGGGGACCTGCCAAGAGAGGAGGAGGAGGAGGAAGGGGAGTGGGAGAGCGAGAGGGGAGAGCAGAGATGCCACGGGCAGGGGAGATAGGGGGGAGGGAGGAAGGGGGAGAGGAAGCCCAGGGGAAGAGGGGGAAGGGAGGGGACAGGGAGATGGAAAAAGAAGGGAAGAGAAGAGAAGGGAGGGAGGGTGCCGAAAGGACAGGACACGGGAAGTGGGGGGTGGGGCAGGGTCAAAGTTGATAGGAGGGGTAGATGGAGGGGACGAGGACATCATCAGGGAGAGGGAGCTGGCGGAAGCCACCTTGGGAGAGGGTATGGAGGGTGGAGAGATGGAGACCGGGTGGGACGTGCGAATACAGGCGCGGCAGCGGGCGGGGGTGGGAGAGGAGCGGGGAAACGAGCGGGTGAGGGGGATCAAGTTTACGTGAGGTGTACAGGATGCGTATCCTTTCAAGGAAAAGGAGGAGGTGGGGGAAGGGGATGAGATCATACAGGATCCGCGTGGGGGAGGGGAGACGGATGCGATAGGCAAGGCGGAGAGCATGGCGTTCAAGGATTTGGAGGGATTTATAGAAGGTAGGGGGGGCGGAGATCCAGGCTGGATGGGCGTAACAAAGGATAGGGCGGATGAGGGATTTAGAGGTGTGGAGGATTGTGGAGGGGTCCAGACCCCACGTGCGGCCGGAAAGGAGCTTGAGGAGACGGAGTCGGGAACGTGCCTTGGCTTGGATTGTCTGGAGATGGGGAGTCCAGGAGAGGCGACGGTCGAGGGTGACGCCAAGGTACTTAAGGGTGGGAGTGAGGGCGATAGGACGGCCATAGACGGTGAGATAGAAATCAAGGAGGCGGAAGGAAGGGGTGGTTTTGCCTACAATGATCGCCTGGGTTTTGGAGGGATTGACCTTGAGCAACCACTGGTTGCACCAAGCGGTGAACCGGTCAAGATGGGATTGGAGAAGGCGTTGGGAGCGTTGCAGGGTGGGGGCAAGGGCAAGGAAGGCGGTGTCATCGGCAAACTGGAGGAGGTGGACAGGGGGCGACGGCGGCGGCATGTCCGCTGTGTACAAAAGGTACAGAAGGGGGGAGAGGACGGAGCCTTGGGGCACACCGGCGGAGGGGAAAAAGGTGTAGGAATCGGTGTTATGGATGGTGACATAGGAAGGACGGCGGGAGAGAAAGGAACCGATCAGACGGACGTAGTTAATGGGAAGGGCGAAGGTTTGGAGCTTGAAGAGGAGACCGGAATGCCAGACGCGGTCATAAGCGCGTTCGAGGTCAAGTGAGAGGAAGATGGCGGAGCGACGGGAATTAAGCTGTTCGGAAAGGAGATGAGTGAGGTGAAGGAGAAGATCGTCGGAAGAGAAGGATGGCCGAAAGCCACACTGGGTGACGGGAAGGAGGCGGTGCTGGCGGAGATGCTGGTGGATGCGGCGGGTGAGGATAGATTCTAGGACCTTGCTGAAGACCGAGGTAAGGCTGATGGGACGGTAGGAGGAGACGGCGGACGGCGGTTTGCCAGGTTTAAGGAACATGAGGATACGGGAGGTTTTCCACAGGTCGGGGTAGTAACCGGTGGACAGGACTACATTGTAGAGCCTGGCCAGGGTGGAGAGGAAAAAGACAGGAGCTTCACGAAGGTGACGGTAGGTGGCACGATCGTGACCAGGAGCGGTGTTGCGTTTTGTGCGGAGTGTATCAATGAGATCCTGTGTAGTGATAGGGGCATTGAGTTCCGTGTGTGTAATGTTGTCCAAGTACTGGAAGCCAGGAGCGAGGGGAGGGGAAGAGGTGTCAGTTCGATCGCGGATATCTGGGAAGAGGGAGTAATCGAACTGGGGATCATCGGGGACGGAAAATACATCAGAGAGGTAGGAGGCAAAGTGATTGGCCTTACTAAGGGAGTCAGGGAAAGGGTGATCATCATGGAGAAGAGGATAATAGGGGGAGGGTTTAGTTCCGGTAAGGCGACGGAAGGCCGACCAGAACTTGGACGAGTTGATTGGTAGGGTTGCATTTAAACGGGTGCATGTCTGTCGCCAGTCCCGGCGTTTCTTAGCCGCGAGCAAATTACGAACGTGTCGCTGGAGTTGCCGGTGGCGGCGTAGTGTGTCCGGGTCACGCGTGCGGAGGAAGGCACGGTAGAGACGACGGGATTCACGGAGGAGGAGAACGGCCTGTGGGGGTAAGGTAGGACGGTGGGGGTGGATGGCGACAGTAGGAACGTGGGCCTCCACGGCCTCAGACAAGGTCCGCTGGAGAAAGGAGGCGGCATGGGTGACATCGTCAGGGTGGTGGTAGGTGAGAGGGTGGCTATCGACCTGGGTGGAAAGGGTATCCCGGTAGGCATTCCAGTCGGCTCGGGAATAGTCGTGGACATACTTAGGGGGAGGGTCAGTACGAGGGTCGGGGCGAGGGCGACGACCGTCTGAAACGGTGAGGAGGACAGGGAGATGGTCGCTACCAATAGGCTCCAGGACATCCACCGTGATGCGGCCAAGGAGGTTGGGGGAGGAGAGGATAACATCAGGAGTGGAGTTGGATTCAGGACGGGTATGCCGGGGGATGGGGACGAGGTCACCTTGAAGGGTGGAGAGGAACCGATGCCATCGCCGTAACTGGGCAGCGGAACGACTATGGATGTTGAGGTCGGCGGCGATCACGTAGGAGGAAAAGGTACGATCGACGTGGGAGAGGAAGTCGAAGGGAATAGGAGCGTTGGGGCGGACATAGATGGTGGCGCAGGTAACGGTAAGGCCGGGGAAGAAGAGACTAAGGATCAGGTGTTCGGTGGGGTCGGGAAGGAGAGGTTGGAGCCGAACGGGGATCTGGCGGTGGTGACCAATGGCAACTCCGCCACGCGCAATTGGGAGGGGATTATCGGAGCGGTGGAGGAGGTAGGGCGAAGTGTGGACTGTGTGTTGGGGTTGCAGGAAGGTTTCATTGAGGAGGAAGGCATCCACGCGGTGGGTGGCAAGGGTGTGCAGGAACAGGTTTTTGTTGGCAGGAAGGGAGCGTATGTTGTTGAAAAGGATACGTTGCTGTCGCGCCATGACTGGGATTTAAACGAGGGTGTGAAGACGGGAGAAGGTGAAATGGGCCTGGTTGTTGGAGTAGGTGGCGTACATCTTGAGTTGGAAGATGGAACGGGCAGCAAGGGAGATCTGCTGGAGGGTGTGAGGGCGCTGAAAGGGATGAACATTCTGGAGGACGATGGTGAGGAACCTGATGATGTCCTCAGCGGTGGGTGGGGGACGAAGGGAATTGCCAGGGGGGGTGGGGGCGTCCAGAGGACGGACAGGTACGGTGAGTTCAGGAGTGGTTGGAGGGGGTCGGGCTTTACACGTTTGGGAGTAGGTGGGATGAGGGAGATTGCAGGTATTACAGGAGGGAGGGGATTGGAGGTTAGGGCACTGCCGGAGGAAGTGCGCCTGCCGACAATGCGGGCAGGTGGGGGCCTCGCGGCACTCAGCTGTGGGGTGCGCATTATAGCGCAGACACCTCTGGCAGCGCAGGGATTGAGGAGGGGAACGGGAAGGGTCGACCTTGTACCGCTGGTGGAAGAGGAGGGCACCCTCCTTCAGGAGACGGTCAATGGAGGGGGCGTCCTCAGAGAAAACCCGCATAAGGCGGGTGGGGCCGGCCGAGTTGAAAATGCGGCGGACCGCCCGCACCTCCAGCGTGGGATGGGCCTGGAGCTCCGCCAACACCTCCTCCTCCGTGATCGACGGACTGAGCCGCGTGATCACGGCGGTGAGGGTCGGCGGGCGACGCGGGGGTTGGGGTTGGCGGGTAGGAGATGGAGAAGGAGCAGGGGTAAGGGAGGCGTTGGGACCAAAACGGGTGATGGGGAGACGGGAGAGGATGTCAGTATGGAGGGTTGGGCTGGGGGAGGAGATGAGAACAGAATCTCGGCGAGGAGTGAGGAGGGAGATGGGGGCACCAGGACAATGCTGGCGAAGGAAGAGGGTGAGGTTCCGGGCTTCAAGGAGAGAGGGATCAGGACGGGAGAGGAGGTAGCGGTAGGAGGAAGGGAGAGAGGAGGAGGATGAGGGGGCAGGGACAGGCGGGGAGACTTCCATGGCATCAAGGGTGGGGGAAGGAGGACGAGGTGCAGCCTTTTTGGAAGCAGAGGAAGCAGGGGTGCCACCGGGGCGCTTGACGGCGGTGGAGGAGGTGTGGGGGATGGGAACAACGGGAATGTGGCGGGGAGGGGCAGGTCCCGGGGCCGGAGTCGGCGCCGGAGATGGTGACGGTGACGGTGAAGGCGACGATGACGATGACGGCGGCAGAGGCGGCGGTGATGGCGAAGGTGACGGGGAGAGCTGGGCGTGGGCAGTGGCCCGACGGGCCACCACCCGAGCTGGAGCTGCAGTGACAGGCTGGGGGAGTGGGGGGAAGGGATCAGAACGAGAGGAGCGGGAGGAAGAAGCGGGAGAGGGGGCGACAAAGATAGAAGGTGAAGGGACAGTGAGGAGAGGTGGAATGGAAGGAGGGAGGTGGGACTGGGCACACCAAGTTATAGTGGTGGAGGCGGCGGAAGGGGAGGTATAGACAATGGCGGTGGTGGTAGTAGTGACAGTGGTGGTGGGGGCGGACATGACGGGAGAGAGAAACAAGAACGAACAGAACGAAGAGGAGAGGACAGAAACCGGGGACAGACAAAGACGAAGACGGATGAAGACGAAGACGGCAGACCAGGGTCAGGACGGCGGCGATGGTGGCGACTAGGCGGCACCGGATGGCGGCGGCGGCGGCGGCGAGCACCGGCAGGCGGCGGCGGCGGGCACCGGCAGGCGGCGGCGGCGGGCACCGGCAGGCGGCGACCAGGCGGGGGCGGCGAGCCCCGGCAGGCGGCGACCAGGCGGGGGCGGCGAGCCCCGGCAGGCGGCGACCAGGCGGGGGCGACGGGCGACGAGCCCCGGCAGGCGGCGGCGGCGGCGGCGGCAAGGACCGGAAGGCGGCGACCAAGCGGCGGCGGCGGCGGCAAACAGACGACACGGCAAGGATCTTCCACGTCGAAGGCGCACCCTGAGAGTAGCCCAGGCAGTGAAACACTTCGATGAAGAAGAGAGGGAATCCAACCCTCGAATGATAGTTACAGCAGAAAGTTGCCATATCTAAAGAATACCTTACCAAGAAATTTTGTGGGTATGAAATATATTCTTCACAGACAAACCAAGAGCGAGGGTGGTTATTGCTATTTTATTAGCAGTATAGAAATAAATACTTGGTATAACTACGGAATTGTTTCTTACTCTCAATATTTTCGTGCTGAACTTGTAAAGTAAAATAAGCAGCGCTTGAATACTTCAGTGTTGCTGGGCGCTGCCAACAGATGTCACTGCGAGGCGCCACCTCAGAAAATATGGCGATCATTTCAGCTCCGTCTGCAATTCGTGACTGGCCGAAAACGAGTCGCATTGTAGCAACTACACCCAAAAACAAAGCTTACGCACACAATTCTGTGGGAGCTGTAACGTTAGCGTTCTGCAGTTGAGCAGTGCTATCTGTGGTAGAAGCGGTGTTTCACGTTTGGAAGCGTGGTCACTGCATTGATTTGTTTTCGTAGCAATGACTGAAAGCATCACGCATTCGAGGGTTGGATTCCCTCTCTTCTTCATCGAAGAGTTTCACTGCCTGGGCTACTCTCAGGGTGCGCCTTCTACGTGGAAGATCCCTGCCGTGTCGTCTGCTTGCCGTCCGTACTGCCTGCCGGTGCTCGCCGCCGCCGCCGCCGCTTGGTCGCCGCCTTCCGGTCCTCGCCGCCGCCGCCGCCGTCGCTGCCTGCCGGGGCTCGCCGCCCCCGACTGGTCGCCGCCTGCCGGTGCTCGCCGCCGCCGCCGCCGCCGCCGTCGCCGCCTGTCGGGGCTCGCCGCCGCCGCCGCCGGTGCCCGCCGCCGCCGCCGCCATCCGGTGCCCGCCGCCGCCGCCATCCGGTGCCGCCTGGTCGCCGCCATCGCCGCCGTCCTGACCCTGGTCTACGGCCGTCTTCGTCTTCATCCGTCTTCGTCTTTGTCTGTCCCCAGTTTCTGTCCTCTCCTCTTCGTTCTGTTCGTTCTTGTTTCTCTCTCCCGTCATGTCCGCCCCCACCACCACTGTCACTACTACCACCACCGCCATTGTCTATACCTCCCCTTCCGCCGCCTCCACCACTATAACTTGGTGTGCCCAGTCCCACCCCCCTCCTTCCATTCCACCTCTCCTCACTCTCCCTTCACCCTCTATCTTTGTCGCCCCCTCTCCCGCTTCTTCCTCCCACTCCTCTCGTTCTGATCCCTTCCCCCCACTCCCCCAGCCTGTCACTGCAGCTCCGGCTCGGGTGGTGGCCCGTCGGGCCACTGCCCACACCCAGCTCTCCCCGTCACCTTCGCCATCACCGCCGCCACTGCCACCGTCATCGTCATCGTCGCCGTCGCCTTCGCCTTCACCGTCACTGTCACCATCTCCGGCACCGACTCCGGCCCCGGGACCTGCCCCTCCCCGCCACATTCCCGTTGTTCCCATCCCCCACACCTCCTCCATCACCGTCAAGCGCCCCGGTGGCACTCCTGCTTCCTCTGCTTCCAAAAAGGCTGCGCCTCGTCCTCCTTCCCCCACCCATGATGCCATGGAAGTCTCCCCGCCTGTCCCTGCCCCCTCATCCTCCTCCTCTCCCCCTTCCTCCAACCGCTACCTCCTCTCCCGTCCTGATCCCTCTCTCCTTGAAGCCCGGAACCTCACCCTCTTCCTTCGCCAGCATTGTCCTGGTGCCCCCATCTCCCTCCTCACTCCTCGCCGAGATTCGGTCCTCATCTCCTCCCCCAGCCCCACCCTCCACACCTACCTCCTTTCCCGCATCCCTGTCACCCGCTTTGGCCCTCATGCCTCCCTCACCCCTGCTCCTTCACCACCTCCCTCCCGCCAACCCCAACCTCCGCGTCGCCCGCCAACTCTCACCGCCGTGATCACTCGGCTTAGTCCAGTGCTCACGGAGGAGGAGGTGTTGGCAGAGCTCCAGGCGCATCCCCATTTGGAGGTGCATGCGGTTCGCCGCATACATAACGCTGCCGGCCCCACCCGCCTTATGCGGGTTTTTTCTGAGCACGCCCCCTCCATTGACCATCTCCTGAAGGAGGGTGCCCTCCTTTTTAACCAGCGGTACAAAGTCGACCCCTCCCGTTCCCCTCCTCAATCCCTGCGCTGCCAGAGGTGTCTACGCTATAACGCGCACCCCACAGCTGAGTGCCGCGAGGCCCCCACCTGCCCGCATTGTCGGCAAGCGCACTTCCTCAGGCAGTGCCCCAACCTCCAATCCCCTCCTTCCTGCAATACCTGCAATCTCCCCCATCCCACCTACTCCCAAAAGTGTAAAGCCCGACCCCCTCCAACCACTCCTGAACTCACCGTCCCTGTCCGTCCCCTGGACGCTCCCACCCCTCCTGGCAATTCCCTTCGTCCCCCCCCCCCCCCACCGCTGAGGACATCATCAGGTTCCTTACCATTGTCCTCCAGAATGTTCATCCCTTTCAGCGCCCACACACCCTCCAACAGATCTCCCTCGCCGCCCGTTCCATATTCCAACTCAAGATGTACACCACCTACTCCAACAACCAGGCCCATTTCACCTTCTCCCGCCTCGACACCCTCGTCTAAATCCCTATCATGGCGCGACAGCAACGTATCCTTTTCAACAACATCCGCTCCCTACCCGCCAACAGGAACCTCTTCCTGCACACCCTTGCCACCCACCGCATGGATGCCTTCCTCCTTAATGAAACCTTCCTCCAACCCCACCACACCATTCACACTTCGCCCTACCTCCTCCACCGCTCCGATAATCCCCTCCCGATTGCGCGTGGCGGAGTTGCCATTGGTCACCACCGCCAGATCCCCGTTCGGCTCCAACCTCTCCTTCCCGACCCCACCGAACACCTGATCCTTAGACTCTTCTTCCCCGGCCTTACCGTTACCTGCGCCACCATCTATGTCTGCCCCAACGCTCCTATTCCCTTCGACTTCCTCTCCCACGTCGATCGTACCTTTTCCTCCTACGTGATCGCCGCCGACCTCAACATCCATAGTCGTTCCGCTGCCCAGTTACGGCGATTTCATCGGTTCCTCTCCACCCTTCAAGGTGACCTCGTCCCCATCCCCCGGCATACCCGTCCTGAATCCAACTCCACTCCTGATGTTATCCTCTCCTCCCCCAACCTCCTTGGCCGCATAACGGTGGATGTCCTGGAGCCTATTGGTAGCGACCATCTCCCTGTTCTCCTCACCATTTCAGAAGGTCATCGCCCTCGCCCCGACTCTTGTACTGACCCTCCCCCTAAGTATGTCCATGACTATTCCCGAGCCGACTGGAATGCCTACCGGGATGCCCTTTCCACCCAGGTCGATAGCCACCCTCTCACCTACCACCACCCTGACGATGTCACCCATGCCGCCTCCTTTCTCCAGCAGACCTTGTCTGAGGCCGTGGAGGCCCACGTTCCTACTGTCGCCATCCACCCCCACAGTCCTACCCTACCCCCACAGGCCGTTCTCCTCCTCCGTGAATCCCGTCGTCTCTACCGTGCCTTCCTCCGCACGCGTGACCCGGACACACTACGACGCCACTGGCAACTCCAGCGACACATTCGCAATTTGCTCGCGGCTAAGAAACGCCGGGACTGGCGACAGACATGCACCTGCTTAAATGCAACCCTACCAATCAACTCATCCAAGTTCTGGACGGCCTTCTGTCGCCTTACCGGAACTAAACCCTCCCCCTACTATCCTCTTCTCCACGATGATCACCCCTTCCCTGACACCCTTAGTAAGGCCAATCACTTTGCCTCCTACCTCTCCGATGTCTTCTCCATCCCCGACGATCCACAGTTCGATTACTCCCTCTTCCCGGATATCGGCGATCGAACTGACACCTCTGTCCCTCCCCTCGCTCCTGGTTTCCAGTACTTGGACAACATTACACACACGGAACTCAATGCCCCTATCACTACACAGGATCTCATTGTTACACTCCGCACCAAACGCAACACCGCTCCTGGTCACGATCGTGTCACCTACCGTCACCTTCGTGAAGCTCCTGTCTCTTTCCTCTCCACCCTGGCCAGGCTCTATAATGTAGTCCTGTCAACCGGTTACTACCCCGACCTGTGGAAAACCTCCCGTATCCTCATGTTCCTTAAACCTGGCAAACCGCCGTCCGCCGTCTCTTCCTACCGTCCCATCAGCCTTACTTCGGTCTTCAGCAAGGTCCTGGAATCTATCCTCACCCGACGCATCCACCTGCATCTCCGCCAGCACCGCCTCCTTCCCGTCACCCAGTGTGGCTTTCGGTCGTCCTTCTCTTCCGACGACCTTCTCCTTCACCTCACTCATCTCCTTTCCGAACAGCTTAATTCCGTCGCTCCGCAATCTTCCTCTCCCTGGACCTCGAACGTGCATATGACCGTGTATGGCATTCCGGTCTCCTCTTCAAGCTCCAAACCTGCGCCCTTCCCATCAACTACGTCTGTCTGATCGGCTCCTTTCTCCCCCGCCATCCTTCCTATGTCACCATCCATAACACCGATTCCTACACCTTTTTCCCCTCCGCCGGTGTGCCCCAAGGCTCCGTCCTCTCCCCCCTTCTGTACCTGTTGTATACGGCGGACATGCCGCCGCCGTCACCCCCCGTCCACCTTCTCCAGTTTGCCGATGACACCGCCTTCCTTGCCCTTGCCCCCACCCTACAGCGCTCCCAACGCCTTCTCCAATCCCATCTTGACCGGTTCACCACTTGGTGCAACCAGTGGTTGCTCAAGGTCAATCCTTCCAAAACCCAGGCGATCATTGTAGGCAAAACCACCCCTTCCTTCCGCCTCCTTGATTTCTATCTCACCGTCTATGGCCGTCCCATCGCCCTCACTCCCACGCTTAAGTACCTTGGCGTCACCCTCGACCGTCGCCTCTCCTGGACTCCCCATCTCCAGACAATCCAAGCCAAGGCACGTTCCCGCCTCCGTCTCCTCAAGCTCCTTTCCGGCCGTACGTGGGGTGTGGACCCCTCCACCATCCTCCACACCTATAAATCCCTCATCCGCCCCATCCTTTGTTATGCCCATCCAGCATGGATCTCCGCTCCCCCTACCATCTATAAATCCCTCCTAATCCTTGAACGCCATGCTCTCCGCCTCGCCTATCGCATCCGTCTCCCCTCCCCCACGCGAATCCTCTACGATCTCATCCCCTTCCCCCACCTCCTCCTTTTCCTTGAGAGGATACAGAACCGGTACACCTCCCGCAAACTCGATCCTCCTCACCCGCTCGTCTCCCCGATCCTCTCCCACCCCCGCCCGCTGCCGCGCCTGTATTCGCACGTCCCACCCGATCTCCATCTCTCCACCCTCCTTACCCTCTCCCAAGGTGGCTTCCGCCAGCTCCCCCTCCCTGATGATGCCCTCCTCCCTTCCATCTACCCCTCCTACCAACTTTGATCCTCCCGCCCTCCTCCTGTACTTATTCCTCCGGGCACCCTCCCTCCCTCCTCTCCCTTTTCCCTCCCTCCTCCTTTTCTCCCCCCCTTCTCCCCCGGGCCTCCCCTCCCCTGTTCCTCTCCTCCTGCCCCCGACTCCTCAGCCATTGGCATCCTTTTTCTCCCCTCTCCCCCACCTCCCCCTTCTACCCCTCTTGGCAGGTCCCCGGACTCGCACACGTTACGTGGACATTCGCGCGCCGGAGGTCGCCGCCATCAGTGTTTTGTGTGTTTAGTGTTTAGTGTTTAGTGTTCACCGTCCCCTCCATCGTTCACGAGTGTCATCATCATCTTCAGTGGTTGTGTGTCGTCTCATCAGCTAGCAGTGTGGATTATCGACGAGTGTGAACGGCTCCGTGATTGTCTCTATGTGTCTCCTGTTTTATTGCCCACCGCTCTGTGACTTATGTGTCTTCTCCCTGTTTTTTCTGCTTGTGTCTTCTATGGCTGAAGAGCAGCGTAGTGTGCTGCTGACAGCCTGCCTGTTGTACAGGTTTTAAAATAACAATAAAGTAAAAAAAAAAAAACTGAAAGCATGGCTTTGTTTTTGTAACATTTGTGGCGGAAATCTTGTTCTCACTGTCATATGCGATTCGGATTGTTATTGAGCATCTGCACAAAATGCCATGCAAGTGCTGTATGCCCTATTGTAGGGGAAACTACAACGGTTTAAAAGTTAGCGTCTTTTCATTCCCGTCTGATGAAGCATTAAGATTGAAACGGATCGCTGCAGTTCGTAGGAATGACTGGGAACCCAGTAAACAGTTCGTTGTAAGTATCTGTAATTTAAATTTATTTCTATATTGTTACCCTTTTTAATACTGCTATGTCACAGAACTGAATATTCAAATCAATAGCCTATCCATAACGAAGCATAATACTTTTAAGCTCACTTTATGCAGTCCTCAGTTAGATTTCATTTGTCAGTTTACATTCTGCCTTACGTTAACAGTGAAATATATGCTTCTTTTCAGATATGTGAACTGCATTTCACTGCAGACGTCATTGAGAAAATTACCAGTGCTTACGACCCAAAACTGGCAAACTCTTTACAGTTTACAGCACCTTTGGACCGTCCACGTTTAAAGAAACGTTCGTGAAAATTTATCGTAAAGGGTACTTGTAATCAGTTTACAGATTAAAGTACAGGTTCCTTAATTTTCTTACGATATTGTTAAATATCTAAGATCATCAAACATTGCTATACGAATCTCATGTTTATCTCTCTCTATTTGCAGATGCTGTACCATCAAAGTTGCCAGGAAGACCTACGTATTTATCTTCAAAACAAGCACCAGCTCGAGAAGATCCAGAGGGTCGCGAACGTTTGGGGAACCAAGCACTTGAGAAAGTCATTGAGCAGAGTGTGGAATCACACGAAAAATGATGGAGAAGAGTTCATTTCCTAGTTTAGAAGATTTTAAATCAAAATTATCTGATTGTGAAAAGCACAGTGACTGGGTCACAGGTGTTAAAGGATGCTCCTTATCTAAGTGTTGTGTGTCATGTCGTTATAAATAGTGATTTAGTGTTAAGTGCATTTGTGAAGGAAGCTGAGCTAAATTGTGCTGGTAAGATTAAATTACCAAACCAAGTAAGTGATACTGGTACAGTTAGCAATATTTTGAAAGAGTTGTATGTGATGTTTCATATAAATGAGGCTCCATTTGAGGCAAGTTTGTCTTGCATTGAAGACATTTTGGAAAACTTGTAATAAAAATTACCAGAAAGTTAGCATAAAATTAAATTTTTGAAGGAACAAGTTTCATTTCCAAGATATAATAGTCCAACACAGATTAGGTACGGGAGTGTTTCAATGATTTTATGGTCATTACCTTATTCTATCAGTCCACATGCATATAGGTTTTTGAGGAGTGCTCGTAATTTTTCCATTCCCAGTCCCAGTACTTTGTCAAAACTTTGGAGTAAAATTCCAACTAACCCAATCATTGAGCATCAGAGTGAGCAGTTTCTCAGTTACATACCACAAAAAGTTGGTGCTTTATCTGTGAATGATAAAACTGTCCTGTTGATGGATGAGATTTATTTAAAGTCACAACTTGACTATAAAGGTGGCAATGTTGTAGGTGGTGCTTTTAACACAGATGTGGTTTTGTGTGCAACTAGTGCTTATGTTTTTATGATCCAGAGTATGGATTCAGTGTACAAAGATGTGGTGCATATTCTCCCAGTTCACACAATTCAATTAAACTAGAAGCAGTGGGATTTGAGGTAAAAGTAGTAGCTGACAATAATGCTATTAATAAGGAAGCTATTTCATACTTTTCTTCCCCCCCCCCCCCCCTCCCTCCTAGTGTACAGATAAAATAGGTTCATCCTGAGCAGACTTCTGCAGACCGCCCAATTTACTATTTTGTAGATACTGTACGCATTTTAAAATGTAAACGGGACAACTGGGGTAACGAAAAGGACCAAATTTTGTGCTTTCCTTCTTTTAGTGATGGCTTGAAGGGAGGTCTTGCTTCTGTTACAGCACTGAAGGAACTACATTTACTAGAAAAAGGTGAACTATTGCAGTATGGCAGCACTTTAACACTTAAGTCACCATATCCAAATTCTTTTGAATGGCAAAATGTGAAATTAGCATTGCGTATTTTTAATAACATGACAGTTGTTGCAATGCATAACTAGGTGCAAGAAAGAATTTGAAAACTGGGAGAGTATTGCCACATTTGTAAAAATAATAAGTCAGTGGTTTGATATTAAATGTTGAAACGCTGCTGAAGGGTAAAAGGCTAAGAAATGTTTACCAAGAACAGATTACTCTCAATTCAAAACATATTCATGACTTTTTGAGAAACTTTCTCTCGTGGTTGTGTTCATGGGAAGATTGCAATGGAGGAAAGAAATTGACCAGAGAAACACACTTTGCTCTGAAACATACTACTGCAGCCTTTATTGATTTTAGTGAATACTGGCTGTGTGAGAAGAAGAGAACATATTTGCTCTTTGGGAAAATACAGACAGACAGTTTGAAGGACAGGTTTGGGAAATACCGCCAACTTAATGGGGGAAGTTACCATGTATCGCTAAGGCAGGTATTTGGAACGAGGAAAATTAAGGGCCCAGAGTATGTTTCCTCTTGTATTAAAGTCCAAAGTGTTTGGTGATGTTGTAAGACCTAATTATGTTGATGCTGCTTGTTGTAGAATCCCAGGCTTTCAAGATATCGACAACCCAGAGCTATTAAATGTAGAAGTTGATGATAGTGATGTTGATGAAATAGAGGAAAACACTTGGCCATTACTCCATTATATTGCTCACACCAAGTGCATCTAAAATAAATTGTCCATATTGTGAAGGGTTTGTAACATCCGAAGAAACAAGACAAGCAGATGATTTGATAATGGCAAATAACAGGGGAGGTTTAACATACCCTAGCAGTGATGTAGTCACATGTGTTTCCTATGTATACTTAACACTATAAAAAATTCTTAAAGAAAAGGAAAAATTTGTTCCTGCAACAAGTAAATCAAAGAAATGTGCTTGTGAAAGAAGCAGCCATTAATGTGCCAAAAGACTTACTTCTTGGTTTCCATTGTTTAAAAGGTCACACTCTTGAATCTATCATACATTGTATATTGACTTGCAGTGCAAATATTTTACTAAACAACTTTGTAAAACGAAAAAATGATGTGTGTGTGACAAAAGATGTAAGTATTTATAAAAGAATGAAAAAGTCTTGACATCTGACTCCTTGTCACAAAAAATTGTGAAATAAATGTTTTTTGGAAATTTACTTATTAAAGTGAAGCTTGTTAAGTATTACATGCCCCTTTTTCATAAGTTATTAAATGAAAAAACAATCCATAAGTTATGTAGTCGACACGTGTTCCATCTCTCAGTATATATCCCTCCATCGCTCCTATATATGACCGTGTAATACACATCAAAATTCTCGTCGGAACCTTGTCCATTATTTAATATACATTTTATCAATTTTCTTTGCACTTTTACTTCTTGTGATGGAAAATGTGTTGTGTATATTTAAATATGGCACGAACATTAACGTAAGGTTAACTATAGGTCCATATGTGTACCACCACATTTATTAGGTATTTGTAAAGTCAACCGAATTATCATCTTTTACCCTAACGTATATCTTAGGATACGTTACTGATCAGTGTGTCGTCAGAATCAAAATTTCAAGGGGGTAGGGTGAGGGGAGGGTGTCTGATATCAGTCTTCCCAACCGTTGTACTGCGCTAAGTAGCTTCTTCCACGCACTTGACAGTGGTTTGAAAAATAAGCACATCTGTATCTACGTGAATACTCTGCAGTTCACATTTAAGAGCATGGCGGAAGATTGATCGAACCACTTTCAGACTATTTGACTACCGTTCCATTCTCGAAAAGCTCGCGGGAAAAACGAACACTTAAATCTATTTGTGCGAGCACTGATTTATCTTATTTTACTAAGATGATAATTTCCTGCTAACAAAATAATTTCCGGTTCAGAGGAGAAAGGTGGCATTTGGATTTCAGTGAAAACCACTTGGCGAAAAGGAAAACCACTTGCTTTTAATAACTGTCACCTCATCATACTGATGACACTTTGTCCCTCATTTAGCGATAATAGAATAGGCGCAGCCCGTCTTTGAACTTTTTCGATGTCCTCTGTCAAGCCTGTCTAGTAAGGATCCGAAATAGCACAGTAATATAATCAGAAGAGAACCAACAAGCGTAATGTAGTCGATACACATTGCAAAACCATGGAAAGTGTATCACATCGTTTCCTAGTTTTAGGACCCAGGAATCTGGCTAAAACCTCAGAGATGGAATTTTGAATGACTGTAAAAAGTTTAGTGGACAATAATCATGAGATTTCTGAAGATCGTATCCTCGCAGAAATTTCGCACATGAGAAGATTTCTGCAAGCTGGCAAAGTTCAAAAAGAAGAATCCATTTTTGGACGTCTTTAAGGTTCTTATAGTTCGTTTTTGAATACGGATTTTTCGAATCTGTTCACATCCTCATTTTGGTGCTAAAGTTTTTCTGAACTTGGTATGTTTCAGTAGTGTCACATCAAAGGAGTTATTTAAAATTCAAACTAATTAATATTATCATTGGTCTACCATGAGTCAAGCACGACAAAAGTCATTAACATATCCAGATGCCGATAGTATCGCGTACACACGGCATAAAAGGGCAGTGCATGGGCAGAGCTGTCATTTGTAAACACGTGATTCATGTGAAATGGTTTTCGACATGATTATGGCCGCGCGACCAGAAGTAACAGGCTTTGAACTCTGAACGGTAGTTGGAGCTAGACGCGTGGGGCATTCCATTTCGGAAATGGTTAGGGAGTCCAGTGTTCTGACTTCCACAATTTCAAGATTGTGCCGAAAATACCGAGTTTCAGGCGTTCTCCTCATCACGCACAACGCAGTGGCTGACAGCCTTCACGTAACGACCGAGAGCAGGCGTGTTTGTGTAGAGCTGTCAGTGCTAACAGAAAGATACACTGCGTGGAACAATAACAGAAATCAGTGTGGGACGGACGACGAAAGTATCCGTTATGACAGTGCCGCGGGTTCGAGTGTGGTGCAGACCCCACAAAGCTATGGGCTCAAGTTGTCAACAAGGCTCTGTGCAAG
This sequence comes from Schistocerca serialis cubense, assembly GCF_023864345.2. NCBI lineage: Eukaryota > Metazoa > Arthropoda > Insecta > Orthoptera > Acrididae > Schistocerca > Schistocerca serialis. The sequence continues at coordinate 124,186,117 of NC_064648.1, read as the reverse complement.
GTGATGATGCATCCTTAATGGCTTGGGCTGTGTTGATACGGAATGGACTGTATCCTCTGGTTCAACTGAACCGATCATTAACTGGAAATGGCTACGTTCGGCTACTTGGAGACCATTTGGCTTAATTCATGGACTTCGTGCTACCAAAAATATCACTGGGCCAGAACTGTTCGGGATTGGTCAGAAGAACATTCTAAAGTATTACGGCAAACGATTTGGTCACCAAGACCGCCCGACGTTATTTCCACCGAACATCTATGGCACATAATTCAGAGGTCAGTTCGTGTACAAAATCTTGCTCCAGCAACACTTTCACTATTACGGATGGCTGTAGAGGCAGCAAGGCTCAGTATTTCTGCAGGGGACTTCCAGCGACTTCCTGAGTCCATCTCACGTCGTGTTGCTGCACTACGTCGTGTAATCGGAGATCCGATACGATATTAGGGGATATCCCATGACTTTTGTCACCACAGTGTAGTATGACAATTTTGTCGATGCAAAATAGTGGTGCTAAAGATATCGATTCTGATGGAGCAAAAAAAATTTGCGACGTAAGAAGTTACAATAACTCTAAATTACATATTGAACTTACCCACCAATAAGAAGAACACTTGTTATTTGTACTGATTTATCAATAACTAGTTAAAACTATGTTATTTACAAGAATGAGTTTTACATATTCCTATCCATTCATAATAACTGTTTACAAAATTGTAAACACTATATTTTGTTTACTTACACACTTGTTCCGAAAAATTTGTCCCTACCTCTCCCAGAAGGACTTGTTCAGCTTTTTGTGGGGTTGTCGAGGGGGGCGGGAGGAGAGATTGTGTCTGACAAGTTAAAACACCGTGCTTGCTGCCGAACTCCGTAACTACGCCAGTGCTTCAGACATGAAATATAGTGTATTAACAACATCCCCCAGCTTCATCTGAAACTGATCAGGTGTAAAAGTATGCTAAGATATGATACTACATATAAAAATGTAACGTGATTTAGAATTTAAAACCCTTACACAACTCTATTATGAATAACATAAACTTCACAAGACAGCAGTATTAATCGGAAACAGGACGAAGAAAAAAAAAATTTATTTTGCACTCAGTGTGGATTAGTTTTGTGAATTTTACATCTGAAATCCATCACGTTGCTAGATGCACTACAAAAAAAAAAAAAAAAAAAAAAAACACTTGATTCTTCTCCCAAATAATTTTACATGCGATTTCTATATTAAGTAATCCACTATGAGGGAAATATATATTTACTTCATGTAGCCTAGCAGACTCGTTTGAAAAATGTATCTTTCGTTCCAATTCGATGTAGCCATATTTTGCATAATTCCGAATTTGTATCACTTTTTGTAATTAAGAGAAACGTACTACTGCGCTCTGCTCTCGAATAGCATTTTGCTGTAGAACACTGTGGCGTTATTCACCACAGAAAAGTTGACACTTTTTTTTTTGCTCTTAATTTAGCGTACACTCTGAGACAAAAACAACGACATACCACGAAGGAATTAGAATGGGATGGATATCGGTGGATGTAATGTACATATACAGACAAACATATGTTTACAATTTCAGGAAAAGTAGATGATTTATTCAAGAGAAAGAGCTCTGTAAACTGAGCAAGCCAATGATTCGACGGTCCACCTCTGCCCCTTATGCAATCAGTTATTCGACTTGTCATTGATTGATTGAGTTGTTGGATGTCTTACTGAAGGATAACTTACCAAATTCTGTGCAACTGGCGTGTTAGATCATCAATACACCATACCGACAGAAGGGCCCTGCTAATAAAGCTCGAAACGTTGACAGAGCTCTGGCGACCTTGCTGGTCAAGGTGGGGCATGGAAAGCAGTAGAAACTCTCGTCGTTTGCCGTCGGGCGTCATCCTGCTGAAAAGTATGACCAGGCCATGGTGGGGCAACAAAACGGGGCATAGAATATCGTCGACATACCGCTGCACTGTAAGTGTTCCACCGAAGTCAACTAAAGAGGACTTACTGGGAAATGTAGTAGCACCCCAGACGATAACACCTGATTGTCCTCCCATATGGCGGGACTGTCTGTTTGATATCCCATCACTGTCTGCAGCATCTCCAGAAAAGCGTTCGTTGGTATTCGGGGCTCAGTTCGAAGTAGGACTCATCACTGAAGACTACTCGAGTCAATGGGATTCCAGGCCGAATGTGCCCGACACCACTGAATACGAGCTTGATGCTGTACAGGGGCGACGTGAACACAGCCCCTTTCTGTGAGCCGCCTGTTAATGGTCCCTGCAGTAAATAAAGTACCAGTTGCACGTCAGCTCGACAATAATGATGAATCCGGCGCTCTGAGTGTCCCTCTGATGACTGTCCCGACCTCACGTTCTGTCATCTCCCGAGGTCAAGCACTTCCTTCTTGATGCTATGTTTGGCCACTGTTTACCCATTGCTGCTAACATAGGAAAATAGTGGCATCACTCCCCCTCAGATATCGAGCGATTCGTCTATTACTCCAACTGCCTTCTTTCAGCCCAACAAGTCTCCCAAATGATGACATCTGCATATAGTGTCTACGTACCTGTCTGCCAGGCATAATTGCTGTCCAGAAGAGTACACAGAATGAAATTCGTAAAGATTGTATTTTTTCCTGCCGACATGTCTCTCATTTACTAACTTCGCTAGTTGCGCGTTGAAATTGCTCTGCAGCGTCACACATTCATTCATCGACCACCAAAGTTTACAATTTTGCATTTTCTGTCGATATCTGCATTCATTTCAATTTTTGACCAATCTGCACAAGTTGTTTGTGGTGCACCTTCTTCTTCTTTTTCCCCTGTCACAGTGTAAAATGTATCTGCATGTTTCACACCACTCTATATAATAAAGTAACTACTAATTAGATTAATTCTCCCATATACACAAATGAAGTGCTTGGGCAGCATTTTGCCAACTGCCCAATTTTTTAAAGTAATGATATGGAAATGAAGAAATAGATAGGATTTCGTCTTGGTAAGTAACAAAATTCCTTAGTTGAAGATAAATAGCGGACTGAATTTAATCATCACGAGAAAAAAGTCTTTCGCGACGGTACTTAAATGTAAAACATTCTCGGTTTTCTTGCCGCATCAATTCGGGATGAAATCGCGAGCTTTGGACGATAGCCCCCATCGTCATCGTCAGGATGACATGAATTTAAGCATATGTCAGGTTTGATTTTTTTCTATTTTTAATGAAGTGCCTTTGATCCATGTGCTTGTTTCCCCCATGCTGCCCACTTCTACAACTAGTCTCGCACCTATATCACCCACATGAACAGGCTATAGCATTGTACGGAATTCTTCTATAGCGTGTCGGTTATGGGTTAAGTGCAGCAATCGAGAGTACTTGCGCGGATTCCATGGTCATGATATGCAGCATGTTGCCAAATGTTTTCCGATGATTGTCACCCGCGCCAACCGAAAATATTCTCCTTCAACGTAGGACAGATATTCGAAGGATGTAGCATCGCTGTTCTCAACAATGTAGGTGGCTGTATGTCCGATCATCCATAGTGCTGCATTTTCTTTCATAACTGGTCATCACATGCGGCCCCGCCACATCCCTTCACGAACGTTCAGACAGCGTGCTGAAATGTTACTTTATAAATGTATAAAGAAGTAGCCCTAGTTTTAATTATCGCCAGAAAATATCGTAAAAAATTTTGCATATAAAAATAAATTTGTATATAATTGAAAGAAACGATGTACTAATGAGATGATGTATTTCTAGTTATTTATGGATTATTTTGTAAAGAAGCATCTTTGAGTTAAATGTTGAAACAAAATGTAGTGGGTACGCTCGTTTGTCTAACGATATAAAAAAAAAGCGGAAGGCGACTTGTTTTCCCTCCCTCCCTTCTGTCCTGCGGTACCGAGATAAGCTGTGTAGTGTCACGTGTGCTTTTGTGAAATAATTATGTCAATTTCATCTTAAGTAGCCGTGTTTCATTTGAAGATCCCTTTCCTTGCTATTCACGTTACACATGAGTTTAGTATGCATTTCTTAGTGCAGTTTCGGGCTGTATCGGAGAGAAGTTGTTTCTGGGATTGTTTGGGGGTCATGGCCGAACACTGTTAGCGGTCAGTCGCAGTTTAATCATTCACATTCTAATTCATACGTCCCTGAGATTATTTTTATCTATGTTTTTCTCTCAAAATCGGGGCAATGTTATAACGCGAACCGTGTAGTATTCAGATCGGTCGTTTGCCTCCAAAGAATGTCGTCTATCAATGCACTCGCCGGTCTGATATAATGACGATGCTGGAAGACAGCACAGCGTAAGTATAATCTGTTCATCATAAGAATAAAACTGATGTAACCATTACGTCATGTATTCTTGTATGTTTGCTTCAATATAATTGGACTCCGTTTCACGTGGAGTGGAAACCAATCTGAGACCAGTACAGTCAAGTAAGATCATAAGGATACGTTTTGTGCTGTGTTATACGCACACAGAGGGAGCGATAATGCGGGACAACAGCTATACTGGAGCATCAAACTCAAACTTGGACAGCACTGGCCAGCCAGCGGTCCAACTTACCTGCAATGATGTGAACAGTTGCAGTTCTGATGAAAAACGAGACGAGGAAAGAAACAAGATAGCTTCGAATGTCATTTAAGTTTTAAAGAGAATCAAACTATATTTGGAAAAACTCCACCACTATCGCTCACTTCTTCAGTCACCAGACGGCAAGCATGAAATGCAATTGTTGTCACCTGCATGGTGTTCTAATTGCAAACAAGAGTGATGAAAATTTCCAACTTAAACATAGCGAGCTGTGTAATGTAAAAGCATACTGCAGGGATTTCATCGTACTGTTGAACACTGAAGCCACTAATGTATTTATTACAGTCAGTCATCTGGTGATCTCTTAGCTCCTGCGTTATCGGAGTCGGAGAAATACATTTCAGTTCTGGAAGTGTCACCTGCTACGTTGATAACGACCCTATCGACATCAGAATACACGATGCCAACCAGCCGCCCCATTTTCTCTTCTTCTTTTTTGACGAGCCGTTCTGTATCCCGCCAGCATTCGGCCAGCATTGGCCAATTCCCTTAATTTGGCAGCAGATCAGTTCTGCTGAGTTCCTGTTGTAATGGTACAGTGGCAAATGTAAAAATCCAGAATTTGTATGCCATGCTCGATGCTGTGAAAAGAATTGTTTTTCATGTTTCTACAAGGCTTACCTACATCTGTGGTATAAAACGATGAAGATAGTTCAAATAAAAAGTGTTTGGTTTTTCATTTTTGTCTTAAAACTTATATTCTTATGTTTTCATAATTTAGGCAACTTAAGTTAACATTCATAAAAATCGATAATTCAGAATTTATATACCCAATAAAAACGAGAATTTCGAATGCAATATGTAATTAGAAACAAGAATTCGTACATTATTCATAAAAAGTTATGATGAATTCTACAATTACGAGATGTAGCTATTTCAAATTGAATGAGAAAAAAAATGACTATGGGGAAATTGTAACCAGGGAACAAACGCCCACAGCAGGCTACCGATTCAGCGAAACCGGCAGTTTAGATGCATAACTGCACTGTGTCTAATACAGTCCCTCAGAAAAGTTCAAAGCCGATTACCTCTGTAAATTTATGAAAAACATTAAGAACAATCTATTTTTCGGCCCTTTTTTTAACCCTGTTTCACTATGGAACAGTCTGCAGCCTCAGGTATTTTCATTCCGCGTATTAACAGCGCGACAATCAGAGCTCAACAATAAAGAGACTGTGACTGTAGAGCATTTTTGAAATTAAATTAAAATACGCAGCTAAAGCGTTATTAAGAAAAAGGTTGGTGGCTCTTAATAGATTCGAACATCATAAAGATTTATTTAATTTAGCTAATACATAAGTAGGACCTACTTCCAAGACCGTAAGAACACCAGTGTACGTCTGCTAGTGCTTCTGACCTATCATCGCTATTGTGTTTTTTTACACCAGGTTTATTCTTATGATGAACTCCATATCCATAACGCCATGTCTACCGCTAGCGTCTGCCACTTCCATTTCCTTTTTTTTTTTTTTTTTTTCCTTTATTGAATTTCGATTCCCCCCTAAGGGGGCAGGCTGGTAGCAGCTTACAGACTTTTTAAAACGTAAGAAGAAGATAAGAAACATTATAAGCAGGGGATAAAACGGTGACTAAACTGTAAAACGGTGGAAAATTGTGGAAAGCTAAAACATAAAGCAAACGGTTGGCAAGGCTAATAAAATACACAGGAAGCAAACAGGTAACATAGTAGACAGACAATTAAAACACACGGTCACAGTCTGGTTTCTGTTCGCAAGAGATATAAAAACCACACCCAGCGACAGTATGATGTCCGTTCGCAACACTTCGGAAAAGACACACAACACTGAACACTCACTGTAAACACTGCACTAAAATGTTGGCACAAAGATGACACACCATAGCTGAGGGTAGTTGGGGGGTGGAGCTGGACAGATGGGGGGGTAAAACAAGGAGGGAGGAGAGGAAAAACGAAAGGGGGAGGAACCAAAGGAGGGAGAGGACTCATAAGGGGCGGGGCAGACGCGAGAGGGAATGAGAAAAGGCAGAGGGTGGAAATACAAAAGGACTCAGGGGAGAGAAGGGAGGCAGAGAGATGGTAGGTGGTGAAAAAAGAGGATGGAAGGGGGGAGAGGGAGCCCAGGAAAAGGACGGAGGTAAGGAGTGGGTGAGGATCAGAATTAATAGGAGGGATAAATGGTGGGAGAGAGGGCATCATCATTGAGCGGGAGTTGATGGAAGCCACCTTTGGAAAGGAGATGAAGGGTGTAGAGATGGAGGGTAGGGGCACACAACAGTGAAGAGGTGGCAGGGGGCGGGGATGGGAGAGGAGAGGAGCAACCAGCGGGTGAGGGGGATCAAGGCGGTGGAAGGTGTAGAGTATGCTGATATGTTCGAGGAATACGAGCAGATGGGGGAAAGGAATGAGGTCATAGAGGATCTGTGTGGGGGATGGGAGGCGTATATGGAAGGCGAGGCGGAGTGCATGACGCTCAAGGATCTGTAGGGACTTATAGAATTTGGGGGAAGCAGATATCCAGGCGGGACTGGCATAACTGAGGATGGGATGGATTAAGGATTTGTAAGTGTGGAGGATGGTAGAGGGGTGCAACCCCCATGTCCGGCCAGAGGGGAGATTGAGGAGTGAGTGGCGGTTGTGGGCTTTGGATTGGAAGGAGCGCAGATGAGGGATCCAGGTGAGGTGACGGTCAATGGTGAGTCCAAGGTAGGTGAGGGTGGGGGTGAGGCGGAAAGGGCGGGCGCAGATGGTAAGGGAGAAATCCAGGAGCCGGAAGGAACGAGTGGTATGACGTACGATGATTCCCTGGGTCTCGGAAGGGTTGATTTTCTGGAGCCACTGGTTACGCTATGTGGCAAAAAGGACAAGGTGATTCTGGAGAAGGCATTGGGACTGTTGGAGGGTAGGAGCGAGGGCGAGGAATGTGGTGTCATTGTCATATTGCAAGAGGTGTACTGGAGGGTGGGTTGGGGCATATCTGCCGTGTACAGGAGGTAGAGGGGAGGGGAGAGGACAGAACCCTGGGGCACACTGGCAGAGGGGTAGAAGGTGCGGGAATTGGGATTATGGATGGTAACATAGGAGGGGCGGCGGGAGAGGAAGGAGGCCATCAGTCGGATGTAGTTGACGGGAAGGGGGTAGGTTGGAAGTTTTAACAGGAGACGGGGATGCCAGACATGATCGTAGGCCTTTTCGAGGTCGAAGGAGACAAAAATGGCAGAGCGACGGGAGTTAAGCTGGAGGGAGAGGAGATGAGTGAGGTGGAGGAGTTGGTCATCGGCGGAGAAGGAAGGTCGAAAGCCACATTGGGTGTCAGGGAGGAGGAGGTTTTGGTGGAGGTGGTCATGGATGCGCCGGGTAAGGATGGATTCCAAGAGTTTGCTGAACACTGATGTGAGACACATAGGACAGTAGGAAGAGGCATCAGATGGAGGCTTGATCGGTTTGGAGAACATCAGGATACAGGAGGTTGCCACTTCTAAGTGACAACGCCATTTCCTCAAGCAGCTGCATCATAGCAGAAAGCGTTTGTCACGCAATTGCTGGGAACTGCCTTAATACATACGGCGGTAGTCTGTTATCTTTATCTGGCGAACATGTTCAGACCCTAATTAAAACATTAAACTAGCTCTTTCTTCTAAACTGGCGTCAAAACTAAAGGGAGAAAGAATCGGCACTGCAGCAATTGCAAGAGTGGCTACTGTGCTGCCATCTGTTGATGACGGCAGGAGCGGGGCCGTTCTTCAATACCTGCCTAACGTAAAAGTCGGGTTTACGGCCCCTGTTTGGATATTCGTGGACGAGTCGTTCAAGGAAAGCTTATTCTATAAAAAATATATTTATTCTTTAATGATAATCATGTGAGTGAGAATTAGACTGAATAGTTCCTGATGATGGCTTCATACTCGTTCCTACTATTTATGGCAAATGCTATATATAAATGCAATTGCAAGTAGTAGTACAGCAACGAAACTCTGGGACTGGCGCCAGACCTGCACACGACTCAACGCCACCCTCCCTATCAACTCCTGCAAGTACTCTTCCGCCTTCCATCGCCTTACTGGTTCCCCTTCTGCTCCCCAGTACCCCCTTCTCCATAACCATCGCCCCCTTCCTGACTACCTCAGTAAGGCCAAACACTTCGCTTCCCACCTTTCCGAAGTGTTCTCCATCCCAGATGAGCCCCACTTTGATTATCCTCTTTTCCCCCTCTTCATGGAACGTGCCGACACCTCGGTCACTCCACTTGCTCCTAATTTCCAGTACTTGGGGCAGTTGACCCCCTCCGACATAAACACTCCCATCACAGCACAAGACATTACACTTATCCTCCGGTCCAAACGCAACACGGCCCCTGGTCATGACTGTGTCACCTACCGCCACCTTCGAGAAAGCCCCTATTCCTTCCTAACTGTCCTCGCCGTCTCTATAATGTCATCCTCTCTACTGGCTTCTACCCTGACCTGTGGAGGACCTCCCGCATCCTCTTATCCTCAAACCCAACAAACCACCTTCTGCCGCCTCTTCCTATCGTCCCATCTGCCTCACCTCCGTCTTCAGTAAGGTCTTTGAATCCATCCTCTCTCGCTGTATACATCAGCACCTTACTCAACACCACCCCCTCCCCCTTACCCAGTGTGGATTCTGACCCTCCTTCTCTGCTGAAGACCAACTCCTAAACCTCGTTCACCTTCTGTCCCTCCAGCTCAACTCCCATCGCTCCACCATTTTTGTTTCCCTTGACCTCCAAAATGCCTATGACCGTATATGGCATCCTGGTCTCCTCTTTAAACTCCAAACCTACGCCCTGCCTATCAATTTTGTCCATCTGGTTGCTTCCTTCCTCTCGCACCGTCCTTCCTATGTCACCCTCCACAACACCAACTCTCATATCTTTTATCACATGGCTGGCGTCCCCCAGGGTTCAGTCCTCTCCCCTTCATCTCTTGTATACGGCTGATATGCCCAAGCCACCCCCACCAGTCCACCTTCTCCAGTATGCTGATGACACCGCCTTCCTGGCTCTCTATCCTACCCTTCAATGGTTCCAACGTACCCTCCAAACCCACCTTAACCAGTTCACCACTTGGTGTAACTAGTGGTTCCTCCTTTCTCAACCCCTCCAAAACCCAGGCAATCATCATAGGCCGCACCACTCGCTCCTTCGCCTCCATAATTTCTACCTCATCCTTTATGGTCGTCCCATCCAGCTCACACCCACCCTGAGATACCTTGGCCTCACCCTCGACCGACACCTCACCTGGACCCCTCATCTCCAGACCGTCCAGCAGAAAGCCCATTCCCGCCTCCGCCTTCTGAAACTCCTGTCTGGCCAGACATGGGGATTACATGCTTCTACCATCCTCCACACCTACAAATCCCTCATCCGTCCTATCCTCAATTATGCCAGCATTGCCTGGATCTCCGCACCCACCCGCTTTTACAAGGCCCTCCAAATCCTTGAATGCCATGCGCTCCGCCTTGCCTTCCGCATCTGCCTTCCTTCCCCTACACGGCTCCTGTATGAACTGATCCCCTTCCCCACCTCCTCCTGTTCCTCCAAGATCTCTGCATCCTTTACATTGTCCGCAGGCTTGATCCCCCCACCCTCTGGTTTCCTCCTTCCTCTCCACCCCCCACCCGTTGACGCCTCTATCGCTGTATCTCTCCCTCTCTCCACTTCCAGACCCTCCTTCCCCTTCATCAGGGCAATTTCCAGCACCTCCCCCTCCCGGATGATGAACTTCGCCGTGACATCTACCCATCCTTCCAACTATAACCTGGCCTTGCCCCCCCCTCCCCAGGGCCCCCTTTTTTCCTCTCCCCTCCTTCGCCCAGAGTGGATTTTCCTCCTTCCCCCCACCCCTTGAGACCCTGCACCCCCTACTTGCCTCTTTCCTTCCCACATCCCTCCCTACCTTGCCCTCTTCATTGCGCACCCTGCCCATCTCGCCCTCTCTTCCCCTCCCTCCCTTCTTGCGGTCTCCCTCATCTCCTTGCACAGATCCTCCATTTTGATCATCGTCAGTGTGCCATGTCAGTGTTGTGTTTAGTGCTGTTTCTCCTGTGCATCAAGATGTGTGATTTTAATTGTGTACTGCCTTGAGGTTCGCCGTCAGTGTTTGTTATGTGCTACGCCATCCACCAATACCTTTTATGCTCCAGTCATACTGTGCCTTGTGTTCTTTTAATTGTCCCAGTGTGTGGCTTTTTGTGTGTGCTACTTTTAAACTGTTTTTTATCTCCATTTTACAGTCACCAGGTTTTTTGTTTATTGCCTTCCATGATGTTCCCCCTTTTTTATATCTATGTTCACCATATTCTCTCCTTTGTTATTTTTAAATGTCTTCTATTGTTTGTTCTATGTCTTTCAGCTGAAGAGCAGCACATATGCTGCTGCCAGCCCACCCCGATGGGGAACTGAAATACAATAAAGAAGAAAGAAAGTAGTAGTATTATTTAATTGGTCTTTTTTCAAGCAGTAAATTTTTGAGCGGCCCTGATTGCGATGTTGCGGTATGGGCCCATTCGAGACTTGGGAGTATGTAAAGTTAAATGGACTAATTGTGCTGGTTAATAGTGGGTCAAACGGTTATTCTGGAGTAACGTTTATCACAGTTCTAGTTAGTCTTTGACAACCGTTACTTTTAACGGCTATTAATAACTATCAAGTTATTTTTCGCTAGCGAATACCGAATACTCCGATGGGACAACAGTTAAATAACGACATAGTTGGAATCCATCAGTTTTGTTATCAGTATAACTGCGAGTGGTGTGAAATGGCAGGAATGTCGTATGAATCGTGTCATAACCTTAGGTAATTAACTCTGGATACATTTTAGTTGATGTTCGAACGATTATTAGTATTTCATATTATTTGTATGTAGGTTATCGGTCGCTATTAGAAATATTATCATCACAGTTGCAACAAAAGTGAGTGGAACTTCGCCACAGCACTGTTTGAGTAAAATGTTAACAACATGCATTTTTAAGTATGAAGTAATATGTAATCTGAATACTGTAGGTTAAATTCGAAGCTTAATTTCTTGTGCTGCTCACTTAACAGAATAAGTGTACAGCCTTGTAATACAAAAAAATATATACGTAATGTGTCAGATTCGTTTACTACTGTCCTGAACAAGATAGTCCTATTGGGGAAAGTGTGGGTACGCTAATCCAAGTTTTATGTGAGATTTGGAAACTGCTCAATTTCTCCAGCTACAGCATCTTTACAACATAAGATCGAAAAGGTTGACAGTGTTACATTTCTGGGACTACAACTCGATAATAAATTCAGTTGGGAAGGGCATACCATAGAATTGATGAAGCGCCTAAACAAGTCTGTATTTACAGTGAGAATGACGTTAGATGTAGGAGACATAGATATAGAAAATCTTACATATTTTCATTCTATTATTTGATAAGGGTTCATATTCTGTGGTAACTCATCAAATGGAGAAAAAGTTTTTCGCATGTAAAAGCGTGTAATAAAGATCGTTTGTGGTATAAATTCAAGAGCACCATGTAGGAACCTGTTCAATGAACTTTATATTCTAACCACTGCTTCCTAATATATTTATTCCTTAATGAAATTTAAAATGGCCCTGAGCACTATGCGACTTAACTTCTGAGGTCATTAGTCGCCGAGAACTTAGAACTAATTCAACCTAACTAACCTAAGGACATCACACACATCCACGCCCGAGACAGGATTCCAACCTGCGACCGTAGCATCCACGCGGTTCCGGACTGAAGTGCCTAGAACCTCACGGCCACTGCGGACGGCTTAATGAAATTTATTACAAGTATTTCCAACCAGTAGTTCAATACATAATATCAGTAGTAGAAATAGGAACAGCAATCTACATAAAGACCTAAAATCACTTACCTTGGTCCAAAAGGGTTCCAACATTCAGGAACATGCATTTCCAATAAACTACAAATAAGTCAGCAACCATTAAAAACTTGGTTTTAGATAAAGCACGGTTTACAGAATATTTGAAAGAGTTCCTGGTACAGAAGTGTCCGATTCCACATGCGTGCTTTGCCCCAGGACGACATCAATATGCCGGAAATGGCTATTTTAAGTGTTTCTGTAACGTCACTACATACACATGGCAACAAAAGCGAAGATACATGTAAATGATACAATAACATCTACCACCAAAAATACAATCAAACCAACACGACAACTGCGGGAAGTAGGGGTTTTTAGGGTGAGGAAAAGAAAGCTAGTAAAAAAAAACACACCATGAGCCAAAAACACAAAATGAGGAACATAAAGAAAAAAAATACAGCACTCCGCTTCACTCACAAAAACTGCAGGAATCGGACACACCTCTCTAACAAAATAGTTCAACCATAGGTGACCATACCAAAACACCAATACCCACAACTAAAAGTACGAAAATTGGAATCAGACATTTCCCTCGACCTACATAGGTCAACCTCAAATGAGGATACCAAAACATCAACACGTACAACTATGAAAATGGGAATCGGTCATTTCCAGTGACCTATATACGTTCACCACAACTACTGATGGAGATTGGTGGGGGGGTGCAGACCGCAAGTGCGACCATAAAGGAGCTTGAGGAGATGGAGTCGCGGGCGTGCTTTGGCTTCGATTGTCTGGAGATGGGGCATCCAGGAGAGGCATCGATCAAGGGTCACGCCAAGGTACTTAAGGGTAGGGGTGAGGGCGATAGGACAGCCATAGATGGTGACATAGAAGTTGAGGATGCGGAAGGAGTGGGTGGTTTTGCCTACAATGATCGCCTGGGTCTTGGAAGGATTGACCTTGAGCAACCACTGGTAGCAAGTGGTGAATCAGTCAAGATGGGATTGGAGAAGGTGTTGGGAGCGCTGCAGGGTGGGGGCTGGGGCAAGGAAGGCGGCGGTGTCATCAGCGTACTGGAGAAGGTGGATGTGGGCTGGCAGCAGATAAATCTACTCCGCTCTTCAGCCACAAGCATTACAATAGAAGAGAAAATGAATACAGGAAAGTAAGAGATTGGTGGTTACACAAAACAGTAAGTACAAAAATTTAAAACAGAAAGCCATTCGCACTCGACGAAAAAACACCAGAAACAGTCGGCACTGCGCACCAACACTGATGTCTTAGATGGTACAAGTGAACGAATGAACGTGGCGGCGAAAAACACTAAATCACAAACATGATGGCAGACACACAAGAAACTGATGGTGATGATATCCGGAGCGCAAATGTCCACTGAACATGTACGAGTCTGGGGACCTGCCAAGAGGGGAAGAAGGTGGTGGGGGAGGGAGAGGGGAGAGCAAAGATGCCAATGGCAGAGGAGATGGTGGGAGGATTGAAGGTATGTGGGTAGGGCAAGCTGGGAGAGGAGGGGGGAAGAAGGGAGGTGGCAGGGAAGGGGAAGAGAAGGGAGAGAGGGTGCCCATAGGAACAAACACAGGAAGAGGGAGAGGAGTATCAACGTTGGTAGGAGGGGTAGATGGAGGAGGGCGTCATCGGGGAGAGGGAGCTTGTGGAAACCTCCTTGGGAGACAGTAAGTAGAGTGGAGAGATGGAGAGCTGGTGGGAAGTGCAAAAACAGGCACGGCAGCGGGCAGGGTTGGGAGAGGATGGGAGAGACAAGTAGGTGGGGATTATCGAGGTTATGGGAGGTGTAGAGGACCCGTACCCATTCGAGGAAAAGGAGGTGGTGGGGGAACAGAATAAGGTCATACAGGATCTGCATGGGGGAGGGGAGACAGATGTGATAGGCGAGGTGAAGAGCATGGTGTTCAAGGATCTGAAAGGATTTGGAAAAGGTAGGAGGAGCGAAGATCCTGGCAGGGTGGGCGTAGCAGAGGATAGGGCAGATGAGGGATTTATAGGTGTGGAGGATGGTGGTGGGGTCCAGACCGCAAGTGCGACCATAAAGGAGCTTGTGGAGACGGAGTTGGGAGCGTGCCTTGGCTTGGATTGTCCAGAGGTGGGGGGTCCAGGAGAGGCGACAGTCAAGGGTGACGCCAAGGTACTTAAGGGTGGAGGTGAGGGCGACAGGGCAGCCATAGATGGTGACATAGAAGTCGAGGAGGCGGAAGGAAGGGGTGGTTTTGCCTACAATGGTCGCCTAGGTTTTGGAAGGTTTGACCTTAAGCAACCACTGGTTGCACCATGTGGTGAACCGGTCAAGATGTGACTGGAGAAGATGTAGGGAGTGCTGCAGGGTGGGTCCAAGGGCAAGGAATGCGGTGTCATCGGCGTACTGGAGAAGGTGGATGGGAGGTGAAGGCGGCGGCATGTCCACCGTATACAAAAGGTACAGAAGAGGGGAGAGGACGGAACCTTGGGGCACATCGGTGAAGGGGAAAAAGGTGTAGGAACCCGTGTTATGGTTGGTGTGGTATGAAGCACATTGGGAAAGAAAGGACCCGATCAGACGGACGTAGTTAATAGGAAGTGCGAAGGTTTGGAGCTTGAAGAGAAAACTTGAATGCCACAACTGGTCAAGGGTCT
Organism: Schistocerca serialis cubense; assembly: GCF_023864345.2. Classification (NCBI taxonomy): domain Eukaryota; kingdom Metazoa; phylum Arthropoda; class Insecta; order Orthoptera; family Acrididae; genus Schistocerca; species Schistocerca serialis. Next base: position 124,171,056 of record NC_064648.1, on the reverse strand, counting down.
TGCTTCGAGGTCAAGGGAGAGGAAGATAGCGGAGCGACGGCAATTGAGCTGTTGGGAGAGGAGATGAGTGAGGTGAAGGAGAAGGACATCGGTAGAGAAGGATGGCCGAAAGCCACACTGGGTAACGGGAAGGAGGTGGTGCGGGTTGAGATGCTAGTGGATGTGTTGGTTAAGGATGGATTCCAGGACCTTGCTGGAGACCGATGTAAGGCTAATGGGACTGTAGTAGGAGACCACGGACGGCGGTTTGTCAGGTTTAAGGAACATCAGGATGCAGGAGGTTTTCCACATGTCGGGGTACTAGCTGGTGGAGAGGACTACATTGTAGAGCCTGGCCAGGGTGGAGTGGAAAGAGGCAGTAGCTTCACAAAGATGACACGATCGTGACCGGGAGAGGTGTTGCTTTTGTGCGGAGTGTAGCGATGATATCCTGAGTAGTGATGGGGGCATTGAGTTCGTTGTGTGCAATGTTGTCCAAGTAACAGATACCAGGAGCGAGGGGAGGGAAAGAGGTGTCAGTTCGATCGTGGACATCCGGGAAGAGGGAGTAATCGAACTGGGGATCGTCAGGGGTGATAAAGACATCGGAGAGATAGTCTAGAATGGTATAGACAGCCAAAAGGTAGGAGACAAAGTGATTGGCCTTACTAAGGCTGTGAGGGAAGAGTTGGTTATCATGAAGGGTAGACAGTTATTGAAATAACTGCCTGTATCAGAGGAACGGTGATAGCAGTAACCGTTACTTCTCAGTAACCAGTTATTTCTATCAGTTACGTTATTTTTTGCCACCTCTAGTGCTGGTACTGGGAACGGCTGAAAGCAAGGGGAAACTACAGTCGTACTTTTTCCCGAGGGTGTGTGGTTTCGCTGTATGGGAAAATGATGATGTTGTCCTCTAGGGTAAAATATTCCAGGGGTAAAGTAGCCGCCATTCGGATCTCTAGGCGGGGACTACTGAGGAGGGCGTCGTAATCAGGAGAAAAAAAAATATAGTGCCTTATGTATGGGAGTGTGGAATGTCAGATCCCTTAATCAGGCAGGGAGGTTAGAAAATTTAAAAAGGGAAATGGATAGATTAAAGTTACATATAGTGGGAATTAGTCAAGTTCAGTGGCAGGAGGTACAAGATTTCTGGTCAGGTGAAACAGGGTTATATATAAAAAATCAAATAGAGTAATGTAGGAGAAGGTCTAATACTGAATAAAAAAATAGGAGTGTGGGTGAGCTACTGTCAACAGCATATTTAACACCTTATTGTAACGAAGATAGATACGAAGCCCACTCCTACCACAACAGAACAAGTTTATGTGCCAACTAGCTCCGCACATGGACTCTGACCACAATCTGTTGGTTATGAACTGTAGATCAAACCTGAAGAAACTGCAAAAAGGTGGGAAATTTGAGAACTTGGGACCTGAATAAACTGAGAGAACGAGGGGTTGTAGAGAGTTTCAGGGAGACCATTAGGGAACGATTGACAAGAATGGGGGAAATAAATGCTGTAGAAGAAGAATCAGTAGCTTTGATACATGGAGTAGTGAAGGCAGCGGACGATCAAGTAGGTAAAAAGATGAGGGCTATTAGAAGTCCTTGGGCAACAGAAAAAATACTGAACTTAATTGATGAAAGGAGAAAATTTAGAAATGCAGTAAATGAAGCAGGCAAAAAGGAATACAAACGTCCCAAAAATGAGATCCACAGGAAGTGGAAAATGGCTAAGCGGGGATGGCTAGAGGACAAAAGAAAGGAGGTACAGACATATATCACCAGGGAAGAAATAAATACTGCCTACAGCAAAATTAAAGAGACCTTTGGAGAAAAGAGACCCACTTGTTTGAATATCAAGAGCTCAGATGGAAACCCAGTACAATGCCCTCAGTGACAATGTAGCGAGAAGGAAGCGACTCTGCCTTATTTCTCTGGTTTATGTATCACTAACCTGGTGTCTTGCTGCTTCGGTAGTCCCTCATCCCAAGTATTAGCACTCAGCCACCAGGTTCAATGTAGGGGCGATCTTGCTGAAGTGGAGTGTTTCTGGATGCCAGTAGTTAAATGCCAACAACGCTTTGTACTATACTCATTTTAATAAAGAAAATACTTTGAAACACACTTCACCGAATTTCCAATATGGCGGCTCTTGGCTACGCCGTTATTCAACCCTTTACAACACATTAACACTTTTCAAACTTTCCATAATCGTAATACACACTGCCCACGACACGTGGCGTTCACTGATAACTAACTTTCACTATCTCACGTTTAACAGCTGGAACATTTATTCATCATCGTTCTTTTGGAGTCACCCCCACAGTTACTCGAACGTGCTTTTTGAGTGGCGCCTCGCTACTAACTGGCCCTCTCTTCCCGACGGACAAGAGAAACCCCACCTTTCTCTCTCAGCCAATAAGGACACTTCGCTCATTTCCTACACACACGCGTATATATATATATATATATATATATATATACATATATATATATATATATATATATATATATATATATATATATCCGAACTTTCAGCCAATGGGCGTTCAGATCGCTGTTGCTAGGCCGATCTGACATCATATTTGCGGATATTGTGACGGAAGTTTGTCTCGTAACACTGTTTGAGATTGTAAGATCCTACTCCCGAATAGATGGATCTCGTCCCTTCTAAGGTTGCACAACATTGCCTCCTATGGTTTCATCACTAATGCTGCTTGTTGACGCTTAATTGTCAAATGAACATGTAGCCTGGCTGCTACTAAGCATTCCTGATCGCTTAAATGTGCGTAATACTTGGCTTAAACACTTGAAGGGATTGCACGTGCATTACACATTCCCCCCCTCTTCTTTTATTTTCAAAATTCAATATGCTCGAAGACCTTGTTTAATTTTGAAATATTCTCGGTTGGGTGTCTCTTGCCCTCGGTTAACTTCTTTAATCATTGGTATTACTTAATGTTTCACATACTCTACAATCATTGCTTATCGACTACTGATCTTATTATTACACTACCCTTAACACGATATAGCTATATAGATACATGTCCCATTGAAGTGAGTATGTATTCTATCTTTAAAATTACTTCTGGTCATTATCTGATGCGATCTTTATCTGATGCCTTGAGAGTGACACCATTTTAGCTTTAAATCATTTCTGAATATACCATGAACAATATATAATACATACCTTGATTAAAATTGAATACTTATTCTGATGCACTTCTGTTTTATCTGAGATGGAACATCTACTCATATGCCCCTTCCTTTTAGCTCATCTGAACATTTACATATTAATTATTTCTATATCCAATACAGAACAAGTTAATCAAAAATTTATAAAACTCGCATTTGGCTAATCTTACTTTATAATGCCCATTTTCTACTACATACAAGAACATGTTCCATAATCATTGGCTGTGTAATTGCCGTCCTATTAGTCACTGGTTCACTACTTTTTTTTCTTTTTCGTCATGAATGACGTCCTTCTCACTCTTATAACTATAAAGCATTCCCTCTATCTTATCTCAATACTTCTTATCTTTACTCAAGGTACCTCTCAGGTTACCATTACCCATTATTGGATGTGGGGACACCTTTGTATGACCCTCATCATCTTTATACTTCATAACTTATAGGGATACCGTCCTCGGTCGCTCATTAACTTATACCATCATCTTTATTCTTCATAATGTATAGTGATACTGTCCCCGGCCACATTAACTTATACCTTCTTTCTTTTATTCTATGGGGTTTGGACCCAGTTCCCATACTTACATAACTTTTATTCTTCATCTTATTCTGCTGCACTTACCTCTGTATCCTTTGGTCACGATTTACCTTGTCAGTTAGCTAAACATATGTTTCGCATTTTGTTACCATTCGATCTCGTTACTGTTCACTTATCTAAGCACAATTGCAGAATGATACCCACTTATATCTATTTTTCCTGTTTTCGCTAAGTTGTTTGTTCACTGTCTCCACGGTGTCTTTTTAGAATTTGTTAAATTTGTTTCCAACAGGATAATATTCTTTGTCTCTCTATACCTTGTTTACTCTAATCATAGCTTTTTCCTTGTTGTACTGACTGTCTTTTAGGATAGTTACATGTTATAATTACATAATTTCAGATCTTGCTAAACATTTTCCAACAGGATAACACAATTTTATAGATAGCTTTTCCTTTTTCTCACTTACCAGTGTTACTCGCTATCCCCATGTTCCTATATTCGAAGATGAAGCAGGGACTGATGATACAGTATTGTTTTGACAGAAACAAGGGAATATTGCCAATATGACGAGAATTGGAATATTTTGCCAATGCCTGACCACCTGGTGTGTGTCACACATCTTACCTTGCAAAGCAGTTGTATACTCTGAAGTTGGATAGCGAAGAATTAAAGATGATAGTAAATAGTTCTGACTGAAAGAAGAGGAAGATTGACAATATGAAGGGAAACTGAAATAATATTCGCTACAGTCGCAGGTTCGAATCCTGCCTTGGGCATGGATGTGTGTGATGTCCTTAGGTTAGTTAGGTTTAAGTAGTTATAAGTTCTAGGGGACTGTTGACCACATATGATAAGTCCCATAGTGCTCAGAGCCATTTGAACCTTTTTTTGAAATAAATTGTCAATAACTTGAGTGCCAGATGCTTGTTAAACACCTTGTGTTGTACGGAACACAACGCCCTCTGAGGTTAAAAAAAATGACTCTGAACACTATGGGACTGAACTTCTTAGGTCATCAGTCCCCTAGAACATAGAACTGCTTAAACCTAACTAACCTAAGGACATCACACACATCCATGCCTGAGCCAGGATTCGAACCTGCGACCGTAGCTGTGGCGGGGTTCCAAACTGTAGCGCCTAGAACCACTCGGCCACCACAGCCAACTGAGGTTTTCAGTTGATCCTTTGACCAGTTGTGTGTGTCCTGTCTGTCATTGTCTCCTGCTGAGTTATTTCATTATCTGTGTGTTGAGGATATTGTATCTGTCTGTTTGTCAGTTCTCCTTCTATCCTATCTTCATTAGGTCCGTTATTTCCCCAGGGGTTTCGTTCTCCAACCTTCTAGATTTTGATTGTTCCCTGAAAATGAATCCAATTGGTCCAGCGCTTGCACAATTGCGTTTACATCTGACTTACATATTCCTATCAATTTGTCTTGTACCCTCGGAGGTAACTTGATCAAAATGATTGATATTAAATCCGTTTCTTTCAGGGGATCATCTAAATACAAGTTGTTTTCCACATACGTCTGGAAGAACTCTTTGTAACTCCTGCGACCACAGTTACTTAAGTTTCGACAGTGGCATTGTAGTGAGAAGGAAGCAACTCTGCCTTACTTCTCTGGTTTAGTATCACTAACCTGGTGTCCTGCTGCTTCGGTAGTCCCTCGTTGCACAGTAGTAACGCTCAGGTACCAGGTTCCATGTAGGTGCGATCCTGGCAGTCATTTCTGAATACAGACATGTGCAAATATCTTCACTGCTCTAGGAGAACTCGTCTTTGTTGCATTTTTTCGTACCGTAATTAGCAAAATAACATAAGGCTCATTCTGCTTAAGAACTTGATGCCTCCAAATCCTTAAATAAGAATTGCGAGCGGTAGTAATGCATGAAAGGAAACATACTGTTGGACAAAAGAATGGAGAGCTCCCTGGTTTTGCGTTTTCGATAGATCGTATGACAAGAATCTGGTGTCACATTCTACTTCAGAACCCTAAACTGTTTATTTTTTTACTTCATACGAAAACAAAACCTATAATATGAGAAGACGAAATGCCTTACGTGCCTCTCAGAAACTTCAGTTTTTTGTGTTTATTTCCTCACTTCATACTAAAACAAGGGCGTTGATACGAGAGGAAGAAATGAAGTATATGTTTGCAAGACATAATATTTCCTTGTGTGCAACTACTGCATACATGGGATTCAAATAGCGTGGAAATTTCATCACTGGTTAATATTCTGATGACTAATGGCATGATACCCGTTGCAATTCCTCCATGGCACCTGTGAGTAGAGTCTCACGTTGGTTACTATGAGAACACGCAGGCAGTGATGTCCGCTCACTGCAGTCAGAGCCATGTTTATTTCCTTCTGTTTATGGAGAAGCGTCTGCAGCAGCGTCCACGCTCAGCCAACATAAACAAATCGTGGCGGCATTGGGCACTGCTAATCGTTGCACTTGTCGCGGGTCGCGACAACAAGAGCGCACTGTCTCTGGCAACGATATAATGGCGTTTATACATCTTACTTGCTTAACGTAATTTGCAGGACATGGGTTGGGTAAAAATTCAATTTGTAGTAAGTAGCCAATGCATTACAATGGTTAACAGTTACATTTGATGCAATATTTATTGTTGCTTGTCTCTGTTATGTTGATAGTATTGATTCAGATCGGGCACGAACATGAAAACACACACACACACACACACACACACACACACACACACACACACACACTCACTCACACAGAGAGAGAGGAGAGAGAGAGAGAGAGAGAGAGTCACTGATTCCAGTGAGAGTGACGACTGCTGTCTGTTGAACAACACATGCACCAATCAATTACGCAGAGACACTGCGACCGAATGGTGTCTCAATTGTTGGCAACAAATTCCAGCTGTAGTAGTAGTGCAAAACACACTGTTGGAGCTATCAGATGGAAAATATTATGTTCACACTACTCTTTGCTCGAGTTTACGTCTTTTGGTATGACTCAGCCTTCTTCCTAGAAAGTTAACGATAAAAGCATCATAACACGTCACCAGTAACAGAATTGCATAGGAATGCTCAATGAGCGACCTGATGATGTTCAAGCCAAACTGCAATTATACTCATTCCATTGATTATTGTTGTTTCGAACTGGAGCACTCAGTACTCCTACACCAGACCTCTGAACTTGCCTGTTGAATACAAATGTCGCATGATGGTTAAATGGTAATCCATCACTCATGTCAGTAGTCGAGACTTCTTTAACGTGGAAAATCATTAATGCCAGAACGATCTTTGTTGAATCAAGAATATCTTTTTCTGGCGTATTTTTCGCAAAAGCCCTCGCTCCAGACACAGTTCAAATCTTTCGAGTTTCCTCCTCTGCATTCAGCCCTCTATTATACAAAAAGTAAATATTGTGTTGCTGATGACCTTTTTCCACTTGTGACCCAATTTTACAACGCTTAACTGTAGTTCATGATTTTCAAGTGCGCAAAATCCAATGCTTAACTGCAAGATATAACTAGAACTTCAAATTCGAAAATGTGGTTACAACTCGCTCCTAGAGATTAAAATGATTAAGTAGCCCACTTCCCTATATGATACGTCAACGATTTGGGTCTTAAAAACAAAACTGAAAAAAAAAAACATTTTGGGGAGCTCCTGCAGTTCGTCGAAGTTTATAACATTCATCTTATGAATAAAAATATTTCGTAAATGGTGCTACAGTCCAAAAATATTATGGCGGAGACTTTCATCTCTGTCTACTGTGGATGAGGATTCGATCGCAGATAAACAGTTGTGACAAGCAAGCTTATGAAGATGACTGCTGCTAGTTACATTCCCAGTAATTTAAGTTGTGCTCTTAGATTCCTGTCTAACCGAAACTAGGAAATCGCTATATATTCGGAAAAAATGAAAAATTACTTCTGACAAGAAAAAATATAAAGGTCACTGTCGGTTGTTTCACTCACAGCAATTTCATCTCCAGCAATTTCGTATTTCATTTTTTAAACACACACAAGTCACGAAATCATTAGTGAGGAAGTGCGCTCTTACATGTAAGTAATAACGAATATTGCAGAAAAATCTTAACTTACACGAATAACAGTGTCTCATACATGAAGTGGAAAAAAAAATTTTTCACCCACCCATGTGCGAACCCAGGTGCTTGTATACAGAATACCCACGCGCTAACCACTTGGCCACGCCAAACAACAGAAACATAGCGCTCAATTCTTGTACTATTTTGCAGAGGAACTTCGTTGCAAAACGGTGCTGCGTAAGTCATAAATACATGATAGTTTGGAAGGTTTCTGTTGTGGCGTAACAAGCTAGCTACGCCACACTGAGGAGGAAGCCGAACGGCACGCGTACACACACGCCGACTGACGTCAAGTCTGGAACAGGATACGTTATGACTGCTATAAAGAAAATACGTAGCTTTGGAATATACTTAACGTTTACTGCCTCCTTTGGTATACAGCATTCTTGGTACAATTGAGACTCATTAAGATACATGCACTGTTACAATTGGCGCCTTGCTAGGTCGTAGCCATTAACTTAGCTGAAGGCTATTCTAACTGTCTCTCGGCAAATGAGAGAAAGGCTTCGTCCGTATAGTCGCTAGCAACGTCGTCGTACAACTGGGGCGAGTGCTAGTCCGTCTCTCGAGACCTGCCTTGTGGTGGCGCTCGGTTTGCGATCCTGACAGTGGCGACACGCGGGTCCGACATGTACTAATGGACCGCGGCCGATTTAAGCTACCACCTAGCAAGTGTGGTGTCTAGCGGTGACACCACAGTTTCCAGTATCAGGTTTCACATAATTGCTTTCCTTTGTTACTTGAAAGTTATAAACACGTTTCGATTATTACTAACTAAACCATTTTGGGAAAAAGTACACAAAGTCACTAGTAACGTCAGTTCACACTCATGTAATATACGTAAGCAGAGGTGATGTCTTGATATTTAATGGCCTTCAAACTCTTATTTGCATAAAAATAACATGTATTTTGAGAGAATAATGACCGAAAACATTTTTTTATGTAATCATTCAGAGAAGCAACCTAACCCAACCATATTTCTAACAAAGGAAAATTGTCTATTATGAACTCACTTTCACACTGGATGCATCCTTTGGTGATTCTTTAGTAACACAATCACTAAATCCAAAGCTACAACCGATAAATATGTTTAAAATAACAAATTATAGGTGTACACAAACCACAGCTCACCGATCAACAGGGCCACACTGAAATCCAAAACCTTTCGTTACAATTGTCGTAAAATCGTTGGGAGGACCGTTCGGTAACAGGTCTCAGAAGCTTACTGAATAGGATATTTCGGTAAAGAACCCAAAATGACGTCACTACCGAGACAAACCTACTACACCAATCGGTATGAACGATACAGAATAGGGCCCCTGGCCAGTGGCTGGTAGCTGCCACAGCACGAGGAAACGCTCAAGCGCAAGCTGCTCTGATCGCGATGTAGCCACGAGCTGTCTTGTGGAATTGTTTCTTGAAGTATTTTTTATTATTGGTGGGTTCAATCATACTCATAACTTTAGACGAGGGCCAATACATGGGGAAAAAAGTTTATATGGTTGGACACAAACACGCGACAATAAGTTTAGAATGCACTATGATTACCACTAGATCACGGCCTCACACTACACAAGAACACCTAGGATGCAGACTACCTTTCCTCGTGACACTTCTGCATCTTACAGTGTTGCCAGATTGTGCCGAGCGTCGGACTTAGCGTTGTCAGGGGTGGTCGGTTTTATTGGGCACCTTAAGTGAACAACTTAGGCTTAGTCTCTGTGGTGGCCGGCCGGCGGTCAGGTTTATGTCTAAGACTGTCCATGTAGCCTGGCAGCTACTGAACATTCCCGATCGCTTAAAAGTGTGTAATACTTGGCTTAAACACGTGAAAGGAATGCACGTGCATTACACCAGTGCAAAAGCAAGAGCGGAAAGCAGAAAGGTGGAAGGAGTACTGCGTGCAGAGTTTGACAGAGCACTGAATGACCTAAGTCGAAACAAGACCGCTGAAGTAGACAACATTCCGTTAGAAGTACTGATAGCCTTGGGAGAGCCAGCCCTGACAAACCTCTACCATCTGGTGAGCAAGATGTATGAGACAGGTGAAATACCCTCAGACTTCAAGAAGAATATGATAATCCGAATCTCAAAGAAAGCAGGTGTTGACAAATGTGAAAATTACCGAACTATCAATTTAATTATTCATGGCTGTAAAATACTAACACGAATTCTTTACGGGTGAATGGAAAATCTGATAGAAGCTGACCTCGCAGAAGTTCAGTTTGGATTCCACAGTAACGTTGGAACACGTGAGGCAATACTGACCCCATGACTTATCTTAGAAGATAGATTAAGGAAAGGCAAACATACGTTTCTTGCATTTGTAGACTTAGAGAAAACTTGTGACAATGTTGACTGGAATGCTCTCTTTCAAATTCTGAAGGTGGTAGAGTTCAAATACAGCGAGCTAAAGGATGTTTCCAATTTGTACAGAAACCAGATGGTAGTTTTACAGTTGATGGGCATGGAAGGAAGCAGTGGTTGAGAAGGGAGTGAGACAGGCTTGTAGACCATCCCTGTTGTTATTCAATCTGTATATTGAGCAAGCAGTAAGGAAACAAAAGAAAAATTCGGAGTAGGAATTAAAATCCATGGAGAAGAAATAAAAACTTGAGGGTTTCTGATGACATTGCAATTCTGTCAGAGACAGCAAAGGACCTGGAAGAGCAGTTGAACGGAATGGACAGTGTCTTGAAAGGAGGATATAAGATGAAAGTTAACAAAAGCAAAACAAGGATAATGGACTGTAGTCGCATTAAATCCCTCTAGTGCGTCCCAAATCCGGGTAGCCTACACAGGTGGTGAAAAGGAAGCAAGTTTTCCAGATATGTTTAAGCACTCTGTGACAGTGTAAATATGTGTTTGCTTATGCATTATGAATGAAAAAGCATTGCAATTGTTCAAATTTTCTATACATTACATTCTATCCCATAAATTACATAAATAAACAATAATATAAATAAAGAATTATATAAACAAACAATATTGCACGCATTCCATACATTGCAATCGATTTCCCACCGAAATCTATACATAAACAGATAAACTAAATTTTATTCAGAGATTCATATCCAATAAATTGCTTAAATTAACAATATTCCACACACTGTCTGAATTCTTCACATAATATTCCATGAACCACCATCATTTTCCCACCGAATTCTTTAAATAAATAAACTATATTGCCTAAACGGTTTAAACAATGTTCCATACTCTACAATGGATTTTCCAACAAATTCCGTAATTAAATAAACAAATAAATGAATGAACGATTTTCATACAGAGTCATATATCCGATAAATCATTTAAATAAACTATATTCCACACATTGTCTAATTGTTCAAACAATTCTCCATACACTGAATTTCACAGTTGGGGAGCGGAGAGGGAGACCTGGGGGTTTTCCTAGATGGGATTAATCAGTTGATCGATATCATTAATCAATCATTCAAATTGATATCAAATGTGTGCTCGTATCGGCGAGGGGAGTTCACAGAGGGATGGGGATGGACGTGGGGGAAGGGACGGGTAGGGTGATGGGTGTGGACACTAGGTTAAAGGCCTGTTAATCGAAGAGAAGGATAATCCCCATGGGGTCATAATCCTCTTAGCAGAACATTAGGTTAAGGACCTGTCAATCAAAAGAGAAAAATAGGTTGGCCTCTGAATGTATACTTGTCCCTGATGTAGGGTCTGAGCGCCTCTCTGACATTTCCTCAGTCCTCACATTCTGTCGTCTCTCAAAGTTGACCGCTTCCTTCTGGATGGTGTTTTTTTTCCTTGCTTCACCCATTCCTGCTACCATCAGCAAATAGTGGCATCATCCTCTCTCAAATGTTAACTTCTGCGTATATTGTGCACATGCCTACCTGCCAGGCATACTTACTGCGTAGCTGAGTACATAGAATGAAATTCACAAAGACTTTATACCTTGGTATCGACACATCCCCTGTTCGCTAGCCTTACCAGTCACGCATTGATATTGCACTGCAGCATCACATGTTTATCCATCGGGCACCAAAGTTTATAATTTTGTCTTTTCTGCCGATACCTATATTCGTTTCAGTTTGTGACCAATCTGCATAAGTTGTTCATTGTGCACCCTTTTTTTTCTTTATTCACCTCTCAGACTATAAAATGTATGTTTCACATTGCTCTATATGCTAAGGTAACTACGAGTTAGATAATTCTCCCATTTACACTCATGTCATGCTTGGGTGCAGAACGGCTGGCTTGTGCCATGTGACGTCCAACTGACCAATTGTCTTTAATAATAGTATGGAAATGAAGAATTATTTAGGATTATGTAGTGATTCTGAATTCATGAGGTTAAAAAATCCTTTCTTCTGCAAATGTGCGGAAAAATAACTATATGTGCATGAAAGAAATTTTTTGTTCTTCGAGTTAAATAAAAGCAATCTTTTGTGGAGATCTCGTCCGAACATCACGTTTCAAGGCATGCCTGTTATGTCTCAATAATGTCTGGGACATTTGGTGGCCAGTGGAAAAGTTTAAACTAACGTTGCTGGAGCCACTCTGTAGCAATTCTTGATGTGTGGGCTGTCGCATTGTCCTGCTGGAATTGCCCAAGTCTGACGGAATGCAAATGGACATGAATGCATGCAGGTATTAAGACAGGATCATTATGTATGTGTCACCTGTCAGAGTCGTATCTAGATATATCAGGGCTCCCAAATCACTCCAACTGCACAAGCCCCTCATTATTACAGAGCCTCCACTACCTTGAACGTTCCCCTACTGACATGCAGGGTCCATGGGTTCATGAGGTTGTCTCCATACCTGTACATGTCCGTCCCCTCAACCGCATCGCCTTATTCTTCCTTAATTATCTCTGTATTTCAATACGCAATACCCGTACTAGTTTCTTTGGCGATTCAGTGTATGTTGTTGTTGTAGGTGATTTCAAAGATTGATTAAGCGTTACTTCTTTTCTTTTGGTTAAGAATTTCGTTTTGTTTCAGTATATGTCCAGCGCATAATTCACAACCTGGCTGGTGAAAGCCAGCAACAGCAGCGGCAGTGGCAGAAAAGCCATTGTAAGGAGTCCATATATTTTTTTCGTCATACCACTGCATATCCGTCTATGATCCGGTAAATGTAGGGCCTAGCTATATAGCACCATGCATTAATGTTCAAAATGAAAAGCATAAGGCTTGTTTTGTATGGTCGGTCCTCGCTCGAGAGAGAAATTATGAGAAAAAACCACAGCGTTCATCTCGATATGGTAGATACTTCGATTTTCGTAATTGTTATCACTTTGATGCTATCGAGTTCTCCTTCAAGATAGAGGACATACCTAAATTTGCTGCGCAGAATACCAGACTATTGGTCCATGTTTATAGCGTCGAGAAGAAAGCAAGTCAGATGAGCAGGACAAGCAAAATGTTGTCCAGTTTTTAGTACTTGTGCCACAACGGAACGTGGCAGGTTTTGTCACCACCACGAAGCTGGAAACAGGTGTGTAACAAACTCCACCCCTCCGCCTCTTCCTCAAAGCCCTCCCCCTCTATCGCCACTGGTAATATAACACATTTTAAATATTTGTCCCTGTTAACTATCTGAATAAATTCTTTTATCTCATCGTACAGTGATTCAATCTGTTTATCTGTGGTGTTAAAAGGCATGTAAACTTGTACCACTGTGGTGGGTGGATTTTGGATTTATGTTTATTTTTCATATAAAGTTAATGGCAGGTTAGCGATGGAGCTGAGTATTGTGATCCTGCTTCACTGATTGTTTTAATAACAAAGGGGTTAACACATATCTTCTTCATATACAGTAAGGATCAACTGCCACACATTTTCGGTTATAGATACCTACTCCACAAGAGGTGATGTGCAATAATTATGGTAAACTGCACTTCGGTACTGCAACTGTCAATACTAAAAGTTGTTATGAGAGTCACAGCAAGTTTTAGTTCTGGGGCGGTCAGTTTCCTAAATATTGTCCACTACATAATGAGACAGGGGACAGTCATGAACAGTAATTCGTTCAGTCTCTTTATGATGAAGTAAGAAAACATGAATAATGAAGGATGTGGAAGAATATTTTGCAAAGAAAATGAAAACTTCGTATGTCTTCACGCAACTCCGTCTTTCTTTCGTGTAGGTTCGTGGTATAGTTAATGAAATTCATCACGGGTCTGAGTGGGTCCCCACCTGCACAGTCATTCTCTGTTGCTAGCGTCTGCCGCTTCCAGCTGGGACTGCCAGTTCCTCAAACAGCCGTGTCACCGCGGAAAGCGTTTGTCGCCGCTGTTGCTGGGAAACGACCTTAATAGGTACGTCGCTAGTCAGTTGTTTTATCTGGCGAACACATTGTAGACACAAATTCACACATTTGACTCGCTCTTTCTTCGAAACTAGCGTCAAAAACTGCAGGGAAACGGGCCGACACCGCAGCAAAGACAAGTGCGGCTACTGCCCTGTCATCTGTTAGTGGCGCCAAGCGACAGCCACATGGCCCGATTTTCTATACCAGGCCAAACTTTTTTATGTTTTTTTTCTTTTTTGTTATTTCACTCCCCAAAATGGAGAGGGCTGGCAGCGGCACAATACGCCGCCCTTCAGCCAAAAGAGTTACAGAAAAATCATAGTCAAATGAGAAAAGAACACATAACATAGAATGGTATAAAGTGATGAAGAAAGGAGAACAAAAATAGATGAGCATAAATGGTAGATTTAAAAACAACATAGACGAGAGCCACACACACATGTGGAGAATGAACACTGTAATTCGACACGAAAATAAAGAAATACCACAGTGTGAACACAAATGAGTGATTCTGGCGACACTGCACACGGCACTAGAGTAATGCTGACACCGTAACAAAAACGATAAACATCACAGCACTGAAGGGGACCTACCACTGGGTGAAGGGATGAGGGATAAAGAAAAGGGGGTAGAGGTGGTAGGAGGAAACCAGGAGGGGGTAGGGGGGACAGTGGAGGGGAGAAGGAAAGGAGGGGGTAGGTTAAACGGAAAAAGAAGGTGTTCGGCATGGGAAAAGGAAGAAAATGGGAAGGAGGAGAGTGTGGGAGCCCTGAGGAGGGGGAACAAGGAGGGATTAGATCTGGTAGGAGGGGTGGATGGAAGACATGAGGACATCATCCAGAAGGGGGAGTTGGCGGAAGCCACCTTGGGCGAGGGTATGGAGCGTGTGGACATGGAGACCTGGCTGGACACTGTGGTGCAGGTGTGGCAGTGGGCTAAGGTGGGAGAGGATGGGAGAAACCAAAGGATGGGGGGGGATCCAGTTTGTGGTAGACATATAGGATCCATATTCATTCTAGGAACAGGAAAGATGGGGGAAAGGAATCAGATCATAAAGGATTCGCATGGGGGACAGGAGACGGATGCAATAAGTGAGGTGGAGTGCATGGCGCTCAATGAATTGGAGGGATTTGTAATAGGTGAGGGGAGGGGACATCGTGGGGTGGGCATAACATAGGAGGGTGCAGATCAGGGACTTATGTGTATGTAGGATGGTAGAAGGGTTTAATCCCCATGTTCGACTAGAGAGGAGACAGAGACAGATATGTGCCTTGGCTTGGACTGTGAGGAGATGGGGGTCCTAGAAAGGCGGCAGTCGAGGGTTGATACCAAGGTAGTTGAGGGTGGGAGTGAGGGCAATGGGGCAACCAGTGATGGTAAGGTGGAAATCTAGGAGGCGGAAGGAGGGAGTGGTGTGGCCTACGATGATTACCTGGGTCTTGGAGGGATTCATCTTAAAGAGCCATTGGTTGCACCATGTGGTGAACAGGTCAATGTGGGACTGGAGGAGGCGCTAGGGAATTTTGGAGGGAGGGGCAAGAGCAAGGAAGGCAGTGTGATCGGAATATTCCAAGAGGTGGGCAGGTGGTGGAGGCTGCGGCATGTCCGCCGTGTATAATAGGTAGAGGACAAAGTACGGAGCCTTGGGGCATGCTTGTGGAGGGGTAGAAGGTGTAAGAATTGGAGTTGCGGATGGTAACATAGGAGGGGCAATGAGAGCAGAAGTAGGCCATAAT
Source organism: Schistocerca serialis cubense (assembly GCF_023864345.2). Taxonomy (NCBI): domain Eukaryota; kingdom Metazoa; phylum Arthropoda; class Insecta; order Orthoptera; family Acrididae; genus Schistocerca; species Schistocerca serialis. The sequence goes on along the minus strand of NC_064648.1, from coordinate 124,155,218 downwards.
GCGAACATAGTTGATGGGGAAGGTGTAAGTCTGGAGTTCGAAGAGGAGCCCGGGATGCTGTATGCGGTTATAGGCACGTTCAAGGTAAAGGGACACAAAGATGGTGGCGCGATGGGAATTGAGATGAGTGGAAAGGAGGTGTGTCAGGTGGAGGAGGAGATCGTCAGGAGAGAAGGGAGGTTGGAAGTGACATTGGGTCAAGGGAAGGAGACGGTGCTGGTGGAAGTGGTGGTGAATACGGCAGGTAATGATGTACCCCAGGACCTTGCTGAACACCGACGTGAGACTCATTGGGCGCTAGGAGGAGGTATCGGAATGGAGGTTGGCATGTTTGAGAAACATAAGGATCCGGGAAGACTTCTACAGGTCAGGGTAGAAGCCGGTGGAGAGGATAACATTATAGAGGGTGGTTAGGACTGTAAGGAAGGAGAGGGGGGCATCTTTGAGTTGGCAGTATGTAACACGGTCGTGCCCGGGAGCCATATTACGATTGGTGTGTAGTGTGGTGACGATGTCTTGTGTGACAATCGGGGTGTTGAGAAAGGATGGTGGTGTGGTCCCCAAGTACTGGAAGCTAGGAGCAAGTGGGGGGAGAGAGGTGTCAGTGCGGCCCTGTATGTCAGGCAGACAGCCTGCCCACCTGCCCGTTCACCGACATCCATCATCTTTGCCGCCTGATCTCCATCTGTCCGTCTGTCGGTCCATTTGTCCATCCATAGTCCATCGTCGCCGCTGCCTGCTGTCCATCTGTCTGCCGCCATCTGTCCATCATGAACCTTCTCACCTCCACTGTCATCTACTCCTCCCCCTCCCCCTCTTCCACTGTCCCTTCCTGGAGTGCTGCTTCTCGCCTCCCTCCTTATACCTCGTTTCCCCTCCCCCAACAACAGCTCCTGCCCCCACTCTCAAGTACACATCTGCTGCCGCCTCCGCTGCCACCTCTCAGGTTGTCGGTTTGCTCCCTTTACTCCCTCTCACCCCCCTGTCACTTCATCATCTGCATCCACCGCATTCACCACGCCATGCCATGCGACAATCACCGCCACTGAACCAGCTGCTTCTCCCAGCATGTCCACCACGCCTACAGGATCTGCCACTCGCCACCTCCCTCTCTCCTCCTCCCAGCCTACGGTCTCCAAAAAACCCCACAAACACGTCATTGCCGACTCTGCCACTCCAGCAAAAAGGCACCACCTCCTCCCCCTCCCCCCATTGTCTCCATGGACACTACCCCTCTTCCTGACAACCGTACCCCAGACCCCACGCTCCAAACCTTTCTCCTGTCCACCCCAGACACTGGTGCTCCCATCCCCCAGCTGATTTCTCGCAGCCGGCCGCTGTGGCCGAGCGATTCTGCGCGATTCAGTCTGGAACCGCGCAGCTGTTACTGTCGCAGGATTGAATCCTGTCTCGGGCATGGATGTGAGTGATGTCCTTCGATTATTTAGGTTTAAGTGGTTCTGTAGTGTCGCGGAATAGTAAAGAGTTGGAGACGTGAACTATTGTCAAGTTTCGTTGCCTATGCCGAAAGCCAGAAGCAGTAGGTCGGCCAAGAAGTAAGAGGATTGCACATGTATGGAATGTGTCGTTACACAGGGGCCATGGCCTGGTTCCACACAACAGGCGAGAGAGAATTGATTAGCACGCGGGTTTGTGTTAGACGGAGACTTTCATAGAGTGCAAGACAGAGGTATAGTGTCAGCTGTACTGCATTTCACAACTTCGCGTAAGTCTGTCGAAACAACACGTAACTCTGTTGCAAGAACACCTAAGGGGCGAGTACGACAGATAAGTCAGCACTATAAGTGGAACGAATGTGGTCATTACAAACGAGAATGACGTCAGGACGTCGCTCGTGCTTCCTTTAAATGCGCCAGCTTTGATAGCAACAGGGCACTCGCACTCGCAGTTAGACTTGCAGTGAGATGTGTACTGGGTTGCTGCGTAGCACACAGGTCGGTGATCGACATGTTATTCTTTATTAAGGAGATGTTGCAGTAAGGGCGGCCCATCCAGCAGCAGACGTGAGGGGACAGTACCAGCTCTAGTCCTCTCTGCTGCTGCTATCAATCATCAACCCAGGATTAGCAGACATCGCGGCAGACTCGCTCGCCGCCAATGTTGACCACATCAGTGAGCCATCGTCGAGATCGTGCGGGGCCTAGGCCCTGTGCATCCGCCATCACAGCCGGGTGAGCCAACGACGCTAGGGGACTGCAGTCTGTTCCGCCCGTCCACTGCGGATGAGCCACCAGGAGGAGCATGGAAGAAGATGGGGTGGGATAGAGTACACTCCGCACTACGAGAAAGCTTCTGGTGCCAACAGCGCCGGGGACTCCAACCCGAAGCCTCTACGGGCAGCAGCCTGCTGTCTGCCTCGAGCCGGCTCACCAGCCGGGCGCTGCCAGCCACGCGCAACCAAAGTAAGGGCATTCCTCCGCTACATCACTGCACGTGGCGCCGCGCTAGCAAGACTGGTGCGGCCTGGATCTGGTGTCATCGCTACGATTCAGCGAGGACTCGAGGAAGGTCGTTGATATCACCAAGCCACACTGTACTTGGCACGAATAAAGGTGTTATGAATTAATAATGTTTCTTTGGCGTTTCTGACGCTTCTACAGCCATTTCATAGCATCCTGACAGCTGAAGAGGTCACCGCTCGGTCATCCAGTCCACCGTAGGCAACCGGGACCACCGGGACGCATAAAGTTCTAAGTTGTAGGGGACTCATGACAGCAGATGTTAAGTCCCATAGTGCTCAGAGCTATTTGAACCATTTTTCGATTCCTTGCAGGGACTCAGTCCTCATCGAGTCCCATTCTTTCACACACACCTCCTCCGTAAACTACTGCACATTATGTTTGGCCCCCACGCATCCCTGACTCCCTTCCTCTCATCTTCCTCTCCCTGTCAGCGTCAGCCTCCCGATCGTCCCCCCCACCTACACCGCCATGATGACCAAACTCAGCCCGGTGATCACAGAGGATGAGGTGTTGGTGGAACTGAACTCACACCCTAACCTGCAAATCCACTCCGCCCAACGTATCCACAATGCTGCTGGTCCCACCTATTTCATGAGGGTCTTTTCGGAGTCCACCCCCTCCATTGACCACCTCCACTCCCAGGGTGCCCAGATCTACCACCACCACCATCCAGTTGAATCCTCCAAATCCCTCCCCAATCCTACCACTTCCAGCACCACCTCATGTACAATGATCACATGACCCCCAACTGCAAAACCCTCCCCAACTATCCCCATTGCAAGGTCTCCCACATTCTTAAAAACTGCCCCAATCTACCCACCCCTCTCTCCTGTAACACCTGCAACAGCCCCCATTCTACCTACTGCCACATGTGTAAACCTAAACCCCCTCATGCCACCCCTGAGCTTACTGTCCCTGTTTGTCCTATTGTCTCCCACCCACACCAACAATTCCCACTTTGACTTCACCTTCTGCACCTTTGTAATAGCCATCGACATAAACATCCATAGCTGCTCCCCTGCCGCCCTTCATTGGTGGCATCAGTTCCTCTCCACGATCCAAGGCGTCTTTGTTCCACATCGAAAACACATCCATCCCGAAAGCGATGCCACCCACAATGTTGTCATTACCTCCACCTTGACCCCACACGTACTGACCACTTCCCCGTCCTCTCACCATAATGTCTGCTCATCACGCCCCTCCAGCTCTCTGCCCTGCACCCCCTCCCAAGGTCATCCATGTCTACCATTGTGCCAACTGGGATGCCTACTGGGAATCCATCACCACCCAGGTCGAAAGCCATCCTCTTACTTATCACCATCCTGACGACATCATTCATGCCTCGTCCTTCCTTCAGAAGGTAATTACTGACGCCTTGGAGGTCCATGTTCCCACTAAAACCATCCACCCCCACCGTCCCACACTCCCTCTGCAGGCTGTCCTCCTCTTCTGTGAATCCCGCCGCCTCTATCACTCCTTCCTGCGCACTCATGACAGGGATACTCTTCAACACCACCGGCAAATGCAGCGAAACATACAGAAACTTATTACAGAAAAGAAACGCCAAGACTGGCGCCAGACATGTACACGACTGAATTCCACCCTGCCTATCAACTCCTCCAAGTACTGGTCCGCCTCCCTTCGCCTCACTGGTTCCCATTCCGCACCGAATTACCCCCTTCTCCATAACGACTGCCCCCTTCCCGACAACCTCAGTAAAACCAACCGCTTTGCTTCCCAACTTTCTGAGGTCTTCTCCATCCCATTGCTGGTGTCCCCCAGGGCTCCATCCTCTTCCCTCTCCTCTATCTCCTGTACATCGCTGATATGCCCAAGCCATCCCCACCTGTCCACCTTCTCCAATATGCTGATGACACCACCTTCCTGGCTTTCTATCCTACCCTTCAATGGTCTCAACACACCCTCCAAAACCACCTTGACCTGTTCACCACTTGGTGTAAACAGTGGTCCCTTCATATCAACAACTCCAAAACCCAGGCAATCATCATAGATCGCACCACCTGCTTCTTCCATGACTTCTACCTCACCCTTTATGGTCATCTCATCCAATCACCCCCACCCTGAGATACCTTGACCTCACCGTCAACCCTCACATCACCTGGACCCCTCACCTCCTGACATTCCAGTAGAAAGCCCATTCCCGCCTCCGCCTCCTGAAACTCCTGTCTGGCTGGACATGGGGTTACATCCTTCCAACATCCTCCACACCTACAAATCCCTCATCTGGCCTGTCCTTTGTTATGCCAGTGTTGCCTGGATCTCCGCACCCACCAGCTTTTACAAGACCCTCCAAATCTTCAAATGGCATGTGCTGTGCCTTACCTTCCATATCCGCCTTCCCTCCACCACACAGTTCCTGTACTACCTCATCCCCTTCCCCCACCTCCTCCTTTTCCTCCAACATATCTGCATCCTTTACACTGTCTGCAGGCTATATCCTTCCCACCCCCTGGTTTCCATAATTTGCCTGGTGCCTTTTAATCTAGTGTGTGTTTTTTGTGTAGCATAATTTTTTCAGATTTTTATCTCTCATTTAATGTCAGTTCTTCGTATGCTTTCTTTTCTTCTATTTCGCCTTTTTTGTTTCTATATTCCGCCATGTTTCCTTCGTTATATTGTTTTACATGTCTTCCTGTTTATTTATGTCTCTTAGCTGTAGAGCAGCACTTATGCTGGTGCCAGCCTGCCCCTGATCGTGAATGGAAATTACAATATAGGAAAAAGAAACTATTGAAAAATGTAAGGCCAGATACCCCCCACATCTCCCGATCTCACTGTCCAGGTCTGACCTATTTACGATCCCACCCCTCCTGGAAACAGCCTTTGCCCTCTCCCCACAGTCGAGGCATCGATAGATTTGTAACCATCGTCCTACAAAATATCCACCACTTTCAACCCCCCCATACCCTCCAACAGATCTCCCTAGCTGCGATTCAATCATCCACCCTAACACGTTCGACACCTACTCCCATACCCAAGCCAATTTTACCTTCTCCCATTTCAACTCCCTAGTTTAAATCCCACCATGGTGCAGCAGCATCGTATCTTGTTCGTTAACATCCGTTCTCTACCTACCAACAAGCAACTCTTCATGCACATCCGTACAACCCATCATGTGGATGCCTCCCTCCTCAATGAAACATTTCTCCAGCCCCCACGTATTGTCAGCACATCACCCTACCCCCTTCAACAATCCAATAATCCATACCTGATTGCGCATGGTGGAGTTGCCATCGGCTACCTGCGCCAGATCACTATTGGGCTCCAAACCCTCTTTCCTGACCCCACTGAACACCTTATCCTCAGCTTCTTTTTCCCCAGCCTTATCATAAACAGCACCACCATCTATGCCCGTGCCACTGCCCTCATCCCGTTTGATTTCCTTTGCCACATTGATCACACCTTCTCCTCCTAAGTGATTGCCACTGACCTAAACATCCACCGTCGTACCGATCCACAGCTACAATGGTGGCATCGGCTTCTCGCCTCCCTGCAAGGGGAGCTCCTCCACTCCCCTGCCACACCTGCCCTGATTCCAATACCACTCACGATGTAGTCCTGGCATTCAGTGACCTCCTTCGACACATTATGGTGAACGTCCTAGATCCCACTGGTAGCGACCAGCTGTGTGTCCTCCTTACCGTGACAGACCTACAAAAGCCATGCCTCACTCCTCACACCAATCCTCCCCCAAATTTCGTCCATAACTACTCCCGTGCTGACAGGAATGGCTACTGGGCAGCCCTAGATACCCAGGTCAGTGGCCATCATCTGACCATCCAGCATCTGGATGATATCAGCCATGCTTCCTCCTTTCTCCAACACTGAGGCTCACATCCCCACTACCACCATTCACCCACACCACCACACTTTTACCCCACAGGCCATCCTCCTTTGTGAATCCCATCATCTCCACCATGTCTTCCTCCACACACGGGACCGGGACACACTCCGATGCCACCGGCAACTCTAAAGACATGCCTGTAATTTCCTCGCAGCCAAAAAACGCTGGGACTGGCGCCAGGCCTGCACCTGCCTAAATGATACCCTCACTATAAACTCATCCAAGTACTGGTCAGCCTTCCATCACCTTACTGGATCTAAACCCTCCCCACAGTATCCCCTCCTCCATTGAACCTGATTTATTTTCAAAGAATATCCATAAAAATTTATTTTATTTACTAGTGATTCATGAAGAACATTAACACATTTAATCAGACTATGCGAGCGTGAGAGTAGTTGTGAATGGTAACTGAAGAAACAAATTAAAAATTATATTTTCAATAAATGGAAATTTTATTCCGAAAAGCCTTTTTTAAACCGATTTAAAATTATAATCAGAAAGCACCCTGTAAATATCAAGTTACAATTTATTCAGAGGCAGAAATAACAATTTTTTTTGTGGTATGAGCTTTCGAGCTGAGAACCTTGCCGCTCCCTTTTAACATGGCTGTAGACACGACCGCTCACAACACCTCTTAAAGACTACTCTGGTGCAAATCTGCAACACACCAGATTACCCTAAATTAAAATTTTTAACAACTCACACAAACACATAAACTATGCGCCCTGTAAGAGGGTTGTAAATGGTACAAAACACTCACATTAAAAATTATTTGCCACCAAAAGTGTAACTTGTTTTAAATGAACTCTTACGGTGGAAGGGCGGCAACTTTATATGATAAATTGACCGTTTAAATAAAATCCATGAAATGCAATTTTACATAAAATATACCAACATACTCTACATTACACATATACCACCTCGTAAGATGATAGGCAAGATAAAAACATATTTCAGGAATTCAGCCTTTACACCTTAAGCAATAAATTCATTAACACCGAATCCGACAAACATGACAGAGGCAGGTATTAACGTATGGCAGATTGACGGGGGGATAACTGAACAACCTGAACTGCAGATTGCTCTAAGTTGCCCCCACTCCACAAGGGAAAATGGACCACACAATTCATAAATAACCAATTTCCCACAGGTCGGCAAGCAGAGAAGAATGGTGGGACGATCCCAAAACAAAGCAGCTGGTGACATCACCAAGAAAACATGTATAATTTAACAAGTAAATGAAACAACATATCTCCAATCACTTAATTTCTAATTAACTGTGATTTCCGGCGAAGACCTGGCGCAGCACCTCCAACGCTATCACTTACCAATGTCAGTAAAAATCTGAGTAGGGCAATGTAACAGATGAGGTCATTAATGTAAACAAGAAAAAAACAATGGACACAAGATGGAACCTTTAGCACCACATGTAATTAATTCCCAATCGGATGAAGGCTGCCTGCTTAGGTTTTTCACAACAACACCCTTTGTTTCCTGTTAGATAAGAGACAAACAATTTCAAAGCACTGCCAGTGACACCATACTATTGTAACTTCCTTAAGAGAATGGTGTGGTTCACACAGTCAAAGGCTTTTGACAGGTCACAGAAAATGCCAGTAGCCTCTAATAGCTTTCTCTATATCACAACATTTAAGTAACACACACTGTGACTTTGACGGTATATTATTTGCAGTCAGGTGCTTGAGGATTACAGAAACAACTTAAGATAGAACTCAACTTGCACGAGCACTCTTTGATTAAATTCAAAAAAATGGTTCAAATGGCTCTGGGCACTATGGGACTTAACATCTTCGGTCATCAGTCCCCGAGAACTTAGAACTACTTAAACCTAACTAACCTAAGGACATCACACACATCCATGCCCGAGGCAGGATTCGAACCTGTGACCATAGCAGTCCCACGGTTCTGGACTGCTGCGCCTAGAACCGCACAGCCACTGCAGCTGGCCTGATTAACTACTTTTGATATATTATCATACCAACCAGAATACTTACATTTGAAGGATTTTATGATGCATGCTACTTCTCTGGGAGACCTGAGCGCCATTTCTGTTTTACTGAAGTTATGTTTAGAGACTTGTGTTGGATACACAATTGCACTGCCCACTGAACCTGATGACACCAAGCTGTCAGTAACAGAAATGAAGTTCTTGTTTAAGAGGTTTGCAACACTACATGCACTTGTTACCAAAGTCTCATTTATTTTTAGAGCTATCTGTTTCCCTTCCTTTTTGGCCCCACCTGTCTGTCTTCACTATATCCCATACAGTTTTTGGTTTGTTGTTCGATGTAATTATCTTTTTCTCACAATAAACCTGCTTTGATTTCTGGATTACTTGCTTCAATATTTTGCAGTACTCTTTGTAATACATTAAAGTGTTAACATCAGAGTTGTTCCTAGATAGTAGATACAGTCTCCTTTTTGTCCCACATGATATCTTTATTCCTTGTGTAATCCTTGGTTTATTGTTTGACTTCTGTGTGATTTGAGTTACCTTTAGGGAACCGAGCAAGGTGCCGCAGTGGTTAGCACACTGGACTCGCATTCGGGAGGACGACTGTTCAATCCCGTCTCCGGCCATCCTGATTTAGGTTTTCCATGATTTCCCTAAATCGTTTCAGGCAAATGCCGGGGTGGTTCCTTTGAAAGGGCATGGCCGATTTCCTTCCCCATCCTTCCCTCACCCGAGCTTGCGCTCCGTCTCTAATGACCTCGTTGTCGACGGGACATTAAACACTAACCACCACCACCACCTTTAGGGAACAACAATATTCAAAAGTGGAGGTAACTTTATTAGTGAATGCTTTGTATTTTCCATTTGAGTCAGAAGTGTTGTAAGCATATATCCAGTTCATGTTTTTGAGCAATATCTAAATTTTCTACTTATGTATTATCCTCCTGTACTCAGATTTAATACATTTTTTTTTATCCTGAGAAGTTTCAAAATATAACACAAGATGCTGCATGTCATGATCAGATAGCCCATTTACTATTGGTTTTGTGACATGCCTTTTTTCCCCTTGATTTGTATACAAAGATATTATGAATGGCAATCTTTGAGCATTTAAATATGTTAGCTGCAAAGTCCACAGTGGGAACTAAATTGAAAGATAGTGTTACTGAGTGCCATAATTGTTCTCTGACAAGAGCTTTTCAATAAACTCACATTAATATCACCAGTAACCACCATTTCCTTTTTTTTTTACTGTGAGAAGCGGCAACAGACCTTCCATATTTCTTATGAACAGGTTAAAATTTCCTGAAGGTGATTTGTACATACCTCTATTATAAAGGACTTAATTATAAAACACTACTTCTGTTGCACAAGCTTCTAAGTGCCGCTCTGATCAAAATTTATTAATATCAATATTCTTGAAATCAAAACAGTTTCTGACAAACTGGCAACTCCTCCTTTCTCTATGTTTTCTCTACAGAAGTAAGAAGCTAACTTTAATCCTGCAACATTTAACATATATAGAACAGTGGTCACATAACAGACTGAACAGGAACCTGGAGAGTCCCCAACACGACGCAAGGCCAAACAAAGTTAGAAGATTAGTTCCCCATACATCTAAACTGTATAGTAATGGTGAAACTGAAAGGGAGTCGAGCTGAAAAACCATATCCTGAAAAGTAAACAATATTCAAGAACCAAAAAAATAATTTAAAAAACTTGATCATTTCAAAGAAACCATTACTGCTGTAGAATATAGGTTTCTTTAGAAATAAAACTGTTTGATTATGACCAGCATTACTACTCGAACTTACTCTTACCCTTTTAGCATTATGAATTCATGTTTAATATATTTTCAGTGAAGTATAAACTGCATGAAACAATGTTCTTTTATCATCTGTTTGAGTTTTATCATATGCTGTTGTACAATGGATGACAGAGGTCACTTGAGATACAATATGATACCACCTTGGAATTACAACAAAGTATCTGTACCTCTCTTACTTTCCTTTTTTCACCATCAGTCAACAGTCCAACTGAGCCCCTTGGTACTGCGAACTGTATAGTCATGTTTTTTGCCTGTAAATTTCAACAAATGTTTAACATTCCTTCAAATAACAAAATTTGGATATAGGTCATGAACAAAGACACAGAGCATGGAGAGAAACAGTCCACAATGAGCTACAGACTTGTTTAACTTAAACAGTTGTATTAACATAGGGTAGAATATTAAACCTTATCTGGATGAGACAAGAGCAGCAACAGCACATATTTGTGAGGGGTTTTTGGAGGTTTTGCTGCAACACATCCTGCACTGAGTTAATGCAGTTATCAGCTATGTAAGCAAAGTCCTGAGGGCAATTGCTTTTGACTGAAATGAAGACTTACATCTAAGCCATGCCTGTTGCTCCAGTTGGGAGATAGGAATAAGCTAATTGGTGCCTGCACGTGGACAGGAGGGAGAAGGGCAGATTATCTGAGCATCTTACAGGTAGTGTAAGAAGGAACATATTTAAGACGGAGTGAGATTACAGGGAGACAGTCGAATCAAATTAGAAATGAAAAGGACCAAAACTGCTTGCTCAATATACAGAGTGAATAACACCGGGGATAGGCTACAACCCTGCCTCAATCCTTTCCCATCCACTGCTTCCCTTTGATGTCCCTCTACTCTTATAACTGCCATCTGGTTTCTGTACAAATTAAAAATAGCCTTTCGCTCCCTGTATTTTACCCCTGCCACCTTTAGAATTTGAAAGAGAGTATTCCAGTCAACATTGTCAAAAGCTTTCTCTAAGTCTACAAATGCTAGAAACCTAGGTTTTGCCTTTCCTTAATTAAGTTAACTCGTAAAGTCAGTATTGCCTCACATGTTCCAACATTTCTACGGAATCCAAAGTGATCTTCCCTGAGGTTGGCTTCTACCAGTTTTTCCATTCGTCTGTAAAGAATTCAAGTGGGTATTTTGCAGCTGTGACTTATTAAACTGATAGTTTGGTAATTTTCACGTATGTCAACACCTGCTTTCTTTGGAATTATTATATTCTTCTTGAAGTCTGAGGGTATTTCGCCTGTCTCATACATCTTGCTCACCAGATGGTAGAGTTTTGTCAGGACTGGCTCTCCCAAGGTTATCAGGAGTTCTAATGGAATGTTGTGTACTCCTTGTTTCGACTCTCCCTGAAACTCTGTACAACCTCTGGTTCTTTCAGTTTGTCCAGGTCCCATCTCCTTAAAATCTCACCTTTTTGCAGTTTCTTCAGTTTTAATCTACAGTTCATACCCAATAGATTGTGGTCAGAGCCTACATCTGTCCCTGGAAATGTCTTACAATTTAAAACCTTGTTCCTAAATCTCTGTCTTACTATTATATAATCTATCTGATACCTTTTAGTATCTCCAGGGTTGTTCCATGTATACAACCTTCTTTCATGATTCTTGAACCAAGTGTTAGCTATGATTAAGTTATGCTCTGTGCAAAATTCTACAAGGTGGCTTCCTCTTTCATTTCTTAGCCCCAATCCATTTTCACCTACTACATTTCCTTCTCTTCCTTTTCCTACTGTCGAATTCCAGTCACCCATGACTATTAAATTTTCGTCTCCATTCACTACCTGAATAATTTCTTACATCTCATCATACATTTCATCAATTTCTTCATCATCTGCAGAGCTAGTTGGCATATATACTTGTACCAATGTAGTAGGCATGGGCTTCGTGTCTATCTTGGCCACAATAATGAGTTCACTATGCTGTTTGTAGTAGCTTACCTGCACTCCTATTTTCCTATTCATTACTGAAGCTACTCCTGCATTACCCCTATTTGATTTTGTATTTATAATCCTGTATTCGCCTGACCAAAAGTCTTGTTCCTCCTGCCACCAAACTTCACTAATTCCCACTATATCTAACTTTAACCTATCCATTTCCCTTTTTAAATTTTCTAACCTACCTGCCCGATTAAGGGATCTGACATTCCATGCTCCGATCCGTAGAACGCCAGTTTTCTTTCTCCTGATAACGACGTCCTCCTGAGTAGTCCCCACCTGGAGATCCGAATAGTGGGCTATTTTACCTCCGGAATATTTTACCCGAAAGGATGCCATCATCATTTAATCATACAGTAAAGCTGCATGCCCTTGGGAAAAATTACTGCTGTAGTTTCCCCTTGCTTTCAGCCATTCGCAGTACCAGAACAGCAAGGCCATTTTGGTTAGTGTTACAAGGCCAGATCAGTCAATCACCCAGACTGTTGCCCCTGCAACTATTGAAAAGGCTGCTGCCCCTCTTCAGGAACCACATGTTCGTCTGGCCTCTCAACAGATACCCCTCCATTGTGGTTGCACCTACGGTACAGCTATCTGTATCGTTGAGGCATGCAAGCCACCCCACCAACAGCAAGGTCCATGGTTCATGGGGGGGGGGGGGAATTCAGTTACTGCTCTTAAAATATCTTGGCAGGCTGTTCTACCACTTGTGTTTATTCATAAGTTTTTGTTTGTCTGAAGTAATGGTATTGTGATCAGGTATCTTATTACACATATTTGATTAATCTTAATGGTACACGGAAAATAAAAAGTAACTGTGGAAGTAAATACGTCTTTTTATCTTTTCTTGTATCATGTCCTGACATGAGGTCCTTCCTACACAAGATTATACCTACTTAACCCAGTCCTTTTTTTGTAGCTCTTTGTCTTGGGTACGCATAACAAAATATTTATGCTGGATAGCACCTTCGCGGATGTACATCTGGTGCAAGCGTTGCTGCTCTCATTTACAACAGCAGTGTTCTGTTACTGTGTGTACTAAACCAAAGAAATACTATTATTACAACATGCTACCATTTTGTCAAAAGGAAGGAATTATGTTTGAACCAAGAGCTCTAATGCTTATCCCCGAATTAATTAACATTTTGGTGATTAACACAACCTGAATTCAATATTATTCATCTGTGATAGATAATTTTAATCCAGAAAGTTACGCATATGCAGTGAAAGGTATCATGTACTTTTTTATAATATTCTATTTAGCCTTCATCAGCATAACACTATTTAGCCAAGGTTTCCTGTACTTGGAATGTGTTAATTGTTTATGGATTCATCGCCTCAACAAATTCATTGTTTTAGTATGTAGACTACTCCATAATTTCATTGTAAGATGTGCATATTAACACTTTGACTGTACAGTATAACATTTAGTATTGCAGTTTTGGGCAACCTGTTTTTCCAGTTGGAAAGGAAGTTGCTTACAAAATGCTTGTTTCAGTGTGCACTCCTCTCATTCTTAGTTGTATGGATAGCCACATTTTATGTTTAGTGCATCATTAGTAAGCTTTTCATCATCATTAGGGACTCTACAGTTCCATGGTGAAAAACTAAACACACTATGTAACATTACTGACCTGGTTATATTGCTGGTATTCTTTTATACTGCTAAATTTTTGAAGTATCATTATCTGAAAGTGGTTGAAGATGTAGTCTAGTTCAGTGATGGGCATAATATCATTGATTTAAACTTGTCATTACTTCACATTTATTAGTGCCAAAACACACAATGATGAAGATTAACTTTTGGTATAACTATTTTTATAGTTCAAATAGACCAAGTCAGCTACTACAATTGATGAACTCTAAACAGTGGTGGGTTCTTTCCATGGCAAAGTCGTCATCCTAGTCTACAAAAAAGTAAACCTTCAGAAAACAGCATTTGAAAGAACTAAGTCACTGAAGCTTTACTAACACTTTAACACAGAGAAGTTATGTGGATGACTACAGACAGATTTTTCAAACAAGTTCATTAAATAATCACACTGAGTGACTGTAACAGTAAGATCTGCTCATATTAGTGACTCTGACATTGAAATGTGGAGTACATATGGATTTTTACATTGAGATATTAAGATGAAATTAGCTAATCGTGACTCTGCCATGGAGAAGTTACTGTAACAATTACTAGAACCTAAATTCCTATTGCTATATTAAGAGAACATTTTTGAAATTAGTGGCAATGACAATATTGGGAAGCAACTAATAATTTGGTTTATCTGAAAAGTTTGGTGGATTATTTTACTCATATCATGCACACTGCCGTGGGAATTTACAAAGCCTCTTGTAAATTTAACAGGATAGTAGTTTCCTCCATTTCTTAATTGTCAAATTACTCTGATAACCAAAGCTATTTTCTAGTTCAGAATAATTACAGCAAGAAAATTATAACTACATCTATGATTTTATAAACATACTTAAAGGTCCAAATAATAATATTATTTTCTGGGTGTGGAAATTTAATTATGAATGACATTTTAGTTAATTAATTTTCACAAATAATAAAATGTTTACTGATAGAGTGAAATGAGGGCTTTCAAATAATTTATGTCATTCTGGAAATAAACAATTGTTAGCTCACAATATGTTCTGGAGCATATGGCTTCTGAATAAAGCAAATTACAGATTTCTATTAAAAGAACACATACAATGTTTACATTAGCAGAACTCAGTTAAACTGACAGATAATGAATTTTACTGAAACATCACTTAAATAGCAATTTTGGTGCTTTGTGTAAATGTGGTACATCTACAACCAGCAGAATATAAAAAAAGAAATAAGAAAGTTATCTAAGGAGTAGATTTATAGCAAATGCAGTTACTCCAACTTTCCAAGTTTCAAGTTCCTCATCTCTACAATGGAAGTATGTATTATACTGTCCCAACCTAAAAAAAGTGAGTCTACAGTTCTCAAATCCAAAATGGTGCATGCATGTCAATCAGTGTTTCTGAAGTTACTGTTGATTGCTTTAGCACTGCAGATAAATCTAGCTACATTATGAAAACCTACCAAATTTGGGATAGGTTCAACCCAGCACACAGCTGCAAGATCATGAAGGGAACATGGCATTAAAAAAATGCTGTAAAATAATAATAGAGTACTTGTGTACGTAGTACACAGAGCTACAAAAGCAAACTTAAGAGAGTGGCATACAATGGCAGTCAAATATGAAAAAGATGGAAAAAAGTAAGTAAACTACTCATTAATACTGAAGTACTTGCCATAGTTGTTAACACATTTATTCCACTGTAATTGCCTTACAATGGTCAACGCCTTTGTGGAAAAATGTTGCCAGACACACACCTCCTTATCTGAAGGAAAGGGACAGCCATGAATGCCTTTCTTCAGCACTTTAAAAATATGGAAATCACATGGAGAGAGATTGGGACTTTATTGAGAATATGTGTTTCCCAGCAAAACTTCTACAACCTACTCTATACAGTCTTGGCAGGCATTTTACTGGCAGGTTGCTTAAACTATGATGCAGAGTTTTGTCTGGGAAGCTTTCACACAAGCTCCATACAGTCCCAATCTTTCCTTATGTGATTTCCATATTTTTGGAGCCCTAAAGAAACATTCTTGGTCATTCGTTTGGTTCACACCAAGAGTTCGTACAACACCGCAAACATTTTTCCATGAAGCGATTACCATCTAGTCTCACAGGGGCATAAATGGATTCACAGCTATGGTGATCACTTTTGAAATACTTAACAGTTAACTTACTTTTTTCTATCAATCTTGTTTTATGGAGCTTTCCTCCCGTGTATTCTTTCTGAAGTTTTGCAACAGTGTAGCCAAATATATTACAACAAAAAAAGATGAATGTGACAGGGTTCAGATCCCATACAGAGCCAATCACAAAATATTTTGATTTCATTCATCACTTTCAAACTATTGTTTAATTCTGGTATGTTAACGCAATGCTAAATCTATAGTGACAGATCCATTATTACGTTGGGATTTCTTAATTAACACATACTAATATAGATTTTTGCATGTGAGCAGTGCAAACCTTCCCCTGTGCCTCCAACCCTTCTCCCTGCCCCTCCCCCCCCCCCCCCCCCCTGCACCACACAAAAATTCGTAAGACCAGTTTTGTTTATCAGTTTCTTCGAGTGGCAGTGGCAGTGTGCGTAAACACATACACACATAACCAACCACATAGTCTGGCTGCCTAGGCCAGAATCTGAGCAGCAGTGCAAGATGCTCAAAGTCTTGCCTTGGCAGCCAGAGACTGTGGCCATGTCTGCGCATGTTGTGTTTGTGTGTTGTGTTGTGTGCTGTTTAAATGTAATGAAGACCTGTGACGTCCGCGACGGGCGTTGCTTCCTGCCAGCGAGTGAAGCGGTCCACCATAGTTAGGAGGTACCGCTTGCCTTGTGAGAGAGGAAGCGGGCCGACGAGGTCCACGTGAACGTGCGCAAATCGGCGTGTCGCGTCCGGGAAGGTGCCCACAGGTGCGTGGGTGTGCCTCCCGACTTTGGCGCGCTGACATGCGGTGCAAGTGCGCGCCCATTCGCGGCAGTCCTTCCGAAGCCCGGGCCAGACGAAACGCGCAGCCACGAGCGTCGCGGTGGTGTTGATGCCGGGGTGTGACAGTCCGTGGACACGGTCGAAGGCACTGCGCCGGAATTTCTCCGGGAGAAACGGTCGGTGCGTGCCGGTTGAGGTGTCACACCAAATCTTCCGTGTGGAGCCGGGGACAGGCACCAGCTCCAGTTGCAGGCCGCTGGAAGTGTCGTGACGGAAGCGGTGTAGTTCTTCGTCACTCTCCTGTACTTGGGCCTCGTCCTCAAAGTTCACAGGGGGTGAAATAACGGCACACGCTCGGGACAAACAATCGGCGACGATATTGTCTCTCCCCGAAATGTGTCGAATGTCAGTCGTGAATTGCGACACGTACTCTAACTGCTGGAGTTGGCGCGGTGAACACTTAGTGTGGTTGTTCTCGAACGCGTGGGTAATGGGTTTGTGATCGGTGAAAATGATGAACTGTCGGGCTTCTATGGACGGTCGGAAGTATTTCACCGCCGCGTACACCGCAAGCAACTCTCGGTCATAAGCGCTCCATGCACGTTGCGAATCAGGAAGCTTTTTAGAGAAAAAACCGAGAGGCTGCCAACTCCCGCCGACGCGCTGTTGTAACGCCGCGCCGATGGCGGCCTGGCTGGCGTCCACGACTACAGCTAAGTCCGCGTCATGTACCGGGTGTGCGAGCAGCGTCGCTTCCATGAGATTCCTTTTTGAGTCCGTGAAGCTCTGCTCCATTGCGTCTGTCCAATTCACGAGGGTCTTTCCTTTTGAGGTAGGACCTTGCAACGCCTTAGTCAGCGGCTCTTGCACTGCTGCGGCGTTTGGCAGGTGTCGGTGATAAAAGTTCAACATGCCGAGGTAACGTCGTAATTCTTTGTGCGTCTGCGGACGCGGCATGTTCTGTATTGCCTTCACTTTCTCCGGTAGCGGTGTCGATCCGGTGAGCGTAATTAAATGGCCGAGGAACTCAATTTCCGTCACGCCGAACTCGCATTTAGCGGGGTTAATGACGATGTCGGCTTCACTCAGGCGCTGAAAGATGGTCGTTAAGTGGCGGCGGTGGAGATCGGGCGACTTGGAATACACCAAGATGTCGTGGAGGTATGCGAAGCAAAATAGCAAGCCTAGCAAGACGCCGTCCAGGAACCGCTGCCAAGTCTGGGCAGCATTCCGAAGACCGAAAGTCATAAACAGGCTTTCGAAAAGCCCAAAGGGCGTTACGATGGCTGTTTTTTCGATGTCTTCGGGCGCCACCGGAATTTGGGTGTACGCCTTTGCACAGTCAATCTTGCTGAACACCGCGCAGCCCGCCAAGGCATAGCTGAAGTCTTGAAGGTGTGGGACTGGGTATTGATCCGGCACCATTCGCGAATTAAGGGCGCGATAGTCCCCACACGGGCGCCACGAATTATCTTTTTTTTGGCACTAAATGCAACGCCAATGACCATGGGCTGCTCGATGGTCACACGATGCCTTGCCGCAGCATGGCCTCGAACTCTGCCTTTGCTGCTGCGAGTCTGTCCGGCGCGAGTCGACGTGGGCGACACGATGTGGGGGGTCCGGGTGTGGTTATTATGTGGTGCACCGTCGAATGTTTGATGTCTCTCGGTGCACCGGCTGGGCGGGTGAGGTCGGGGAATTGTTCAAGAATGTCAGCGTACGGTCCGGGGCACTTCACGGGTTTAACACTGTAGTATGCAGCCTGCCGGCGCTGTCCCGCTATCTTTAAATTAGTCGTGGCGTCGATGAGCTGGCCGTTTGCAATGTCGACTAGTAGCCCGTAGTGGCCGAGAAAGTCTGCGCCCAGGATCGGCTCATTGACGTCGGCCACGGTAAAAGTCCACGAGAACGTGCGCCGTAGGCCTAGATCTATATTGCGGCTGTGTGTGCCGTAAGTTTTTATAGCGGAATTGTTCGCCGCTGTAAGGCAGAGTGCCTCGGCCCGCCTGCGGTCTCGTAACATAGAACGGGGGAATATCGAGAGGTCCGAACCCGTGTCGACGAGGTACCTCACGCCTGCCCCCGTTCCGCAACAAACAGACGCTTCGATATCATATTGCAGCCGCGTGCGCCTAGGTCCGGTCGCAGCTGGCGTTTGGGTGCGAGCAAGGAGCGCGGCACCTGGTTGCTTCGTTGCCGAAGCGGGCGTGGTACCAGCAGTAGCCGCTTTGTGTGTGCTGTGACGTCGGCGGGGTACCGTTGGAGCGGCTGTTGCTGTGTTGCCGGCTGCGCGAGCCACGCCGCCTGTCGCCCGGTCTGCTGCCGCTGCGGCGCGTGCTGCCCTCTTGCTGCGAGCGCGCCAACCGGTCGACTTGCGTCGAGAGAGCTGCCACCTGTGCGGTCAAGTGTTGCACTAGCTGGTGCAGGTCGGCATCCGATGCGGGTGCGGGAGGCGCTTGCCGCCACGGTGGTGGGGGGACGGAGTAGTAAGCTGCCGCAGACGCGGTGCTAGGCGCCGTTGTCAGCGCGTCGTGCACCCTGTCGGCCAAGTTAGCGACGGCGTCCAGCTGCATCTCCGTCTGTGCGGCTATCACTGCCTGCACCTGAGCTGGGAGGCTGCGCACCCAGATAGTGCGTAACAGCGAATCTGGCACCATATCGGACTGCACTAGGCTCCGCAAGTGGCGCAGGAACTGCGAGGGCCTCCGATCGCCGCATTCCTCTTGCCGCAGCAGTTGGTGCACTCGCTGTTCCTCTGACGACGAAATCCGCCGGATCAGCTCTTCCTTGAGCCGTTTGTAGCTTGACTGCGTCGGCGGGGCGGTGATTATGTCCCGCACTTCGGCCGCATAGTTCTGGTCCAGCTGGCTCACTACGTGCCCAAATTTCGCCAGGTCGCAGGTCACGTGGTTGCTCATAAATACCGCCTCAACCTGGCTGAACCACATCACAGGGTCGCGCGGCCAAAAGGGAGGCAGCCTGATCAGTGCCCGTCCAGCGCTTGTCGGCGTTCCGGCGGTCGTAGGAGGCGTCGGTGTGGCGGGGATTTGCGCGCCAACATTGTCCTGAGCTGTCTGCGGCTGCGCGGCGTCCGCGCGTGTAGTCCGTGCCTGTAGCTCATTCTCTAGCCACGTGTTGCGTGCGAGCAGTTCTTCGACTGTCTTTCGTAACTCCTCTAGTGTCGCCATCTTAGTTCAGAGTCGAATCCTCGTACAAGAGGAAAGTACACACTGAAAATAACACAAGGGAAACACACGAAAGGAAAAAAAATAACACTAAACAGTTCGCGATCAAAATATACGCACACAAAAACAATACAAAAAAAAGTTAGTTAAAGAAAATTTTACTACGGAGCACTGTTCGGCGCGGGCGTATGCGCGCAAGCCTACTCGCGGTTCCACGTCTCTCGTACCGACGAACGTTAGTGTCACCACGTGTTTTTTTAGCCTCAGATCACGTCGGGGTCACCAGTGAAGCGGGAACGTGTTGTATCTCCGCTTACAGTCGCTCATGTGCAGTGAACCGGCATTTATCACCGCGCCCACGCACTATGCTCATGGGAGAGGCTTTGTGGCAATAAACTACTAAAGCGGTTTCTGGACAGGACACATTTATTTTTCCTGCCGTTACAAAAAATGACAAATAATATACTTCGCTAATGTCCGTCTATATAGGCGCGTTGCACTGGCGGCACGGCTCGGTCACCGATCCCGGAGGGTGTACACTCCCGTGACGAGCCGTGGCGCGACCGCGTGGACCGAGCGAGACAAAAGGCCGCGTCACAGAATGTTCTGCTCTTGGCGCGACCGGAGGCGCCGTAACGTCCGCGAAGAAGCGAAAGACAATTTAACGGCGACTGCGTTAACGACCGCGCGTACGCATTTACGGCGGAGTCACGTTGACTCGACGCACGTGGTCCGCGGCGGAAGAACTGGGGAGACGTGTGTCGCGTCGCGTCGACTAGCTCGCACTGGTGGCAGCTTTGTTCCCGTGCGGTCCGGTGTGCGACGCACCGTTGCCGAAATTCCGCATAACGGTACAGCTGCCCCTACTTGTGTCGGCAGTGCCGTAGTTCAGCTCTTCGTGCGTTGGACGGTGCTGCCGCCACAACCCTTCACCACCATAGCTGTCTGCCAGCCATGAGGTTATTTTAATCAAAATTTAGAAGAAAACATAACAATTGTTTATCACTAAGTCGGCCGAAGGTTCACAAAAGCGTTCAACAATAACCACAAAAGTTTTCTTATATAATTCACTAATATAATCGGATGGGGGTTGACAGAAGCGTCCGATCTCACGCGTCGGCTTTGACCCGTGACGTACGGGTGTTGTCGTGTGTGACGTCATGACGGCGCGGAGTTTGCCTTGCGAGTGTGGCGTGTTTGTAGATGTCATCGTGTTGTGGTTTGTTGTGCTCTCTTGTGCTATGTTCAGGGTTTTCGTTTGTATGGTGTAATGGGCTCAGTTTGCTTTTGCTCATTATCCAGAATTGTTCGAGTATCGGCTGTGTTTATGGTGGAATTCGTTTCAGTGAGTTAACGATTTTGTGTGGAGGTTAATTTAGTGTTGTTCGCTGTAGGTCGTGTGATAATTTTAGTAAAATTAATCGGTTGTTGTTTTTTGTTCAGGAATGGATATGACGGATAAAAGTAACATTGCGCAGGTCAAGGGAAGTGTTCGATCCCAATATGTGGCTGTGTGTGTTGATATTGGTATCGGGAATTGTTTTTGTGCTATATAGGTCAAGGGAAGTGTCCGATTCCAGATCATATTGTGTTTAGTGGTAATTGGGGAGTTTTGTGATCTCGGTTTTTCTCGTCGTTTTGTACGGGGGTGGGTGTCTAAATTTGTTTATATTTAGTTTGCCCCCACCCAAAAACACGCCATTTCCCGTGCTTATCCCGTTTGTGACATAGGCTTTTTGTGGAAAGTGTGTGTGTTTGTTTTTTGATGTATTTTCGTCCACATAATGTGTACGTACCGACTTTATATGCGCCATATTGGAATCGTGGTTTATGGTCGTTTCCGCCATATTTGTGACGTCATGGGTCAAAGCAGACGGGCGGTATCGGACGCTTCCGTATTTCCTCTGAGAGGTGCTAAAAAAATTTTTGAAACTTTCCTGAAATTACTCTCAGTCACCATTTGAATTTTGTTTTGCAATCTTTATTTACCAAGACCAGTTTTGAATCACTATCAGCAGATGGTACACATTTATTGCATGTTTGCAGCTTTGTTGGAGTTGTGCAGCTGTGGCCAGGCGAGAACTGTACATACTTCTAACCACATTTGGTGCGTGTATGTTTCATTCTCTTGCCATAACTACATGAGCCACAAGAATGCTGCAAATATGCAATAAATATGCACCATCTGATGATAAACAGCTTGTTAATTTAAAACTAGTCATGGTAAATACAAACTGAAGAACAAAACCAAAGGAAATTGACCTTTACAAAAATTTAAATCTGAACTGAAATTGCTTATTCTAGCAACTTCTGCTTTAAAGAGGGATATTTAACAAAAACATTGTGGTATAAACAGACTACAATGATTGCTTGTGCTATTTAGAAGTAGATGTAAACATTCTGTAACAGTAACATGAGCAGTGACAGAGACCAATATCTTCATTATAATTATTTTTCAGCCAATAAGTTACCTGGTAATCTGTAAATAGCCAGTATGTAGACATAAACAAAGACACAGAGTGTAAATCCAAAGTAATCTACACCATTTTGATAGAAACAGACCAATGATCTTTGGAACACAGCATTACTTTTAACTAATCGAAATACACACAAACTATATCTGAAAAACAAAATCAGTTTGTATAACGTGATCTACTTCTCAATTATAAAAGGTAGATTGGTGTAAAGTCATGACTCCACCTGTCTGTTTTGACCAGTAATGCCCTCAACAAGGTGTACGCTATTTCAAACAAATACAATATGGTGACCACGACATCACTCATTACACCTGCGAACAAACATAAAGAGCATGTGAAGTATTTAACTCCAGAAATAGAATGAAACTAATACAACAACCAAATGAAGAGGGCAAACTAAATACACGACAGTAAGAGTAATGACATCAATGCAAAACAAATATTCATCCAAAAATCAAGCACACAAAAATGACATAATATAACAAAAAAATTACAAAAATGAAAACTATTGGTGTTGTAAATTTCACGTCACCCATATATCGCAAATGAAGACCTCAGTACCAGTAACCCACACAGAACTCGAAAACTCAACACAATTTTCACTCCAGCTACACAGCTCCAAGAAAGCCCTCAATACCAGGAACCGACCACTCTAAAACATTGTGTTGCAAATTTCACTTCACCCGCAAAGCTCCAGATACAAAACTTTCATGTACTCTATCTAAACCAAAGTTCTCAGTACAACAAACCAAACCATGTTCACATGACTAAAGTCAGAAATGTATCCTAAACAACGATGGTACATCAGTACCCATGATACCTACTAATAACATTCCAACAATTACCGAAGACTAACATGGTAATCCCGAAAACTCATGAAAACTTTCACCACCACCAATTCCAATATACGCAAACAACTTCACCTATTGCAACAAGCAATGAGCTACTCTTAACTATCTGTATCTTCTTCACAACAGAAGAAAAAAGAAAAATATTAAATCTCCTTCCACAGGAAACACTGGCACTAATATTTCCAAACATAGAAACGAATCTATCAGCCAAAGTATGCAAATTCAAAGTAACTCACCAGAAAGCCAGCACAAATTCTTTCAATACCAACATGAAACATTCAATTCGTGTCACACTACAAACATCGAGTCTCACCATGACATTACGGGTCAAAGCACCTGACCTTGTGCGAATGCAATGACTGCCAATTGGCAAGAAAAGAGAACAAAATTATCAGAAAAGAAACTTAATTACTGTTGGAACATTGGTCCTGAGTTTGCATCTTTTTGCTAAAACCCAAAAAGGCCAGTACTACCTGCTGTGCACTTAGGATATCTTTCTCACTGTACTGACCCACAAACAGAATACTTTTATTCAATCTGCCCTACAGCATTTTCTTTCTAAGCAGCGCAGCTTAGATCTAAAAATTGTCCAGTCTAACATTGAAATTCTAATACTTACATCCTAAACCATTTACTCCCTAATGGTCCTTATGACCAATAATGAAGAGTGAATTCACTAGACACTGATTTGATTTTAGAATTACCTGAATGTCAGGCGGGACATTCACATGAACTCTTACCTGCTGTATCAGCATATTTTGCAAATGCGAATTTCCCTCACTATCTCCAGTTTGCTGCATTTCTCTTCCTGTTTTTAGCGAGTTTCATCGCTATATACTTTAGTGAGTAAAAATAAAGTCCAAAAACTCCATTAATGAACATCTGAACAGGCTTCAACGAGAGTTACCTTTCAAGAGGCCTTTCAACGGCCACTACAACAGTAGTAAGTTGCATACAACACAGCTATGAAACTAAATCTGCCGTTTATAACGTTCATGAGTACAACACTACACGTGCTGCTTTATTACATACGTCACAGTCTAAATAGATCCTATACATTTACATTCTATGGGAAAATACGATATTCTAGCCACAATCATTTTAACCGATCAGCCTGTTTGCATACCAGAATCCGAATGTATATTACATTTCCTGTTTTCTCTCCAACAATTTTGTGTTCCGCTTTTCGTCTCTTAGAACTCACAATACCACAAAGCCCATTACTAACTAGAAAAGTTCCACGCGGCATCTACTACCCCGACGAAAACAATAACAAACATAGGTCTTTCTGTCCGCCACTTCCTGTGTTTCGCTGTCGCTACAGTCTAAGTCTTGTACTTGCCTGGATTTCCAAAGCTGAGCGCCGGCGACGAAAGAAAAGCTTACTGTCATTTCAATACTGGAGAGAGGGAAGCCGAAAGTATGCTTGGAACTTCATACAAAAAACTAAACTATCATGCAACCATTGAATCGATGAAAGTTACAGATTGGGCAGAGAAGTAAGATAAACACGAAAATAAAAGTAAGGTGGGTGCTTTACTGTAAACTCGATGTAGGTTTAAAACTAAGTGTCCGACTTCTTCAAAAGTCGAAGTTTGGAAATAATAGCAGTCTACACGATTTGACCCTTAGCTTGAGGAGTTGCTTGTTGGGAATTACTGGGGGAGACAGGGATATATACAAATACGTCAGCCCCATAACGCACTAGCAAACCATATTGCAGTTCTTAAGAAAAATGTTGTAGAGAGAATACACATTTACCGCATAGGTAAACACCGAAAAGATACCGATACAGTTCTTCTATTTGATACGTAGGGACGGAATAAATTGTCCGACCCTTCCAAAAATTTCAAATCACTTTCTAGAAGCCAACGAAGTAATAAGGACGAAGCAGAAAGTGGCCATATTTAAATCATACCTTACCAAGAAATTTTGTGGGTATGAATTATACTCTTCACAGACAAACCAAGGGCGAGGGTGGTTATTGCTATTTTATTAGCGGTATAGAAAAAAATACTTGATACAAATACGGAATTGTTTCTTACTATCAATATTTTCCTGCTGAACTTGTAAAGTAAAATAAGCAGCGCTTGAATCCTTCAGTGTTGCTGGGCGCTGCCAACAGATGTCACTGCGAGACGCCACCTCAGAAAATATGGCGATCATTTTAGCTCCGTCTGCAATTCGTGACTGGCCGAAAACGAGTCGCATTGGAGCAACTACACTTAGAAACAAAGCTTACGCACACAATTCTGTGGGAGCTGTGACGTTAGCGTTCTGCAGTTGAGCAGTGCTATCTGTTGTTGAAGCGGTGTTTGGAAGCGTGGTCACGGCATGGGTTGTTTTCGCAGCAGTGTCTGAAAACATGGCTTTGTTTTTGTAACATTTGTGGCGGAAATCTTGCTCTCACTGTTATATACGATTCGGATTGTTATTGAGCATCTGCTCGAGATGCCACGCAAGTGCTGTATGCCCTATTGTAGGGGAAACTACGACAACGGTTTAAAAGTTAGAGTCTTTTCATTCCTGTCTGATGAAGCCTTAAGATTGAAATGGATCGCTGCAGTTCATAGGAAAGACTGGGAACCCAGTAAACAGTTCGTTGTATCTGTAACTTAACTTTATTTCTATATTGTTACTCTTTTTAATACTGTTATGTTACAGAGATGAAAATTCAAATCAATACCCTGTGTATAACAAAGTATTATACTTTTAAGCTCACTTTAAGCAGTCCTCAGTTAGATTTCATTTGTCAGTTTACATTCTGCCTTTACGTTAACAGTAAAATATATGGTTCTTTTCAGATATGTGAACTGCATTTCACTGCAGACGACATTGAGAAAATTACCAGTGCTTACGACCAAAAACTGACAAACTACAGCACCTTTGGACCGTCCACGTTTAAAGAAACGTTCGTGAAAATTTATCGTAAAGGGTACTTGTAATCAGTTTACAGATTAATGTACAGGTTCCTTAATTTTCTTACGATATTGATAAATATCTAAGATCAATAAACATTGCTATTCGAATCTCATGTTTATCTCTCTCTATTTGCAGATGCTGTACCATCAAAGTTGCCAGGAAGACCTACGTATTTATCTTCAAAACAAGCAACAGCTCGAGAAGATCCAGAGAGTCGCGAACGTTTGGGGAACCAAGCACTTGAGAAAGTCATTGAGCAGAGTGTGGAATCACACAAAAAATGATGGAGAAGAGTTCATTTGCTAGTTTAGAAGATTTTAAATCAAAATTATCTCATTGTGAAAAGCACAGTGACTGGGTCACGGTAACCAAATCAAATAATTTGTCTTTTGTGTTAAAGGATGCTCCTTATCTAAGTGTTGAGTGTCATGTCATTACAAATAGAGATTTAGTGGTAAGTGCATTTGTGAAGGAAGCTGAGCTAAAGTGTGCTGGTAAGATTAAATTACCAAATCAAGTAAGTGATACTGGTACAGTTAGCAATATTTTGAAAGAGTTGTATGTGATGTTTCATATAAATGCGGCTCCATTTTAGGCAAGTTTGTCTTGCTTTGAAGACATTTTCATCCTGAGCAGACTTCTGCAGACCGCCCACTTTACTATTTTGTGGATACTGTACACATTGTAAAATGTAAACGGAACAACTGGGGTAACGAAAAGGACCAAATTATGTGCTTTCCTTCTTTTAGTGATAGCTTGAAGGGAGGTCTTGCTTCTGTTACAGCATTGAAGGAACTACATTTACTAGAAAAAGGTGAACTTTTGCAGTATGGCAGCACTTTAACACTTAAGTCACTATATCCAGATTCTTTTGAACGGCAAAAATGTGAAATTAGCATTGCGTATTTTTAATATAATGACAGTTGTTGCAATGCAAGAACTAGGTGTAAGAATGAATTTTAAAACTGGGAGACTACTGCCACATTTGTAAAAATAATAAGTCAGTCGTTTGATATTGAATGTTGAAACGCCGCTGAAGCGTAAAAGGCTAAGAAATGTATACCAAGAACAGATTACCCTCAATTCAAAACATCTCCATGACTTTTTGAGAAACTTTCTCTCGTGGTTGTGTTCATGGGAAGATTGCAATGGAGGAAAGAAATTGACCAGAGAAACACACTTTGCTCTCAAACATACTACTGCAGCCTTTATTGATTTTAGTGAATACTGGCTGTGTGAGAAGAAGAGAACATATTTGCTCTTTGGGAAAATACAGACAGACAGGTTTGGGAAATACCGCCAACTTAATGGGGGAAGTTACCATGTATCACAAAGGCAGCTATTTGAAACAGAAGGAAAATTAAGGGCCCTGAGTATGTTTTCCCTTGTATTAAAGGCCAAAGTGTTTGGTGATGTTGTTGTAAGACCTAATGATGTTGATGCTGCTTGTTGTAGAATCCCAGACTTTCAAGATATCGACAACCCTGAGCTATTAAATGTAGTAGTTGATGATAGTGATGTTGATAAAATAGAGGAAAACACTTGGCCATTACTCCATTATATTGCTCACACCAAGTGCATCTAAAATAAATTGTCCATATTTAAAAGGTCACACTCTTGAATCTATCATACATTGTATATTGACTTGCAGCGCAAATATTTTACTAAACAACTTTGTAAAACGAATAAATTATGTGTGTGTGACAAAAGATGTAAGTATTTATAAAAGAATGAAAAAGTCTTGACATCTGACTCCTTGTCACAAAAAATCGTGAAATAAATGTTTTCTGGAAATTTACTTATTAAAGTGAAGCTTGTTAAGTATCACATGTCCCATTTTCATAAGTTATTAAATGAAAAAAATTTTAATAAATGATTTGCAGTATTTGCGGTGAATTTTTAAGGTCCTAGTGTATTTTTTATTATGTATTCAAGGAAAATCATTATTCCTTAGGTATTCGAAATATTGCGTTGGTTACCTAATTGTAAGATCTAATCAGCAGTAAGGTGACGCTATAAGTGCTTAAAATCCTAAAAAGTATGTAGTGGTGACTATATAAACTGGCTTTGAAGATACACGATCCAATATTTATATAAATATTTTTCACTCAATCGTGTTACGACACAATTCATCATTTACGAACTAGGTGATACAGTATGCAGTACTCTCTTAGTTCTAGGTGTCATTGTTTTCGTTACTTCTATCAGTTAAATAGCGAATGTGCATTCCCTCGCGCTACTTCAATGCTAGTTTCTGAACACAGTCCCAGAGCTGTGATGTCACAGCAGGCATTGTGAGGCTTTGTTTCTTGGTGGTGTTGACTGGAGAATTACGATTAGGTTTGATGAAACAGTCGCCGGCGGGCTCACATGCATGCGTGTTGCGAACAGAAAACATACTGTCGCCATGTTTTTTAAATTTTGCCTGTGTACTTTCTGTATTTCTTCATTAGCCTCATCAACCCCATATTTTCTTTGTTTTAACTTCTGCAACTTTTCCGCCATTTTACCGTTTTTAACAAAGTCGCCGTTTTATTGCTTTTTTATATCGTTTATCTTCCATATTTTTTTTTTGTTTTTTTTTTTTTTTTGCTTAACGCATCTATCGACAGGGGGGATTGACATTCAGTAAGGGGAAAAAATTAACATCTCGAGGGTTGCATCCCCTCACTTCCAAATCGGACGATTATGCCACCCAGGCTACTCTAAAGGTGCCTTTGCCATCTCTCTGCCGGCCACCGCCGATGCCGTCCGATGCTTCCCACCACCACCGCCGCCGCCCCCCTGTCCCCGTCACAGCCACCCTCCATATCTGTTCTGTTTTCCCATTTCAGTGACTCCTATTGCCAGTGGACAACGCATTCCATCATGGACACACCCACTTGCACCATTATTTACACCTCTACTTGCCCTGCGTCCACCATTACCTCGTGGAGTGCCTCCTACTAACTTAAATAATGTCCTAACCTTGGCCTCCTCCTTCCTGCAACACCTGCTACAAATTCCACCCCGCCTACTCCAAATGCAAAGCCGAACCCCCTCTCACCAATCCTGAGCTCACTGCCCCCGTTCACCACATTGACCAGCCCATCCATCCCATCAATTTCCTCCACCCTCCCCCTACAGCTGAAGACATCTGGTTCCTGTCCATTGTTCTGCAGAATATCCACCCACTGCAACATCCCCACACCCTCCAGCAGATCTTCCTTGCTGCTGCTCCGTCTTCCATTTCAATAGCTATGCCACTTAATCTCACAACCAGGCCCACTTTATCTTCATATGCCTAGACCCTTGTTTAAGCTCCTCTCTGCTCTTCCCCTCCCACTCTGCTGAGCTACTGACAGACAAAACAACTAAACTATCATCTGAAGAACACGTGTCTGATTTCTACCAACCACATACAGGCCCATTCTGAGTGCTGCGCATATTGCCAAAAGACTACGTGATAGATTGGAACGAAAAGCCGGGTTTTTCTTAGTACGAAAACACACAGCAATCACAGACAATTCTAGCTACTTAATCCATGGCAGCAAATGGATAAATGTATGTACAATGATGCTGGGAGTGGAATGACAAATCGACATGATTGGGCTGTGCGCCCTTTATTTGACAAAATAATACTAATCTGGAATCTAAATTTCTAATTTTTATGATGGTTTTTATGCACTGAGGCGCCAAAGAAACTGGTATAGGCATTCAGAACCACAGATACCGTTCACCACATCAACCAGCTCTGTGCTGCATTGTGCAGCTACCTACTGCCAGGTACTCCGTATCAATGACATCATGGGAGAGCAGAATGGGACGCTCCGTGGAACTCACAGACTTTGAACATGGTCAAGTGATTGGGTATCACCTGTGTCATACGTCTATATGCGAAATTTCCACACTCCTAAACATACCTAGGTGCACTGTTTCCGATGTGATAGTGAAGTGAAAACGTGAAGTAACATATACAACACAAAAGCGTACAGACCGAACTCGTCTGTTGACTCGCAGAGACCACCGTCAATTGGAGAGGATCGTTATGTGTAGTAGGCAGACATCTATCCTGACTGTCACACAGTAATTCAAAACTGCATCAGAATCCACTGCAAGTACTATGAAAGTCAGGCAGCAGGTGAGAAAACTTAGATTTCATGGTTGAGTAGCTGTTCATAAGGCATACATCACGCCGGTAAATGCCAAACGACGCCCCGCTTAGTGTAAGGAGAGTAACATTGGACGATTGAACAGTGGAAAAACGTTGTGTGGAGTGACGAATCACGGTACACAGTGTGGCAATCCGATGGACAGGGTGCGGGTATGGCGAATGTCCGGTGAACTTCATCTGCTAGCGTATGTAGTGCCAACAGTAAACTTCGGAGGCGATGGTGTTATGGAGTGGTCGTGTTTTTCATGGAGGAGGCTTGCACCCCTTGCTGTTTTGTGTTGCACTATCGCAGCACTAGATTGATGTTTTAACCACCTTCTTGCTCCCACTGTTGAAGATCAATTCGGGGGTGGTGATTGCACCTTTCAACACGATCGAGCACCTATTCATAATGCACGACCTGTGGGGGAGTGGTTACACAACAATAACATCCCTCTAAAGGACTGGCCTGAACAGAGTCTTGACCTGGATCCTATAGAACACCTTTGGGATATTTTGGAATGCCAACTTCGTGCCAGGCCTCACCGACCAACATCAATAACTCTCCTCAGTGCAGCACACCATGAAGAATGGGCTGTCAATCCCGAACAAACCTTCCAGCACCTGATTGAACGTATGCCTGCAATAGTGGAAGCTGTGATCAAGGCTAAAGGTGGGCCAACACTGTACTGAATTCCAGCATTGCCTATGGAGGGCACCACGAACTTGTAAGTCATTTTCAGCCAGGATTACAGATACTTTTGATCACATAGTGTATGTTTCGTAGGGTGAAACTGCTGTTAATTTTCAAGCTTTTACGTGAATATACTTTGCGCAGCCTTTTACAAGTGAGAAGATATCGTGAAGTACGATTGGGAAAGTCTGTAAATTAACCATCTATGTCCCTTTATTGAGTCCAGATGTGTGAGAACTGGTTGAACACAGAGAGTGTCAAATACGCTGACAGATTAAAAAATCGCACCAACAAATAATAATTACTGTGGAGTAATGAAATTTCTTGGCTAAACTTGCTTTGGTAACATATTTCAGTGATTAACACTGCAAGATCATAGGTTAATTTAAGTGCAAGGTAAGCTGTCGCAAATCAAAGGGATAGTACACTATTAACCAGCGTAAGTTCCAAAATGTTGATTGAAACCATGAAATCGTAGATGTTGTGCAGGTCTCAGGTGTCAGTTTGTGGGGTGGAGTTCCATGTCTGTTGCACTGGGTCGGTCAATAACGGTATGGTTAATGCTGGTTGTGGATAGCACTGGATCTGTCGTCCGATGATGTCTCATATGTGCTCGATCAGACAGATCGGTGGTGGAGCACGCTAAAGCAACATGTCGATTCTCTGAAGAGTGTATTGAGCTACAATAGCTGTGTGCGGTCGAGTGTTATCTTGTTGGAAAACACCCACTGGAATGTTCTTCATGAATGGCACCACAACAGATCGAATCACCGGACTTACATACAAATTTGCGGCCGGAATGCGTGGGATAACCACGAGAGTGCTCCTGCTGTGATACGAAGTCGCACTCCAGACAATAGCTCCAAGTATAGGTGTATTGTGCCTACCACACAGACAAATTGGTTGCAGGTCTTCAGCTGGCCGAGTCCTAAACAACACACGGCGATCACTGGCACCGACCAACACAAGAAGCTCTCATGAGTAAACACAGCAGACTGCACCCTGCCGTCCAATGAGCTCTCGCTTGGCACTAATTAAGTCGCAAATGGCGGTAGTTTGGCTTCAGTGGGGTGCACATTACAAGGCGCCTGGCTTGGAGCTGTTCTTGAGGCAACTGGTTTCTAACAGTTCGTTGTGTCACTATAGTGCTAACTGCTGCTTAGGCTCCTGGGGCAGATGCAATACGCTGCGCCATAACCATATGCGAAACACGATGGTCGTCCCTCTTGAAAGTGCCACGTGCCTGTCTGGAGATCATTTTTCTTGTGACTACATTTTCGTGACCACTGCTGACAGCAAAAATGTACAGTGAGTCCTTTCCAGCTAAGTCTTTTTGCAGTATCACAGACAGAACATCCAGCTTTGCCTGGCCCTATAATACAGCCTCATTGAAACTCAGTGAGACATTGATAATGGCATCTTTGTCTCCTTAAAGGTATTGTTTTTTGTCCGCTGCGGCCGAGCGGTTCCAGACGTTTAAGTCCAGAACCGCGCTGCTGCTATGGTCGCAGGTTCGAATCCTGCCTCGGGAATGGATGTGTGTGATGTCCTTAGGTTAGTTAGATTTAAGTAGTTCTGAGTCTAGGGGACTGATGGCCTCAGATGTTAAGTCCTATAGCGCTTACAGCCATTTGAACCATTTTTGAAAGGCATTCTTGACTAACATCAATTCAGCACACCCAATAGCAGAGGCAACTGAAGCTACTACCACCACCCTTATGCGACTGTGACACAATCTGAAAAGACATAATCTTTCAGACGTAGAAACACACCTGTCAGCTTTTGTTTATAATGCACAACTCCTTCTTGGTGTTGGTATTTTCTTTCCTGTCTGTGTATTGGTGATCCTTCTACTTCACTGTATTATTTGCTTTCTGTATACAGAAACATACGAGCTAACATGCACCAAATGCAAACTCGTAGCTACTCCAAGTTTTCAATGCAAACTTTTGGAAATTCTTGCAGTAGGTAAGTTAATTCTCAACTAGCACAATAACTACGACCATAAGTGAAATCAACCATTATACTCTGCAAACGACTGTGAGATGCATGGCGGGGGGTACATCCCATTGTACGTGTTATTAGGGCTTTTTACTGCTCGATTTGCGCATGGGGTGCGGGAAGCAAGATTTTTTATATCCGTGCAGCAATTATTCCAATCTTATCCTCACTATGACCCTATGTGCAATACGTAGCGAGCTGTATTATTTCCCTACAGTAATCATTTAAAGCCGGTTCCCATCTCAACATCCTAGTTTAAACCTCACCATGTCGTGGCAGCATCGTATCTTGTTCAGTAACATCCATTCTCTAGCTACCAACAACCATCTCCTCATGCACACTCTTCTGACCCACTACGTGGATGCCTTCCTCCTCAATAAAACTTTTCTCCAGCTCCCGCATGTCATAAGCATTTCGCCCTACCTCATTCACTGCTCCGATAATCCCTTCCTAATTGGTCGTGGCAGAGTTGCCATCAGCCACCTATGCCACATCCCTGTTTGGCTCCAAACCCTCCTTCGTGACCCCACTGAACATCTTATCCTCAGCCTCTTTTTCCCTGGTCTCACCATAACCTGTGCCACCATCTATGTCCGTGCTACTGGTCCCAATCCATTTAACATCCTTTCCCACATTGACTGCACCTACTCCTCCTACATGATTGCCGCCAACCTAGACATACACAGTCATACCACCGCCGAGTTAGGATGGTGGCTTCAGTTCCTCGCCTCACTTCAAGGTGATTTCCTTCCCGTCCCCCACCACAACTTCCCTGAATCCAATACCATTCCCAACGTAGTCCTGGCCTCCTCCAACTGCCTTGGACGCATTACAGCGGACGTTCTCGACCGTATTGGTAGCGTCCATCTCCCTGTCCACCTTACCGTGACAGATGGATGAAACCCACACCTCGGTCCATGCACCAACCCTCCCCAAAAGTTCGTCCATGACTAGTCCCGTGCTAAATAGAATGCCGACCAGGCGACCCTAGATACCTGGTTTGATGACCACCCTCTGGCCTGCCAGCATCCTGATGATGTCACCCATGCCACCTGCTTTCTCCACCAAACCCTGTCTGAGGCTGTTGAAGCTCATTTCCCCACTACCTTCATTCACCTGCACTGCCCCACTTAACCCCCACAGGCCATCCTTCTCCTTCATGAATCCTGCCATCTCTACCACGACTTTCTCCACACATGGGACTGGGACACGTTCCATCGCCTCTGGCAACTCTAGGGTGGGATCCGAAATTTGCTCGCTGCCAAAAAACGCTGGGCTGGCACCAGCACCCACCTAAGTGATACTCTCCCTATCACATCATCCAAGTACTGGTCAGCCTTCCATTGCCTTACTGGATCTAATCCGTCCCCGCAGTATCCCCTCCTCCATGATGATCAACCTTTTCCTGACAACCTCAGTAAGACCAATCATTTTGCTTCCTACCTGTCCAATATCCTTACTATTTCTGATGATCCCATGTTTGATTACTCCCTCTTCCCAGATGTCTGTGATTGTACTGACACCTCTGGTCCCCCGCATGCCCTTAGCTTCCAGTACTTGGACCACATCCCACACACACCTCTTAACATTCCCATCACCACACAAGACACCATAGCCACACTTCACACTAAACGTTACACAATTCCTGGTCACAACTCTGTCACCTACCACTATCTCTGTGTGGCACCCATATCGTTCCTCACCATTCTGGCTGTGCTCTATAATGTGGTCCTGATGACCGGCTACTACTGCGTCCTGTGTAAAACCTCACAGATCCTGATGTTCGTCAATCCTACCAAACCACCCACTGATGGCTCCTCCTACCATCCCCTAACTCTTCAGCAATGTCTTGGTCCATCTTCACCTGAAGAATTCACCAGCACTTCCACCTGCACTGTCTCCTTCCCTCTATCCAATGTGGCTTCCAACCCTCCTTCTCTGTTGATGACCTCCTCCTCTATCTCACCCACCTCCTGTCCGGCCAACTAAATTCCCATCGCTCCATGTCCCTTGATGTCGAACATGCGTACAACCATGTCTGGCATTTGCGCCTCCTCTCCGGCCAACTAAATTCCCATCGCTCCACCATCTTCATGTCCCTTGACCTAAAAATGGTGTACTACCATGTCTGGCATTTCGGTCTCCTTTTCAAGCCCCAAACCTTCGCCCTTCCCATCAGTTATGCCTGTCTCGTCGCCTCCTTCCTCTCCCATCACCCTCCTATGTTACCATCCACAATACTGACTCCTACATCTTCTACCCCTTCGCCAGTGTGACTCAGGGCTCCATCATCTCCCCTCTTCTTTACCTCCTCTATAAGGCGAATGTGCAATCACCCCACCCCATCCAACTCCTCCAATTTGCTGATGAGACTGCCTTACTTGCCCACGGCCTCACCCTCCAACGCTCCCAATGCCTTCTTTAATCCCACCTTGACCAATTCACTGCTTGATGCAACCTGTGGTTGCTCATGATCAATCCTTCCAAAACCCAGGCAATCATGGTCGGGAACACCACCCCTATCTACTGTCATGAGATTTTTACCTAACCATATATGGCCACCCCATCAACCTCACCCCCCCACTCTCAAGTACCGTGGTGTCACCCTCAACTGCCGCCTTTCCCGGACCCCCATCTCTGGGCAGTCAAAGCTGAGGCCCGTACCTGCCTCTGTCTCCTTAAATTCTCCAGCCAAACATGGGGTTTCGACTTCTCCACTCTCTTCCACACTTATCAATTCCTCATCTGCTATGCCTATCCCACCTGGGTTTCCGCCCCTCCCACATACTATAAGTCCATCCAAATCCTTGAATGCCATGTGCTCTGCCTGGCCTATTGCATCCACCTCCCATCCCCCATGTGGATCCTTTATGACTTGATTCCCTTCCCGCACCTTCTCCTTTTCCTCAAACAAATTCTTTACACCCCCTGCAGACTCGATCCTTCACACCCACTTGTCTCTCGCATCTGCGCCCATCCTGGCCCACTGCCGTGCCTGTATTCTTGCATCCCGCCTGCTCTCCATCTTCACACTCTCCATACTCTCGCCCAAGGTGGTTTCTGCCGACTCCACCTCCCTGTGATATCCTTGTTCCCCCATCTAGCCCTCCTACCAGCTCTAACCCTCTCTCCCCCTTTTTTCCTCCTGGTCTTCCTCTCTTCTCCCCACCTTCCTTTCTCCCCTCGCCCCTCTCCCTTATCCCCCTCTTCCTTCTCCTCCCCGGGCTTCCAATACCTACCCTCTACCCTCACCCCACCCTTCTTTCTCTCACTGGCTCCTTCCCCTTCTCCTTTCCTCATGCCTTTTCCTTACACTCAGTGGCAGCCCCCCCCCCCCCTTCTTCAGTGTGTTGGTTACCTTTTCGCTGATGATCCTCACCACAGTGGTTCAGTGCACCACTGTTTCTTCAACAGTGTTTTTCAGTGTCCTTCTACGTTTGTGTCTCCAACTGGATGTCTACATTTCTTTTAACTGTTGACCTCATTCGTGTATACCAAGCCTACAGTCGAACGACCTCATTTCTATCGTGTTATGTATTGTCACCATGTTTTTCCCTACATATATTTTCTATTGTTTTCTATTGTATCTAATGTTGTACCATTTTGCTGAAGAACCGCATATGTAGGCCGCTGCAGGCCCACCTCGTGTGAGGAATGAAATAAGAATAAAGGAACAAAAAAGGAAAAAAGTTATTGAGGGGTAATGAAAGTTTTGGATATGACCTCATCCTCTTCCCCCACCTCCTCCTTCTCCTCCGACATTTACACATCCTTTACACTGTCCACAGGCTTGTTCCTTCTCACCCCCTGGTTTCCTCCTTCCTCTCCACCCCTCGCCCATTGCTGCGACTTTATCGCTATATCCCTCCCTCTCTTAATCACCACACCCTCCATCTCCTTCATCAGGGCAATTTCTAGCACCTCCCCCTTCAGAGTTTGAACTTTGCTGTGACATCTACGCTGTCTGTCGATACATTTATGATCCAGCGTGTTGTTTTGTTTTCTGTGCACTAATTTGTTACGGTTTTTATCTCCATTTTTCAGTCGACCCCCTTTCGTCTGTTCTCTTCCATGATGTTCCCCCTTATTATACGTATGTACGCCATATTCTCTCCTTTATGTTATTTTAAATGTCTTCTGTTGTATGATTAATGTCTTTCGGCTGAAGAGCAGCGCAAACGCTGCTGCCAGCCCACCCCAGATGGGGCATTGAAATACAATAAAGAAAAAAATGCAATAGCTTTGGACGGCTCAGTGTAATTTTGTGGTCTGGGCGTATTGGTGCAGAGAAGAACTTGGTGCGCATGAATAAATAGAAACTGGAGATTCGCCATAGGTAGAAACGCAGTTGACGAATTCACGGGTTGCATCCTTCAGCACTGTAATAAGGCTATTATGAGATCCGTTACATTAAATATTACACTTTAATTAATTGCAAGTAGCAACTAACAGGTGCTGGCAGCTATGTGTGCCACCCGCTGCTTCTGCCCAGGTGACTTGTCTCAGTCCAACCGAAATACCATGTTATCGCCTGTAAAATGTGCAAACTGATTGTTTCATCGCTGTGGCTCTCAAGTCGTTACGCGTTTTTCAAAGGAATGATAAGTAAATGTAAAGCAAACTGAAAGCAGGCAATGAAAAGTCCATTGTCCCTTTGTCAGAACCGTTCCATAGCCCTAAATTTTCCGTCATGTTGTTGATAAAGATTCGGTTAAGTGTTTTAGGGTTGATGATAGAGAAACGAAAACAGTGGGATGTACAGGTATACTAGTTAAAAGCTGACGTCGGGAATTCTTTTAACCCTTCTAATACCGAGTATTTTTTGTTACACTGAGTACCATTGGGGTCTTTAGTGACCCCAACGGAATTTATTTTTTATTAAAGATAGTTTTAATAATGGTAGAATAATATTACATTCCTTTTTTTTTCCACAATCTAAAACTTGATGTCAGTGACATTACATTAAATTAAAATGCATATTTTTAAATTATTTATTTCCATATAATTTACAAACGATTCTCATGAAACTACAAACATTTCTGTTTAAATTCCGAATTGACATTTCTGACCCATTACACTTACAGCAATAAATTGCAGAGTGGTTTTTACACACAGAAAATCCGCATTTTGAACATTTATCGGTGAATTTTCTATCCTCAGACCTTATACAAAACGGACTCCTTCCTCTTTTTTATTGTCTGTACTGTTGATGGAAGTACTGGGGAAATAATTTTGTCTGGCTTTGTTCCGACGAGCTGCTTTCCTAATTCTATGAGAATTGCCTGTCTCTTGTAGTTGGTCCTTTCTAAGATGTAGCCTTATGATAAATGCATTCAGTGCACTGATATCAATCATGTTGTAAAATAATACCATTGACCACCTTCTGCTCATCCTCTTTGTAGTGTACGTTCTAAGCAGCTTGTCCATAGTACATCTACATCTACATCCATACTCCGCAAGCCACCTGACGGTGTGTGGCAGAGGGATCTACTCCTGATTTTGTTTTATTATAATCCAGAATCATTACTGGCTTGCATTCTTCACGATCATCCACTTCCTTCCTTGAATGCATTATACTGAGCAAAGTTACAACTTTCCCTTTTTCGGACAGTATGAAACAAATGAAGGATGCTCTTGGAATCCAAAAATAGATGAACATTTGACTCGACCTTTGGTCTGAGTGAAAGCTTGTGGTTGTTCTCCTTTATTTTTTCTAATTGTTCCTAAGAGTGTGAAATTGATTTTCAGAAGTTCTCTCGCTAGTGAAAAAATTGTCAGTTGTTACATTTTTGCCACTGTTTTCTAAGCCTTTCACCATATCTAAATCAGCTCTCTTGCCTTGACCAACTTCAAGAGATTCATTTTCTTGTCGACCAGTGTAAACTTGGAGATTGAGAGTGTAAGACGTAGCACTATCACATACAACCCATAATTTCAACCCATATATTCCTGGCTTTGAAGAAATATATTGCCGAAATGGACATCTCCCACGAAATACCACAAGTTGTTCATCAATTGTTACGTTGCCATGAGGAACATATGCTTCTTGAAATGTGTGTAGCCACGTTTCAAATATTTCTCTAATGGGAGCCAGCTTGTCAGGAGCACGGTTGTGACGTCTCACATCTGCGTCATCAAATTGGATGCACCTTGAAATTTGCATAAAGCGATTTCTAGCCATTGCTTCACTAAAAATGGGTCTACCATCCTCTTTGTTCCACAGATGTGTAACTGCTTCATTATGGGCCTTGTAAGCACCTGCTAGGATCAACACACCGATAAAGCACTTCAGTTCAATGGCATCTGCTGCTTTCCATTTACTACCGTAAACAAGACTACCCTCTTTGTTAGTCCGCTTTAGAATTACATCAACAACGTTTCTGCTAAGAAACAACTGAAAAGCTGTTTCTATGGAGTCTACATTTTTCACTGCGAATTTTGTTGGACCTGACTTTACTCGCATTATGTTAAATCTCTCTCCTCTTACACAAGCTCTTCTCAACTCGAATTTGTGCCACAATTCTTCTTTGTTTTCAGACCTACACAAAATAAAAATAAAAAATACAAAGGGTATATCTTGGCGCTAGACCCTGACGCACATTTACAAAAATACGATGTGTACTTACATATAACAATCAGAAATATGTGCTACTTCCTGTTCAGGCTGAACATCTGTGCTGTCCACATCTTCTTCTGAACTTCCGTCTGATTGAGGAATATTCTCTTCTAAGACGTCAATTTCTCCATCGCTGCATGAGACATCAGAAACTATATCGCTGATTTGCTATTTGATTCTCCAGATAGAGGATTATCCTGCAGTAGTATCTCAAGCACTTCGTCTTCGGAGAGGTGACGAGACATTTTCCACTAAATGCAACACACACAATAGTAGTATCCACTTGTATGGAACAAATAACTGTCGGCTTATAAAGTATTGGCAACAACCACACGTTACAGCAATATTTACAAGAATAAAACGAAGTAAATACAGCAACAGTTACGCATTCAATGCAGCATTATTGGGTAATAATACTGCAAGAGCTAAATGTGGTCGCATTTAACCCCAATGGTATTCAGTGGCTCTCTCTTGATTTTCGGCAAAACTAAATATTTTCAAAAAGTTATATTAATATATTACGAAACCAATACTTAATTCAGGAAAAGTCCGAATTTTTCTTAATTCTTAGGAATGAGAAATAAGGTATATTTTATAGAAAATTACGGCCTGGGGTCATTATAGACCTCACAATATTAGGAGGGTTAAGTGGGGTACTTGGAGACATACACAAATAGCTTACCTGTATATCGTAGCATTGAAAAAATTATCCATAAGTTACGTAGTCGACACCTGTTCCATCCATGTCCTATATATGAGCGTGTAATACACATCAAAATTCTCGTCGGGACCTTGTCCATTATTTAATATACATTTTATCAATTTTCTTTGCACTTTTACTTCTTGTGATGGAAAATGTGTGGTGTATATTTAAATATGGCACGAACATTAACATAAGGTTAACTATAGGTCCATATGTTACCACCACATTTATTAGGTATTCGTAAACTCAACCGAATTATCATCTTTTACCCTAACGTATACCTTACGATATGTTACTGATTTACTGATCAGTGCGTCGTCACAACCAAGATTTCAAGGGGGTAGGGTGAGGGGAGGGTGTCTGATATCAGTCTTCCCAACCGTTGTACAGCGCTAAGTAGCTTCTTCCACGCACTTGACGGTGGTTTGAAAAGTAAGCACATCTGTATCTACGTGAATACTCTGCAGTTCACATTTAAGAGCATGGCGGAGGATTGATCGAACCACGTTCAGACTATTTGACTACCGTTCCATTCTCGAAAAGCTCGCGGGAAAAACGAACACTTAAATCTATGTGTGCGAGCACTGATTTATCTTATTTTACTAAGATGATAATTTCCTGCTAACAAAATAATTTCCGGTTCAGAGGAGAAAGGTGGCGGTTGGATTTCAGTGAAAACCACTCGGCGAAAAGGAAAACACTTGGTTTTAATAACTGACAGCCCATCTCGCATATCATACCGATGACACTTTGTCCCTCATTTCGCGATAAGAGAATAGGAGCAGCTTGTCTTTCAACTTTTTCGATGTCCTCTGTCAATCCTATCTCGTAAGGATCCGAAATAGCACAGCAATATAAGCAGAAGAGAACCAACAAGCGTAATGTAGTCGATACCCATTGCAAAACCATGGAAAGTGTATCACATCGTTTCCTACTTTTAGGACCCAGGAATCTGGCTAAAACCCCAGAGATGGAATTTTGAATGACTGTAAAAAGTTTAGTGCACAATTATGATGAGATTTCTGAAGATCGTATCCTCGCAGAAATTTCCCACATGAGAAGATTTCTGCAAGCTGGCAAAGTTCAGAAAGAAGAATCCATTTTTGGACATCTTTAAGGTTCTTATAGTTCGTTTTCGAATATGGATTTGTCGAATCTGTTCCCATCCTCATTTTGGTGCTAAATTTTTTCTGAACTTGGTGTGTTTCAGTGGTGTCACATCAAAGGAGT
The DNA here is from genome assembly GCF_023864345.2 of Schistocerca serialis cubense. Classification (NCBI taxonomy): domain Eukaryota; kingdom Metazoa; phylum Arthropoda; class Insecta; order Orthoptera; family Acrididae; genus Schistocerca; species Schistocerca serialis. Next base: position 124,113,786 of record NC_064648.1, on the reverse strand, counting down.
TATTTAAAATTCAAACTAATTAATATTATCTTTGGTCTACCATGAGTCAAGCACGACAAAAGTCATTCACATATCCAGATGCCGATAGTATCACGTACACACGGCATAAAAGGGCAGTGCATGGGCAGAGCTGTCATTTGTAAACACGTGATTCATGTGAAAAGGTTTCCGACATGATCATGGCCGCGCGACCAGAAGTAACAGGCTTTGAACTCTGAACGGTAGTTGGAGCTGGACGCGTGGGGCATTCCATTTCGGAAATGGTTAGGGAATCCAGTGTTCTGACTTCCACAATTTCAAAATTGTGCCGAAAATACCGAGTTTCAGGCGTTCTCCTCATCACGCACAACGCAGTGGCTGACGTCCTTCACGTAACGACCGAGAGCAGGCGTGTTTGTGTAGAGCTGTCAGTGCTAACAGAAAGATATACTGCGTGGAATAATAACAGGAATCAGTGTGGGACGGACGACAAAAGTATCCGTTATGACAGTGCCGCGGGTTCGAGTGTGGTGCCGACCCCACAAAGCCATGGACTCAAGTTGTCAACAAGGCTCTGTGCAAGGTGATGATGCCTCCTTAATGGCATGGGCTGTGTTGATACGGAATGGACTGTATCCTCTGGGTCAACTGAACCGCTCATTAACTGGAAATGGCTACGTTCGGCTACTTGGAGACTGTTTGGCTTAATTCATGGACCTCCTGCTACCAAAAATATCACTGGGCCAGAACTGTTCGAGATTGGTTAGAAAAACATTCTGAAGTATTCCGGCAAATGATTTGGTAGCCAAGAACGCTCGACATTATTCCCACCGAACATCTATGGCACATAATTTGGAGGTCAGTTCGTGTACAAAATGTTGCTCTAGCAACACTTTCACTATTATGGATGGCTGTAGAGGCAGCAAGGCTCAGTACTTCTGCATGGGACTTCCAGTGACTTCCTGAGTCCATCTCACGTCGTGTTGCTGCACTACGTCGTGTAATCGGAGATCCGATACGATATTAGGGGATTTCCCATGACTTTTGTCGCCAGAGTGTAGTATGACAATTTTGTCGATCCAAAATAGTGGTGCTAAAGATATCGATTCTGATGGAGCAATAAAAAATTTGCGACATAAGAAGTTACAATAACTCTAAATTACATATTGAACTTACCCACCAATAAAAAGATCACTTGTTATTTGTACTGATTCATCAATAACTAGTTAAAACTATGTTATTTACAAGAATGAGTTTTACATACTCCTATCCATTCATAATAACTGTTTACAAAATTGTAAACACTATATTTTGCTTACTTAAACACCTGTTCCGAAAAATTTGTCCCTACCTCTCCCAGAAGTACTTGTTCAGCTTTTTGTGGGGTTGTCGAGGGGGGCGGGAGGAGAGATTGTGTCTGACAAGTTAAAACACCGTGCTTGCTGCCGAACTCCGTAACTACGCCAGTGCCTCAGGCATGAAATATAGTTTATTAACAACATCCCCCAGCTTCATCTGAAACTGATCAGGTGTCAAAGTATGCTAAGATATGAAACTACATATAAAAATGTAATGTGATTTAGAATTTAAAACCCTTACACAACTCTATTACGAATAACATAAACTTCACAAGACAGCAGTATTAATCGGAGACAGGACGAAGAAAAAAAAATTTATTTTGCACTCAGTGTGGATTAGTTTTGTGAAGTTTACATCTGAAATCCATCACGTTGCTAGATGCACTACAAAAAAAAAAAAAAAAAAAAAAAAAAACACTTGCTTCTTCTCCCAAATAATTTTACATACGACTTCTATGTTCAGTAATCCACTATGAGGGAAATATATATTTACTTCATATAGCCTAGCAGACTCGTTTGAAAAATGTATCTTTCGTTCCAATTCGATGTAGCCATATTTTGCATAATTCCGAATTTGTATCACTTTTTGTAATTAAGAGAAACGTACCACTACGCTCTGCTCTCGAATAGCATTTTGCTGTAGATCACTGTGGCGTTATTCACCACAGAACAGTTGACACTTTTTTTTTTGCTCTTAATTTAGTGTACACTCTGAGACAAAAACAACGACATACCACGAAGGAATTAGAATGGGACGAATATCGGTGGATGTAATGTACGTATACATACAAACAAATGATATCAATTTCAGGAAAAGCAGATGATTTATTCAAGAGAAAGAGCTCTGTAAACTGAGCAAGCCAATGATTCGACGGTCCACCTCTGCCCCTTATGCAAGCAGTTATTCGACTTGTCATAGGTTGATTAAGTTGTTGGATGTCTTACTGAAGGATAACTTACCAAATTCTGTGGAACTGGCGTGTTAGATCATCAATACACCATACCGAGAGAAGGGCCCTGCTAATAATGCTCGAAACGTAGACAGAGCTCTGGTGACCCTGCTGGTCAAGGTGGGGCATGGAAAGCAGTAGAAACTCTCGTCGTTTGCCGTCGGGCGTTATCCTGCTGAAAAGTATGACCAGGCCATCGTGGGGCAACAAAACGGGGCATAGAATATCGTCGACTTACCGCTGCGCTGTAAGGGTTCCACAGAAGTCAACTAAAGAGGTCTTACTGGGAAATGTAGTAGCACCCCAGACGATAACACCTGATTGTCCTCCTGTATGGCGGGACTGTCTGTTTCATATCCCACCACTGTCTGCAGCATCTCCAGACAAGTGTTCGTTGGTATTCGGGGCTCAGTTCGAAGTGGGACTCATCACTGAAAACAATTCTACTCGACTCAATGAGATTCCAGGCCGTATGTGCCCGACACCACTGAATACGAGCTTGATGCTGTACAGGGGCGACGTGAACACAGCCCCTTTCTGTGAGCCGCCTGTTAATGGTCCCTACAGTAAATGAAGTACCAGTTGCACGTCAGCTCGACAATAATGATGAATCTGGCGCTCTGAGTGCCTCTCTGATGACTGCTCTGACCTCACGTTCTGTCATCTCCCGAGGTCAAGCACTTCCTTCTTGATGCTATGTTTGGCCACTGTTTACCCATTCCTGCTAACATAGGAAAATAGTGGCATCACTCCCCCTCAGATGTCGAGCGATTCGTCTATTACTCCAACTGCCTTCTTTCAGCCCAACAAGTCTCCCAAATGATGACATCTGCATATAGTGTCTACGTACCTGTCTGCCAGGCATAGTTGCTGTCCAGAAGAGTACACAGAATGAAATTCGTAAAGACTGTATTTTTACCTGCCGACATGTCCCTCATTTACTAACTTCGCTAGTTGCGCGTTGAAATTACTCTGCAGCATCACACATTCATTCATCGACGACCAAAGTTTACAATTTTGCATTTTCTGTCGATATCTGCATTCATTTCAATTTTTGACCAATCTGCACAAGTTGTTTGCGGTGCACCTTTTTCTTCTTTTTCCCCTGTCACAGTGTAAAATTTATCTGCATGTTTCGCACCACTCTATATAATAAAGTAACTACTAATTAGATAAATTCTCCCATACACACAAATGAAGTGCTTGGGCTGCCTTTTGCCAACTGCCCAATTTTTTAAAATAATGATATGGAAATGAAGAAATAGATAGGATTTCGTCGTTCTTCTGACTTGGTAAGTAACAAAATTCCTTAGTTGAAGATAAATAGCGGACTGAATTTAATCATCATGAGAAAAAAGTCTTTCGTGACGGCATTTATATGTAAAACATTCTCGGTTTTCTTGCCGCATCAATTCGGGGTAAAATCGCGAGCTTTCGACGATAGCCCCCATCGTCATCGTCAGGATGACACATGAATTTAAGCATATGTCAGGTTTGATTTTTTTCTATTTTTAATGAAGTGCCTTTGATCCATGTGCTTGTTTCCCCCATGCTGCCCACTTCTACAACTAGTCTCGCAGCTATATCACCCACATGAACAGGCTATAGCATTGTACGGAATTCTTCTATAGCGTGTCGGTTATGGGTTAAGTGCAGCAATCGAGAGTACTTGAGCGGATTCCATGGTCATGATATGCAGCATGTTGCCAAATGTTTTCCGATGATTGTCACCCGCGCCAACCGAAAATATTCCCCTTCAACGTAGGACAGATATTCGAAGGATGTAGCATCGCTGTTCTCAACAATGTAGGTGGTTGTATGTCCGAACATCCATAGTGCTACATTTTCTTTCATAACTGGTCATCACATGCGGTCCCGCCACATCCCTTCACGAACGTTCAGATAGCGTGCTGAAATGTTACGTTATAAATGTATAAAGAAGTAGCCCTAGTTTTAATTATCGCCTGAAAATATCGTAAATAATTTTGCATATAAAAATAAATTTGTATATAATTGAAAGAAACGATGTACTAATGAGATGATGTATTTCTAGTTATTTATGAATTATTTTCTAAAGAAGTATCTTTGAGTTAAAATGTGAAACAAAATGTAGTAGGTACGCTTGTTTGTCTAACGATATAAAAAAAAAAGCGGAAGGCGACTTGTTTTCCCCTCTCCCTTTTGTCCTGCGGTATCGAGATAAGCTGTGTAGTGTCACATGTGTGCTTTTGTGAAATAATTATGTCAATTTCATCTTAAGTAGCCGTGTTTCATTTGAAGATCCCTTTCCTTGCTGTTCACGTTACACATGAGTTTAGTATGGATTTCTTAGTGCAGTTTCGGGCTGTATTGGAGAGAAGTTGTTTCTGGGATTGTTTGGGGGTCATGGCCGAACACTGTTAGCGGTCATTCGGCAGTTTAATCAATCACATTATAATTCATACGTCCCTGAGATTATTTTTAACTATGTTTTTCTCTCAAAATCGGGGCAATGTTATAACGCGAACCGTGTAGTATTCAGATCGGTCGTTTGCCTCCAAAGAATGTCGTCTATCAATGCACTCGCCGGTCTGATATAATGACGATGCTGGAAGACAGCACAGCGTAAGTATAATCTGTTCATCATAAGAATAAAACTGATGTAACCATTACGTCATGTATTCTTGTATGTTTGCTTCAATATAATTGGATTTCGTTTCACGTGGAGTGGAAACCAATCTGAGACCAGTACAGTCAAGTAAGATCATAAGGTTACTTTTTGTGCTGTGTTACACGCACACAGAGTGAGCGACAATGCGGGACAACAGCTATACCGGAGCATCAAACTTGGACAGCACTGGCCAGCCAGCGGTCCAACTTACCTGCATTGATGTGAACAGTTGCAGTTCGGATGTAAAAAGAGACGAGGAAAGAAACAAGATAGCTTCGAATGTCATTTCATTTTTAAAGAGAATGAAACTATATTTGGAGAAACTCCACCACTACCGCTCACTTCTTCAGTGACCAGACGGAAAGCATGAAATGCAATTGTTGTCACCTGACATGGTGTTCTAATTACAAACAAGAGTGATGAAAATTTCCAACTTAAACATAGCGAGCTGTGTGTAAAGTAAAAGCATACTGCAGGGATTTCATCGTACTGTTGAACACTGAAGCCACTAATGTATTTATTACAGTCAGTCATCTGGTTAACTCGTAGCTCCTGCGTTATCGGAGTCGGAGAAATATATTTCAGTTCTGGAAGTGTCACCTGCTACGTTGATAACGACCCTATCGACATCAGAATACACGAAGCCAACCAGCCGCCCCATTTTCCACTTTTTTGACGAGCCGTTCTGTATCCCGCCAGCGTACTGCGTGACGTGTGAAAAAGCTGCGTGCGTTTGTACCAGTAGTCTACGTCTGGCAGTTGGCAAGTCTTCTTATTTCTTGGGCCAATTCCCTTAATTTGGCAGCAGATCAGTTCTGCTGGGTTCCTATTGTAATGGTACAGTGGCAAATGTAAAAATGCAGAATTTGTATGCCATGCTCGATGCTGTGAAAAGAATTGTTTTCATGTTTCTACGAGGCTTATCTACTTCTGTGGTATAAAACGATGAAGATAATTCAAATAAAAAGTGTTTGGTTTTTCATTTTTGTCTTAAAACTTATATTCTTATGTTTTCATAATTTAAGCAACTTTTGTTAACAGTCATTCATAAAAATCGATAAATTCAGAATTTATATACCCAATAAAAACGGGAATTTCGCATGCAATATGTAATTAGAAACAAGAATTCGTACGTTATTCTTAAAAATTTACGATGAGTTCTACAATTACGAGATATATGCTATTTCAAATTGAATGAGAAAGAAAATGATTATGGGGTAATTGTAACCAGGGAACCACCGCCCACAGCAGGCTACCGATTCAGCGAAACCTGCAGTTTAGATGCGTAACGGCACTGTGTCCAATACAGTCCCTCAGAAAAGTTAAAAGCCGATTACCTCTGTAAACTTATGAAAAACCTTAAGAACAATCTATTTTTCGGCCCTTTTTTTAACCCTGTTTCACTATGGAACAGTCTGCAGCCTCAGGTATTTTCATTCCGCGTATTAACAGCGCGACAATCAGAGCCGGATTCCATGCAGTGGGTGGCGTCTGGGTGCCTATTCTGTATCTTTCCGCCATTGTGCCGATCGTTACGGTACTCCAGAGCACCGAACGCTCGAGTACTCGAATTAGAGTCCCTGCATTATTCAGTATGCATTTCGGTAGTGATAACGTTCGGGTATAGAGAACCGAAACGCTGTTGTCGGTTCGTGTTGCGCAAGCCAATCAAAAGCAAGCAGCCGCAGATCCGCGCATGCACACTGCAGCGCACACAGCACCATGGACACAAAGTTGGTAGCACATGACACAGGCGCGCTATTCTTCCAAGTACCGAAAATTGCGCTTACGTTGCCATAACGCATGACGCCGCATTCCATCGAGCTGATGTGCCTGCCCTCATCGGTCGTGCCTCCTCCTTAAAAGTATCAGGCGCAGTATATCCATTTCCATGTTCCTCAGCTGAAATGCATGGAAATTTTAACAGTTTCCCTGTCCGCATGTTTCCATGCATGCATAATAACGATAGCGTATTTGACTGTATTCTGCAGATTGTCGCGCATTATGTCACCTTATTCTCATTGACACTGACATTGGGTTATGGTGGAGTTTACGTTTCGGAAAATGAGTTAAGGAATATTGTGTAGTACCACATTGTACTAATATACCTAAAAAACACCAGAAAGATTGATTCTGAGAATTTCAAAGAATAAGAAGATGAACAGAATGTGGTTATAACTTACTCCTAGAGATTCAAATGATTAAGTAGCCCACTTCCCTATATCATAGGTCAACGATTTGGGCGTAAAAACAAAACTGAAAAAAAAACATTTTGGGGAGCTCCTGCAGTTCGTCGAAGTTTATAACATGCATCATATGAATGAACACGTTTCGTATATGGCGCTACAGTCCAAAAATATTACGATGGAGACCATTCATCTCTGTCTACTGTGGTTGAGGATTCGATCGCAGATAAACAGATGTGACAAGAAAGCTTATGAAGATGACTGCTGCTATTTACATTCCCAGTAGTTTAAGTTGCGCTCTTAGATTCCTGTCTAACTGAAACTAGGAAATCGCTATACATTCGGAAAGAAATGGAAAATTATTTCTGACAAGAAAAAATATAAAGGCCACTGTCGGTTGTTTCACCCACAGCAATTTCATCTCCAGCAATTTCGTATTTCGTTTTTTAAACACACATTAATCACGTAATCATTACTGAGGAAGTGCGCTCTTACATGTAAGTAATAACGAATATTGCTCAAAAATCTTAACTTACACGAATAACAATGTCTCACAACGTGCTGGATACATGAAGCGGAAAAAAAATTTTTCACCCATCCATGTGCGAACCCAGATGCTTGTATACAGCATACCCATGCGCTAACCACTATCTTTTTTTATACACTCTCATTTCGTTCGTTTTCGTTCGTTACATCTGCTCGGTGCGGACGTAGAAAGACATCCATTTCAGTTTGTTTTTGATCCATTAACTCAGTTTTTTTGTTACAGAGGGTAGCTAACCCTCTGACCAAACATGCTGAGCTACCGTGCCAGCTACCACTTGGCCACGCCAAACAACAGAAACATAGCGCTCAGTTCTAGTACTATTGTGCAGAGTAACGTAGGCTGACTTCGTTGCCAAATGGTGCTCCGTAAGTCATAAATACATGATAGTTTGGAAGGTTTCCAGTATCAGGTTTCAAATAATTGCTTTCCTTTGTTACTTCAAAGTTATAAACACGTTTAGATTATTACTAACTAAACTATTTGTGGAAAAAAGTACAAGAAGTCACTAGTAACGTCAGTTCACACTCATGTAATATACGTAAGCGGAGGCGATGTCTTGATATTTAATGATCTTCAAATTCTTATTTGCATAAAAATAATATGTATTTTGAGAGAAGAATGACACAAAACATTTTTTTATGTACTCATTAACAGAAACAACCTAACCTAACCATATCTCTAACAAAGGAAAATTGTCTATTAAGTACTCACTTTCACACTGGATGCATCCTTTGGTGATTCTTTAGTAACACAATCACTAAATCGAAAGCTAAAACCGATAAATATGTTTAAAATAACAAATTATAGGTATACATAAACCACAGCTCACCGATCAACAGGGCCACCCGAAATCCAAAACCTTTCGTTACAATTGTCGTAAAATCGTTGGAAGTCCATTCGGTAACAGGTCTCAGAAGCTTACTGAATAGGATGTTTCGGTAAAGAACCCAAAATGACGTCAGTACCGAGACAAACCTACTACACCAACCGGTATGAACGATACAGAATAGGGCCCCTGGCCAGTGGCTGGTAGCCGCCACAGCACTAGGAAACGCTCAAGCGCAAGCTGTTCTGATCGCGACGTAGCCACGATCTGTCTTGCGGAATTGTTTCTTGAAGTATTTTTTATTATTGGTGGGTTCAATCATACTCATAACTTTACATGAGGGCCGATACGTCGGGGAAAAAGTTTATATGGTTGGACACAAACAAGCGACAATAAGTTTAGAATGCACTATAATTACCACTAGATCACGGGCTCACACTTCACAAGAACACCTAGGAAGCAGACAACCTTTCCTCGTGACACTTCTGCATCTTACAGTGTTGCCAGATTGTGCCGAGCGTCGGACTTAGCGTTGTCAGGGGTGGTCGGTTTTATTGGGCACCTTAAGTGAACAACTCAGGCTTAGTCTCTGTGGCGGCCGGCCGGCGGTCAGGTTTTATGTCTAAGACTGTCCATGTAGCCTGGCAGCTACTGAACATTCCCGATCGCTTAAATGTGTGTAATACTTGGCTTAAACACGTGAAAGGAATGCACGTGCATTACACCAGTCCAAAGCCAAGAACGGAAAGCAGAAATGTGGAAGGAGTACTGCGTGCAGAGTTTAACAGAGCACTGAATGACCTAAGTCGAAACAAGGCCCTGGAGTAGACAACATTCCGTTAGAACTACTGATAACCTTGAGAGAGCCAGCCCGGACAAACCTCTACCATCTGGTGAGCAAGATGTATGAGACACGTGAAATATCCTCAGACTTCAAGAAGAATATGATAATCCCAATCTCAAAGAAAGCAGGTGTTGACAAATGTGAAAATTACCAAACTATCAATTTAATTAGTCATGGCTGTAAAATGCTAACACGAATTTTTCACAGGTGAATGGAAAATATGGTAGAAGCTAAACTACCGAACTATCAATTTAATTAGTCATGGCTGTAAAATACTAACACGAATTCGTTACAGGTGAATGGAAAATCTGGTAGAAGACGACCTCACAGAAGTTCAGTTTGGATTCCACAGTAACGTTGGAACACGTGAGGCAATACTGACCCTATGACTTATCTTAGAAGATAGACTAAGGAAAGGCAAACCTACGATTATAGCATTTGTAGACTTAGAGAAAGCTTTTGACAGTGTTGACTGGAATACACTCTTTCAAATTCTGAAGGTGGTAGAGTTCAAATACAGTGAGTCTAAGGCTGTTTCCAATTTGTACAGAAACCAGATGGCAGTCTTAACAGTTGAGGGGCATGGAAGGGAAGCAGTGGTTGAGAAGGGAGTGAGACAGGTTTGTAGACTATCCCCGATGTTATTCAATCTGTATATTGAGCAAGCAGTAAGGAAACAAAAGAAAAATTCGGAGTAGGAATTAAAATCCATGGAGAAGAAATAAAAACTTGAAGGTTTCTGATGACATTGCAATTCTGTCAGTGACAGCAAAGGACCTGGAAAAGCAGCTGAACGGAATGGACAGTGTCTTGAAAGGAAAATATAAGATGAAAGTCAACAAAAGCAAAACAAGGATAATGGACTGTAGTCGAATTAAATTCCTGTAGTGCGTCCCAAATCCAGGTAGCCTCCACATGTGGTGAAAAGGAAGCAAGTTTTCCAGATGTGTTTAAGCACTCTGTGACAGTGTAAATATGTGTTTGCTTGTGCATTATGAATGAAAAAGCATTGCAATCGTTTAAATTTTCTATACATTTCCTTCTGTCCCATAAATTACATAAATAAACTATAATATAAATAAAGAACTATATAAACAAACAATATTGCACGCATTCCTTACATTGCAATCGATTTCCCACCAAAATCTATACATAAACAAATAAACTAAATTTTATTCAGAGATTCATATACCATAAATTGCTTAAATTAACAATATTCCACACATTGTCTAAATACTTCACATAATATTCCATGAACCAACATCAATTTCCCACCGAATTCTTTAAATAAATAAACTATATTGCCTAAACTGTTTAAACAAGGTTCCATACTCTGCAATCGATTTCCCAACTAAATTCCGTAAATAAATAAACAAATACAAATAATTAAACAATACTCCATACACTGAATTTCACAGTGGGGGAGGGGTTTCCCAGATGGGATTAATCAGTTGATCGATATCATTAATCAATCATTCAAATAGATATCAAAAGTGTGCTCGTATCAGCGAGGGGAGTTCACAGAGGGATGGGGATGGACATGGGAGAAGGGAAGGGTAGGGTGATGGGTGGGGACACTAGGTTAAAGGCCTGTTAATCGAAGAGAAGGATAATCCCCATGGGGTCCTAATCCTATTAGCAGAACATTAGGTTAATGACCTGTCAATCAAAAGAGAACAATAGGTTGGCCTCTGAATGTATACTTGTCCCTGACGTAGGCTCTCAGCGCCTCTCTGACATTTCCTCAGTCCTCACATTCTGTCGTCTCTCGAAGTTGATTGCTTCCTTCTTGATGGTGTTTTTCTTCCATGCTTCACCCATTCCTGCTACCATCAGCAAATAGTGGCATCATCCCACTCAGATGTTGAGTGATCTGCCAATTACTCTAACTACCTTCTTTAACCCACCTACGCGTCCTCTCTCAAATGTTAACTTCTGCGTATATTGTGCACATGCCTACCTGCCAGGCGTACTTACTGCGTAGCTGAGTACATAGAATGAAATTCACAAAGACTTTATACCTTGGTATCGACACATCCCCTGTTTGCTAGCCTTGCCAGTCACGCATTGATATTGCACTGCAGCGTCACATGTTCATCCATCAGGCACCAAAGTTTATAATTTTGTATTTTCTGCCGATACCTATATTCGTTTCAGTTTGTGACCAATCTGCATAAGTTGTTCATTGTGCACCCTTTTTTTTCTTTATTCACCTCTCAGACTGTAAAAGGTATGTTTCACATAGCTCTATATGCTAAGGTAACTACGAGTTAGATAATTCTCCCATTTACACTCACGTCATGCTTGGGTGCAGAACGGCTGGCTTGTACCATGTGACGTCCAACTGACCAATTGTCTTTAATAATAGTATGGAAATGAAGAATTATTTAGGATTATGTAGTGATTCTGAATTCATGAGGTTAAAAAATCCTTTCTTCTGCAAATGTGCAGAAAAATAACTATATCTGCATGAAAGAAATTGTTAATTCTTCGAGTTAAATAAAAGCAATCTTTTGTGGAGATCTCGTCCGAACATCACGTTTCAAGCCATGCCTGTTATGCTCAATAATGTCTGGGGAATTTGGTGGCCAGTGGAAGTGTTTAAACTAACGTTGCTGAAGCCACTTTGTAGCAATTCTGGATGTGTGGGCTGTCGCATTGTCCTGCTGGAATTGCCCAAGTCTGACGGAATGCAAATGGACATGAATGGATGCAGGTATTAAGACAGGATCATTATGTACGTGTCACCTGTCAGAGTCGTATCTAGACATATCAGGGCTCCCAAATCACTCCAACTGCACAAGCCCCACACTATAACAGAGTTCATGATGTTGTCTCCATACCTGTACATGTCCGTCCCCTCAATACAATTTTAAACGAGATGCATCCAACCAGCCAACATTTTTTAAGTCATCAACAGTGCACTGTCAGTGTTGATGGGCCCAGACGAGGTGTAATGCTTTGTGTTGGCAGTCGTCAAGTGTACACCAGTGGACTTCACCTCCAAAAGAGTGTATCGATGATGTTCCGTACAATGGTTCGCATGCTGACCCTTTTTGATGGCACAGCATTGAATTCTGAAGCAATTTGCGAAAGGATTGCATTTATGTCCCATTAGAAGATTCTCATGAGTCTTAGTTGATCCCATTCTTACAGGATTTTTTCCCGGCCCCATCGATATCGGAGATTTGATGTTTTACCTATTCCTGATATTCACGATACACTCAGAAATACCCCTATGGGATAGTCCCGATTTTATTGCTATCTCGGAGATTCTGTATCGCATCCCTCGAGCACCGTCTGTGACACCACGCCCAAATGCACTGAAATCTTGATAACCTGCCACTGTAGCGGCAGTAACTGATCTAACAACTGCGCCAGCCACTTGTTGTCTTATATAGGCGTTGTCAACTGCATCGCCTTATTCTTCCGTAATTATCTCTGTATTTCAATACGCAATACCCATATTAGTTCCTTTGGCGATTCAGTGTATATTGTTTTTGTAGGCGATTTCAGAGATCGATTAAGCGTTACTTCTTTTCTTTTGATTAAGAATTTCGTTTTCTTTCAGTATATGTCCACTGGATAATTGACAACCTGGCTCTTGAAAGCCAGCAACAGCAGCGGCAGCGGCAGGAACGCCATTGTAAGCAGACCATATATGTTTTTCGTCGTACCACTGCATATCCGTCTACGATCCGGTAAATGCAGGGCCTAGCTATATAGCACCATGCATTAATGTTCAAAATGAAAAGCATAAGGCTTGTTTTGTATGGTCAGTCCTGGCTAGTGAGAGAAATTATGAGAAAAAACCACAGCGTTCATCTCGATATGGTAGGTACTTCGATTTGCGTAATTGTTATAACTTTCATGCTATCGAGTTCTCCGTCAAGATACAGGACACACCTAAATTTGCGGCGCAGAATACCAGACTATTGGTCCATGTTTATGGCGTAGAGAAGAAAGCAAGTCAGATGAGCAGGACAAGCAAAATGTTGTCCAGTTTATAGTACTTGTGCCACAACATAACCTGGCAGGTTTTGTCACCACCATGAAGCTGGAAACAGGTGTGGAACACACTCCACCCCTCCGCCTCTTCCTCAAAGACCCGTTAACTATCTGAATAAGTACTGTTATCTCATCGTACAGTGATTCAATCTGTTCATCTGTGGTGTTGACAGGCATGTTCACTTGTACCACTGTGGTGGGTGGATTTTGGATTTATGTTTATTTTTCATATAAAGTTAATGGCAGGTTAGCGATGGAGCCAAGTACTGTGATACTGCTTCACTGATTGTTTCAATAACAAAGGGGTTAACAAAAAAATGGTTCAAATGGCTCTGAGCACTATGGGACTTAACATCTGAGGTCATCAGTCCCCTAGAACTTAGAACTACTTAAACCTAACTAACCTAAGGACATCACACACATCCATGCCCGAGGCAGGATTCGAACCTGCGACCGTAGCGGTCGCGCAGTTCCAGACTGAAGCGCCTTTAACCGCGTGGCCACACAGGCCGGCGGGTTAACACATATCTTCTTCATATACAGTAAGGATCTACTGCCACACATTTTCGGTTATAGATACCTACTCCACAAGAGGTGATGTGCAATAATTATGGTAAACTGCACTTCGGTACTGCAACTGTCAATACTAAAAGTTGTTATGAGAGTCACAGCAAGTTTTAGTTCTGGGGTGATCGGTTTCCTAAATATTGTCCACTAGATAATGAGACAGGGGACAGTCATGATCAGTAATTCGACCAGTCTCTTTATGATGAAGTAAGAAAACATGAATAATGAGAGATGTGGAAGAATATTTTGCAAAGAAAATGAAAACTTAGTATGTCTTCACGCAACTCCCGTCTTTCTTTCATGTATGTTCGTGGTATAGTTAATGAAATTCATCATGCGTCTGAGTGGGTCCCCACCTGCACAGTCATTCTCTGTTGCTAGCGTCTGCCGCTTCCAGCTGGGACTGCCAATTCCTCAAACAGCCGCGTCACCGCGGAAAGCATTTGTCGCCGCTGTTGCTGGGAAACGATCTTAATAGGTACGTCGCTAGTCAGTTGTTTTATCTGGCGAACACATTGTAGACACAAATTCACACATTTCACTCGCTCTTTCTTCGAAACTAGCGTCAAATACTGTGGGGAAACGGACCGACACTGCAGCAAAGTCAAGTGCGGCTACTGCCCTGTCATCTGTTAGTGGCGCCAAGCGACAGACGCATGGCCCGATTTTCCATACCAGCCCAAAGTTTTTTTATGGTTTTTTTTCTTTATTGATATTTCACTCCCCAAAATGGGGTCGCTTGATAGTGGCACAATACGCCGCTTTTCAGCCAAGAGAGTTACAGAAAAATCATAGTCAAATGAGAAAAGAACACATAACATAGAATGGTATAAAGTGATGAAGAAACGAGAACAAAAATAGTTGAGTATAAATGGTAGATTTAAAAACAACATAGACGGGAGCCACACACACATGTGGAGAATGAACACTGTAATTTGACGCAAAAATAAAGAAATACCACAGTGTGAACACAAATAAGTGATTCTGGCGACACTGCACATGGCACTAGAGTAATGCTGACACCATAACAAAAACGATAAACATCACTGCACCGAAGGCGACCTACCACTGGGTGAAGGGATGAGAGGGGAAGAAAAGGGGGTAGAGATGGTAGGAGGAAACAAGGAAGGGTTAGAGGGGACAAAGGAGGGGAGAAGGAAAGGAGGGGGCAGGTTAAAAGGAAAAGAACGTGTTTGGCGTGGGAAAAGGAAGAAGATGGGAAGGGGGAGAGGGTGGGAGCCCTGAGGAGGGGGAAAAAGTAGGGATTAGATCTGGTAGGAGGGGTAGATGGAAGACATGAGGGCATCATCCAGAAGGGGGAGTTGGCGGAAGCCACCTTGGGCGAGGGTATGGAGCGTGTGGACATGGAGACCAGGCGGTACACTGTGGTGCAGGTGTGACACTGGGCTAAGATGGGAGAGGATGGGAGAAACCAAAGGATGGGGGGGATCCAGTTTGTGGTAGACTTATAGGATCTGTATCCATTGTGGGAACAGGAAAGATGGGGGAAAGGAATCAGATCATAAAGGATTCGCATGGGGGACAAGAGACAGATGCAATAAGTGAGGTGGAGTGCATGGCGCTCCATGAATTGGAGAGATTTGTAATAGGTGGGGCAGGTGGAGATCGTGGAGTGGGCATAACATAGGAGGGCGCAGATGAGCGACTTGTAGGTATGTAGGATAGTGGGTCTAATCCCCATGTTCGACCAAGGAGGAGACAGAGTCGGATATGTGCCTTGGCTTGGACTGTGAGGAGATAGGGGGTCCTAGAAAGGTGGCAGTCGAGGGTGATACCAAGGTAGTTGAGGGTGGGAGTGAGGGCAATGGGGCAACCAGAGATGGTAAGGTAGAAATCTAGAAGGCGGAAGGAGGGAGTGGTGTGGCCTACGATGATTACCTGGGTCTTGGAGGGATTGATCTTAAGGAGCCATTGGTTGCACCATGTGGTGAACAGGTCAAGGTGGGACTGGAGGAGGCGCTGGGAGTGTTGGAGGGAGGGGCAAGAGCAAGGAAGGCAGTGTCATCGGCATTTTCCAAGAGATGGGCAGGTGGTGGAGGCTGCGGCATGTCCGCCGTGTATAACAGGTAGAAGAGAGGGGAAAGGACAGAGCCTTGGGGCATTCCTGTGGAGCAGTAGAAGGTGTAACAATTGGAGTTGCGGATGGTAACATAGGAGAGGCATTGAGAGCAGAAGGAGGCTATCATGCGAACATAGTTGATGGGGAAGGTGTAAGTCTGGAGTTCGAAGAGGAGCCTGGGATGCCATACACGGTTATAGGCACGTTCTAGGTAAAGGGACACAAAGATGGTGGAGCAATGGGAATTCAGATGAGTGGAAAGGAGGTGTGTCAGGTGGAGGAGGAGATCGTCAACAGAGAAGGAAGGTTGGAAGCGACATTGGGTCAAGGGAAGGAGACGGTGCTGGTGGAAGTGGTGGTGAATGCGGCAGGTAATGATGTACTCCAGGACCTTGCTGAACACCGACGTGAGACCCATAGGGCGCTAGGAGGAGGAATTGGAATGGAGTTTGGCAGGTTTGAGAAACATTAAAGATCCAGGAAGACTTCCAAATGTCAGGGTACAAGCCGGTGGGGAGGATAACATTATAGAGGGTGGTTAGGACTGTAAGGAAGGAGAGGGGGCTTCTTTGAGTTGGCAGTATGTAATACGGTCGTGCCCAGGAGCCATATTACGATTGGTGTGTAGTGTGGTGACGATGTCTTGTGTGACAATGGGGGTGTTGACTTAGGATGGTGGTGTGGCCCCCAAGCACTGGAAGCTTGGAGCAAGTGGGGGGGAGAGGTGTCAGTGCGGCCCTGGATGTCAGGCAGACAGCCTCCCCACCTGCCTGTTCACCGACATCCATCGCCAATGCTAACTGCTGTCCAGCTGTCCGTCCCTCTGTCCATTTGTCCATCCATTGTCCATCGTCGCCGCTGCCTGCTGTCTGTCTGTCTGTCGCCATCCGTCCATCATAAACCTTCCCCCCTCCACTGTCATCTACACCTCCCCCTCCCCCTCTTCCACTGTCCCTTCCTGGAGTGCTGCTTCTCGCCTCCCTCCTTATACCTCGTTTCCCCTCCCCCAACAACAGCTCCTGCCCCCACCCTCAAGTACACCCCTGCTGCCGCCTCCGCTGCCACCTCTCAGTTTGTTGGTTTGCTCCCTTTACTCCCTCTCACCCCCCTGTCACTTCATCATCTGCATCCACCGCATTCACCACGCCATGCCATGCGACAATCACCGCCACTGAACCAGCTGCTTCTCCCAGCATGTCCACCACGCCTACAGGATCTGCCACTCGCCACCTCCCTCTCTCCTCCTCCCAGCCTACAGTCTCCAAAAAACCCCACAAACACGTCATTGCCGACTCTACCCCTCCAGCAAAAAGGCACCACCTCCTCCCCTTCCCCATTGACTCCATGGACACTACCACTCCTCCTGACAACTGTACCCCACAACCCACCCTCCAAACCTTCGTCCTGTCCACGCCAGACACTGGTGCTCGCATCTCCCAGCTGATTTCTCGCAGCCGGCCGCTGTGACCGAGTGGTACTGCGCGATTCAGTCTGGAACTGCGCAACTGTTACTGTCGCAGGTTCGAATCCTGTCTCGGGCATGGATGTGTGTGATGTCCTTAGATTAGTTAGGTTTAAGTAGTTCTGTAGTGTCACGGAATAATAAAGAGTTGGAGATGTGGAATATTGTCAAAGTTTCGTTGCCTATGCCGAAAGCCAGAGGCAGTAGCTTGGCCAAGAAGTAAGAGGATTGCATATGTATGGAATGTGTCGTCACGCAGGGGCAATGTCCTGGTTCCACACAACAGGCGAGAGAGAATTGCTTTGCACGCGGGTTTGTGTTAGACGGAGACTTTCGTAGAGTGCAAGACAGACGTATAGCGTCAGCTGTACTGCATTTCACAACTTCGCGTAAGTCTGTCGAAACAACACATAGGCCTAACTCTGTGGCAAGAACACCTAAGGGGCGAGTACGACAGATACGTCAGCACTATAAGTGGAACAAATGTGGTCATTACAAACGAGCATGACGTCAGGACGTCTCTCGTGCTTCCTTTAAATACGCCAGCTTTGATAGCAACAGGGCACTCGCACTCGCAGTTAGACTTGCAGTTAGATGTGTACTGGGTCGCTGCATAACTCTCACGTCGGTGATCGACATGTTAATCTTTATTAAGGAGATGTTGCAGTAAGGGCGGCCCATCCGGCAGCAGACGTGAGGGGACAGTACCAGCTCTGGTCCTCTCTGCTGCCGCTGTCAGTCATCGACCCATGATTAGCAGACATCGCGGCAGACTCGCTCGCCGCCAATGCTGACCACATCAGTGAGCCGTCGTCGAGATCGTGCGGGGCCTAGGCTCTGTGCATCTGACATCACAACCGGGTGAGCCAACGACGCTGGGGGACTGCAGCCTGTTCCGCCCGTCCACCACGGACGAGCCACCAGGAGGAGCAGGGAAGGAGATGGGGTGGGATAGAGTACACTCCGCACTACGAAAACGCTTCTGGTGCCGACAGCGCCGGGGACTCCAACCCGAAGCCTCTACATGCAGCAGCCTGCTGTCTGCCGCGAGCTGGCTGACCAGAGGGGCGCCAGCAACCACGCGCCGCCGAAGTGAGGATATTCCTCCGCTACGTCACTGCACGCAGCGCTGCACTAGCAAGACTGGTGCGGCCCGGATCTGGGGTCATCGCTACGAGTCAGCGAGGACTCGGGGAAGGTCGCTGATATCACCAAGCCACATTGTACCGGCACGAATTAATAATGTTTCTTTGGCGTTTCTGATGCTTTTACAGCCATTTCCTAGCATCCTGACAGTTGGAGAGGTCACCACTCGGCCATCCAGTCCACTGTAGGCGACCGGGACCACCGGTTGTAGGGAACTGATGACCACAGATGTTAAGTCCCATAGTGCTCAGAGCTATTTGAACCATTTTTCGATTCCTTGCAGGGACTCAGTCCTCATCGAGACCCCTTCTTTCACACAGATCTCCTCCGTAAACTACTGCACATTATGTTTGGCCCCCACACATCCCTGACTCCCTTCCTCTCCTCTTCTT